>NC_142012.1:146275920-146584492 GCF_049901735.1 Notechis scutatus | reverse complement strand
TTTACGAATGCTGCATTCGCTTAATGGCTGCTGCAAAAGAGGTAATAAAAGTGGCACATAGCATACCACTTAACAGTCAGCGTGATTTATATCCATTATTTTACGCTCAAGTGCGGTGGTATCTGTATTTACTCTCTTGTGGGAGACCAGAGACCAAATACTATAGGACAGGGGTGTCAAACTGGCCACGCCCATGGGCTGGATGTGTCACACGCAGGCCACGCCCACCCCGGCTCCGCGAAGGGGAAAAACATTGTGATACGTCACATGATGCCATGAGTTTGACACCTGTGCTATAGGACATATATGGCTCTTACTGAAATATCAAAATTTGAATGCTTGGCAACTGGTTCATACTTATGACCGTTGCTGTGTACCAAGGTCATGTGATGCCCTTTTGCAGCCTTTGACAAGCAAAATCAATGGGGAAGCCAGATTCACTTAACAACCGTGTTACTTATCAACTGCAGTGGCAACAACGGTGGCAAGAAAGGTCGTAAAATGAGGTAAAACTCACTTAATGAATGTCTCACTTAACAATTGAAATTTTGAAGTCAATTGCGGTCGTAAGTTGAGGACTATCTGTATATGCCTGCATTTAACCATAATATTATAGTTAGCCAAAGTTTTGTTACATCGGGAAAATTGAGGACAAGGCTTTGCAGTGCTGACCAGCAGATAAGCAGCTTTCTTAAAATTCAGTACCAAGCATCACTTTGGTAAAGGTGAGGAAATCTGCCCTCCATGTGTTTGCCCAACAAAAGGTGACACATAATAATTCTTCACCTAAATAAAAATAAGCAACCCACCTTCACAGCAGCAATAAACAGATTCAGAGAATTGCTATCACTTTGATCAAAACTAAGAATAATGTAGGCTCAAGTGTAGCCTTTCCATTTTTTGCCTGTCATTTATACTTTTGGTTCAGCTCTGTTATTTCAAAACAAGTTTTAGGCAGCACTGTCATCGGGCAAAACAAAGCAGCTCCTGTAACATCTGCTTATTAAATACCACATGCCTAAGCCGAGAGGAAAATGTATAAAATTACTGACGTTCAGCCAAATAGGAAGGGATAAGTTGCATTTACACTGTTGCCCAGTATCTCTTATTTGGCCTTTACCTTGCAATGTTAGGCAGAATTTCTTGGCAGGCACAATTACTGCAGCAGCAGAATTTATCTCCTAATAAAACATTCCTGACCATGCCAAAATCATAGCAACCAAGTGCAGATCCAAGTACCAGGGTGAAGGCACATTTTTTAAATGTATCTGATTGAATTTATCCAAATGCAGAACTCTCCTCCATTAAGGATTGTTTTTCTAGAAGGGGCTCAAGTTAAATTAATATAGCGTTAATGTTCATTAAGATGTCAGTACAGAGATTAGTTACATTCAGATTTAGTTTTGATGAGCCAGTGGACTTCTAGATGTAAGGATCCTATTATTTAAACTATTTAATAAAAGGCCTATTTAATAAAATAAGCCTACTATTAAATTCATGAGAAATTTAACCTGTGACAGATGCAGCATTTTCTAGTCAGCACATCCTTTAAATCTCACTGTGAAACTTCTGATAATTGGACATAATGAAAGCTTGCCACCAGCTATTTATTAACCAGAGTAAGTTGGCTTGTTCCAATAATACTCATCTATCCGAGACAAGTACTCGGGTTCAAAAATCAAGCCAGTCTGTAATATAGTTCCTTTGTATATTGTTTGAATTCATCCATTTTAGTCTGTAAATGACACAATTTAGCACAGGGGTGTCGAACTCACGTCGTCACAGCATCATCACATGACGTATCATGACTCCCCCCCCTTGCTAAACTGGATGTGGGCGTGGCCAGCGCTTGACGCATCCGGCCTGTGGGCTGCGAGTTTGACAGCCCTGGTTTAGCACAATGTTTCTTTCCAGTTTTGAAGATGCCCTCAGCACAGGGATTTATTGTACTTTTTAAATGTCCTGTATGTTTGGTTTCTTTTGTTTATTCCTTTGTGTAATTTTCTTTTTGTGTTTGATTCATTAATTAAAAAACATATAGAAATGGAGTACAGGTAGTCCTCAACTTACAACAGCCCGTTGAATGACCATTCAAAGTTACAACGGCATTGAAAAAAGAGACCTGTTTTTCACACTTTGCAACCATTGCAGCGTCCCCATGGTGACATGATCAAAATTCAGGTGCTTGGCAGTTGACTCATATTTATGACGATTGCAGTGTCCAGGGGTCATGTGATCACCCTTTGCAACCTCTTCATAAGCAAAGTCAGTGGCGAAGCCAGATTCACTTAACAACCGTGTTAGTAGCTTAATAGCTGCAGTGATTCGTGTAACAACTGTGGCAAGGAAGGTTGCAAAATGAGGCAAAATGCACTTAACAAATCTCTCATTTAGCAACAGATATTTGGGGCTCAACTGAGGTAATAAGTCAAGGACTACTTGTACTGCAATCTAGCACTGCAAATATTACATATTTGAGTTAGGGTTGACATTCATATGTTCCATAATGCCATTAACAAAGGCAATCTAAGGTAGTCCTACAACTCTAACGGAGCCTGGAATTTTCATCATTAGTCATAATGGATGTAATACCGGGCATCTATGGGATCGACCCAATTTTCTGATCTTTTTTGATGCGATTGTTAAGCAAATGCCATGGTTGTAAAATGAATGTTGCAGTTGTTAAGTGAGTCAATGCATTACTATGGGTAGTTTTTGCTGAGAACCACCCAAAAAGGCCAATTTCCGGCAAAAAAGATTCCGAATCATGCCACATGGACTACAGAATGCTGCAACCAGCTGTAGAGGCGAGCTTGTTGACAAGGGCCCAAGATCTAGTCATGTGATCATGGGGAGGGGTGGTGTTTTGTTGTAGTCAACATCTCAACTATGGTTTTGTCCTTTTCATACCTAAATTTAACCGTTGCCATTGCTTGCACAAAAGCACCATAGAATGAAATTTCATTTCCAGAACTAAAAAAATTAGATGCAATCTTTGTGTCTATAACACACCAAAATGGCTACAGGATATCAGCAACTTTTTCCTCTGAGCCATCTATTTGTTCCTCAGATTCTCAACAGATCACACCTTTTCTTTATCTTCCAAGTCAGATGAAGAGTCTTGCAGCAATCTTTTTCCCTCTTAATGTTTTCTTTTCCTGAATTTCCTCCCACCTCTTCTCTGCCTCAAGCCTTTTTGCAAATATTTTTTGGAAAGTTTCCAGCATTTTTTCTCACCTCAGCCCTGTATGAGTCTAGACATATTGCTTTGAAACACTTCAGGGATTTAAAATACCCATTTCAGCCTTCACGAATCCCTGTTTTCTGACAACTTCTGAATATGCAAGATGTTTCTGAAGTTGGCTGTGTTATCACAAGGCAAGACATTAGCAATCCTTACACTGCTCATTTAAAGCCATTCCTGTTCTATCAAGTACTTTATGAGTTATATTGCATTATATTTTTGGACCAAACTTTATGAATTTGCATTGGTTAAAATTAAAGAAAAATTGTAGCGTAATGGAATCTTTAGAAATTGATACAGGAGATCAATCCTTCTCAGCTTTTTATTTTTTAAATCCTGCTAACTGCACCCTGATAGAACTGGTCCTAGCATGACAGAAACAAACAGCACAATTTTTTTTTGACAAAACAGATATTTATACTTTTACATCCATTCTGTTATTATAGTTTTTGATTATGACACATTTAAGTACTTAAAACATTGCAGTAATACTACTGACAATAATTTTATTGCCATAACTGTAAAACACACAGGGAATAAATTTATCACCAGAAAAAAATGTTATAAAAATTCAAACTTATTAGCAGGAAGCCCGTGGGGCCCTTTTACTGACTAGCATCTCATTCAAAAGGAAATCAAATCTCTTTTTACACAGGAATAACACAATATAATAAAATGTTTGTTTCAGTGGAAAGGAAATAAAATATCTATTGCACTTGAGTAATAAGATTGTGAAGTGCATGTTGTCTTAATCAAAGAAGATCTCAGTGTGGCCTTAACATGAATGATTGAGAAGTTGAACCTGGGTCTACTCAATCCTGGTGCAGTACTGTAACCTCTTTTGGTCTTCAATATGGAGTTGAGATAATGGGAGCTGTTATACAAAGAATTCAGAGGACACCAAGTAGGTCTTCAAAAGAGACATATTTTTCAGCAATTCTAGTGCAAAGTTCTGCCCACTTTTCTTGCCAGCTGTAATCCAGCTGTGACTGAATGCTGTCTGGATTCCCAGGAGGGAGAGGATACATCCCAGAGGAGTAAGAGATATCACAGTTTTGATAGTTTGTGTGCGAGAAAGAGGGAGGGAAGACAGCTCCTCCCTAATAGTTCCCAGAGTATGTTTTATATGGTACAAGTAGTGTGCTTTAGTTTGTCAAAATTTCTATCTGTGGTTGAGGAACAATAAAGAAAACTGCCTCAATGTGTCCTTGTTGGTTTTTGGAGCCTGACAAATGCTGCCATCAGTCACAAGGCCTCAGTGCACTTCACTGGATTAGTGGTGAGCCATGTCATTCCCAAACTAATTCTATGTATCAGAGGCTGAAAAAACCCCAAACTCTTGCAGGTTTAAAAATGCATTTACTACAAAGGAAACAAGCAAGTTGGATACTTTCAAAGGGAAAAAAAAGCACATTCCACAAATAGAAGTCATTTCCTAAGGAAGTCTGACAAGAAAGCCACTTCTCTCTGTTCATTGAAGCATGCCTTGCCATGTTTTTACTTAAGAAATTATATTTAACTTATAAGTGCTGGTGTGATTTTTCAGCAAGGTAAGATTTTGTAACTTGAGCAAAATTTTAAGTAGCGATAAAATAGTGAGTACAAATGTATCCAGTGAAGTATGTATAAATAAATAAATATTATCCAAAGGATAAAATGAATAATGTAGGGTTGGGTTGGGATTGATCTAAGAACCAATCTTTCCTCTTTATATAAATTAGGGAGCTACTGGTTTACCTTTATTTCCCTGCCCCAACAAGTTCCACTCTGTTCCTTCCTTTGTAAATAGTTAGTCCCCAATTTACAACCAGTTACTTAACAATTGTTCAAAATTACGACAGATCTACTGGGGGCTACTCACAACCTAGATTTGAAGTACCGATGATCCCCCCCAACACATGACCAAACTTCGAGGTCTTGGCAACTGGGCCGCATTTATAATTGTTTGAAGCATCCTGTGGTCATATGACTGGATTTTATGACATTGGCATTTACTTCCAGTTTTCAGCCAAACTGTGCCCATAATGGACCACTGGTTTGCTTAATAACCATCACAGCCACTACATGACTGCAGGGACCACTTAACAATCACTACAAAGAGTTGGAAAACTATGCCAGTGATGGTTTTATGACCGTCATGACTTACGACCATGAGGGGGCAGACTCCATTGCCATTCTAAGTTGGGGACTGCCTGTACATACTTTGGTTAGTTCATAAAACTCATAAATATATGAACAATTATGTCTGTTCATCACTGAAGCACTTTCTCTTCCCTCCCTCCAAGGTTTTTAAATTACTATTGTTATATCAAGTTCACATATGCAAATGAAAGGAAATTTATTACAGACTGATTTGCTAGGCAATATAACTTTTCCTCAAAGAAAAAATATATCCAGGCATCCAGTGACTTTGGTGCACTATATCTCTAGCTCAGCTTAAAAATAAAGAGTTAGCCAGATTGCTACAAACATTGCATGCTAATTAGAGATGAAATGCAACTGAAGCATTTACAGATTTTGTTTACAAAAATATTTGTATGAAAAGTTGTTTACAAGGCCTAGGCTCAGTAATTACAGTTATTGTGACTGATTAGGGTACCAAAATATGAAGCAACCATGCACAAATAACAAAATCAAAATTAAAGGTGTAAAATTTAAATCAAGCAATTTTTTTCCAATCTCAGTGTAACATTTGTTAATTCAGGTTTGTGGAAATAAGTTGGAATAAATGTGAGTTTCTATAGATTCAGTACATTCAAAAAAACTCTCCAGCGTGCTAGACCAACTAATGAAAGCAGAAGAGAAATACAAGTGTCCCATCGTGACAGATCCATCATTCATAAATTCTTCCTCCAGGTGATTTATATGGTGCAGGTGAACAAAAAAAAAAGTGTCCTCCAGACTAGAGCCTGGATGCTACATTTGTTGTAGAAGAAACAGATTAAAGGGTAACAGGACTCTTCCAGCAGAAGCAACACAGCTGGAAAAAGTATCAAATTCACATGATGTGTCGGACCAAAAAATAATAATAAGCATAACCGAAGATATGATTGTCTGTTTGAGCCCGTGGCTGGCACTTCCTTTTATGATTTAACATTAGTAGATATGCAAAAGGTCAAGTCTTCTATACAATCTTGCATAAGTGCCCAGAACTTTATTGCAATCCAGCACCTACAAAATGATCAAAGTATTATTTTGAAGGATATTTTAAATCTTTCAATGGATTCATGTCCATTTAATGTCTAGCTTAATGAAAAGAAGGACTAGGGGAGACATGATAGCAGTGTTCCAATATCTCAGGGGCTGCCACAAAGAAGAAGGACTCAAGCTATTCTCCAAAGTCCCTGAGGGCAGAACAAGAAGCAATGGGTGGAAACTAATCAAGGAGAGAAGCAACTTAGAACTAAGGAGAACTTTCCTGACAGTTAGAACAATTAATCAGTGAAACAAATTGCCTCCAGAAATTGTGAATGCTCCAACCCTGGAAGTTTTTAAAAAGATGTTGGATAACCATTTGTCTGAAGTTGTGTAGAGTTTCCTGCCTAGACAGGGAATTGGACTAGAAGACCTCCAAGGTCCTTTCCAATTCTTCTATTTCTATTTCTATTTCTATTTCTGGTCTGGTCTGGTCTAGTCTATTTTCTAATTCCTCTTGGCCAATACTCCAAAAGCCTTATTATAATGAAAGGGAGGGTCTCATTTTAGATTTGAACCAGGAATTTGTCAGAATTCAAATCATTGTGATGTCAGAACAGATACTTGAGCATGACAATGGATCCTTCTATAAATGCAGACACACATTTTTGAGCTTAATAATAGAGGATTCAAGGACAAGGCAGAGATAGGTAAGCTGCTGTTACTGCAACTCTAATAAAAAGGAGTATCTGCTATTTCAGAATCTAGGAATGTACAGTATATGTCATAATCAGTGTTTAAAATCCTCATTATTTATTTATTACATTTATAAGCTGCCTGACTTGTTCATGACTATGGGTAGGATGCAATATGAAGCAACTGAAAAGAATAAAATACAAATAATGAAAAATGAACATGTGCAAGCACAAAATATCAAAATCTGGCAAAGCAATCATCCCACAAGGAGTCCGCTTAAAGCCTGGAAACTCAGGTTTTGAAGGCTTGTTCAAATAAGGTCAAGATAAGGGCCAAATAAATCTATGATAAGATACTGCTTCATCCGATGTTTAATTGATGGTTCCCAGAGTATGCTGATTCTGCTGGATCATATGATATGGAAACTATAAAGATAGACAGTCCTTTAGAATAATCAAACCCTATACCATGAAATGCATTATAAATTATAACCTTTGCAGCTCACAAAGTAGAGGTGTCACATGGGCATAGTGAAGCACAACTATTAGGGCTGCTGCATTCTGGATTATTCTGGATCTGCCTACAGTGCATTGCAATAGCCCAAATGACCAAAGATAAGTAACCATTTTAAGGTCTTCCTTGTCCAAGTACAGGGGCAATTGGCACACTATGAACACCTTTGAATTTGTGTAAAAGCTTTTCCGGCCACAGCTGGAATGGGACAATTTGCCACAGCCAACTCACCATGGCCAACTTGCCATAGGACAACTTGCCGCAGGAAAACCAACAATTCAATTTAATTATTTTAAAATAAGTTAAAAAATTATTTTAATTTTTGTCATTCACATAACATTTTGTCCCTCTCTTGGCATCCTTTCTTCAACAATTCAATTCCACTATTTCTTTGATATTAGCAGGTTGTCCCTTGGCAAGTCAGCCATGGTGATTTGTCCCATGGCGAATTGGCTGTGGGGAGTTGTCATCAACTTACTACAGCTGCCACCTGCTCTTTGAATAGCAGTTGTGACACCCCCCCCCCAAATTACACACCATTCTGAAGAGTGAAGTGCAACTGCATTTAGTATTAAAGATTGAATGCCTCCAAGACCTGGATGGTTTAAGAGGCCTGAGCCTTTTCTATCCCAACTAGTTCCAGATACCGCTGCAGGGCCTTGACAGCATCACCTGGTTATTTACATCTTTATCTTTCACTTTTAAGTAGTAATTGACCTTTTTCCACATGTTCTCATCCTTGGATGCTGATCTGGACAGTGTTCTGAAAACACTTTTCCTCCCCACTTTCAACTCCCATGCATGCTCATAGAAATGCTCATAAAAACATATTGCGATGAATACACAAACCACTATCTGGCTTTATATATCACATTAAGTAGTTTTATATACTGTAGTTTTTGGGATTCAGCAGTGTAGCTTGAATACTTTCGCTTAGCATAATGTGTTAAATCAGTTCTGAGTTTCTTTAGTTTTGACATTATTAAAGAACCAAAATAAACAAATAAATTATTTCAGGTGAAGTGTGAAATAGAGGCTAATCATTTAAGTACAGTGAGTAATGGCAGGAGAATTCATCAGTCTTTTATTGATGCTATTGGGTGGAATACCAATAAGAAATATAAAAATCAAGCAACGTCAGCATAATGGAGCTTGACAAGCAGCCAAAAGGTATGGATAATAAACAGGAAAAACCAAATCTTTTTGGGACTGTCATAAAGGATTTAGCTGAAGAACAGTTGTAAGATACATATCAACAGCCTTGGTAATGGTTTCATCAGCATCTGTTTTAAACTGAGTTATTTCTAGCATATTTATGAAAGTTTATTTTATACTGACATTAGTAGACCCTGCAAAGTTTCCAGAAAAAAATCAGAGTTGAAATAGAGTCTAGATAAAGTGAAAACTTCCTGCTGCTCCTTGAAAGGAGTACACCAGGATGCTCATGCTATCAGATTTATATACCACCTTTAATTCAGGAACTCAAATGATGTATTTTGGCCAATGTATCATAAATGAAATACTGTAGGTTAAACATCAGAGTGGTGGTGAATGTACTACACACTCTGTCAGATACAGCCTCTGTATCACAGTAAGATAGAAGGAATGAAGATGAGGATATTTGGCCCAATTGTTTAGCAATATTCTCAGGTTGCCCGCTCTTGTCTTAGGACAATGGCCATGTGAATAGGCTAGCAATTAATTCTCAGTAGATACCACTATGAATAACATTGTCTGCTGTGATGGGAACTGGCTTTCAGAAAAATCTAGGAGCCTACTGCCTATTTTCCATCTTGACTCAATGTTTGGCGTTATTATTTGGAAATATATTAACACAAAAATTAAAATTGACTAAATAAAGGTAGTCCTCAACTGATGACCCTAATTGAGCCTGGAATTACAAGTAATGTAGGTTGTTAAGAGTGGAGTAGTGGCCTAGAGGTGAAGATGATCGCCTCCCACTTGGAAGATTGATATGTTTCTCTATTAGGGTGTGAAGAGAAAATATCTGCTGTGAACTCTGTGTAGGCATCAGGAAGAACATCCTGTCAGTAAATGCCCAACTCCAGTCAGTTGCCCAGCCTCCACCCAAATAAAAAGGGATTACAGGATTCCAAAAAGAAAAAAAAGTAGGTTGTTAAGGGGTCATCACATGATCAACTCAATTTTACAACATTTTTTTTTTGCAGTGGTCATTTAGCAAATGCTGCAGTTGTTAATGGAACATCAGTCATTAAGTGAATGCCAGAGTCATTCAGTGAACCCATTCTCCACTTTTCACATGGTCCTTAGGGTCCAGAAAGAAAAAAAAAAGGTTTCAAAGAAGAAACATTAATAGAAAACTAGACAATCCATGATCTGTTGAGTCATTGTTTAAGATATTTTTCCTTCCCTGAACTGATAATTGGAATGACTATGGGCAGGCAAAAAAACAAAAAAACAACAAAACCAACAATGAGAATGGGAGCTAGTTCCAACTTCCTGTCAGCTTCCACATTTCCTTTGCTT
Source organism: Notechis scutatus (assembly GCF_049901735.1). Taxonomy (NCBI): domain Eukaryota; kingdom Metazoa; phylum Chordata; class Lepidosauria; order Squamata; family Elapidae; genus Notechis; species Notechis scutatus. The sequence continues at coordinate 146,574,396 of NC_142012.1, read as the reverse complement.
GTGGGAAGCTGTCAGAGATCATTGGAAATGGCAATCATGTGTCCACAGTTGATTGTGGCCACGTGATGAGTCTGAAGAGGCCACAACTTTGTCAGTATCATTGGTCTAAAGATCCTTGAAATGTCAATCCCACGTGTACTGGTTTTGGGTGACTTTTGAGGTATCTTGATTCAAAAAATGTTATCCTATGATACATTGTTTCTAATTTAAGGTTACAGACAAGTAGACAGGAGAGTTTTAGTAGTATATTGATTAGTTGAAGTCAGATGAGAAGACCATCAGCAAGTTGTAAACTTCTAAAAAAAACCTTGGGAAATAATTTAAACTTGGAAATAAAACTAGAGTCTTCAAGTAAAATTACCACGTTTAATAGTGTTTGTAATTCATTGTGTAGTTCCACTGCATCATTGAAGTAAACATTTAAGTAAGTTTCAGAGTGTCACATTTTGGGAAATATATTTACAGATTGTTTATAAAAATGAAAATACATTAATGCTTGTTGACAGGCAAAGCAGACTGACTGAGATCTAATTTAACTAGAGGGTTAGGAAACATGAATTGGGCATCTTCTCACAAGTCATTACTAAACACCTGCTAAACTGAAAGATCTGCAAAAGTGAAAAAACAAAAACATAAAAAACCAGATATCTGTCCACAGAGCAGGCACCAGAGAGATTTTGAAGCCTAAAATAAACTTCTTTGCTTTACAGAACAATATCAGACTTTTCTGTCCCAGCAAGAAATAAAGCTGGGCATTTCAGCTATCTCTCTTGATCTACAGGCAAAATACTTCTGAAATCACATATTCTCTCCAAAAGTACACCATATTTAAAATGCAGTGTCATCAGCATCTCTGTTGAATCTAACATTATTGAAGTTACAAACGCTGGGATAATAGCACTTTATTATTGGACTTTGCATCTGATCTGTCTTTACAGAGAAATTTTTAAATAGAAAAAAAAAAAAACCCTTGAAAGAAAGCTTTCTCCCTTTAAATCTAGTGAAGATCATGTCTTCCATTTCTATCCGGTATTTATAGATAATGTGCTCTGGATGCAAAGAGAAAAGGGCAATTAAAGCAAATTGCAATATGGAACTGATCTTTACTGGCTCTGTCCATCAGGGAAGACACCAAACAAAGTCCCCTTCCCTTTGCCCTTCTCTTGCTGGAAGCAACAATGTCAATTATGCTGAAAAAATGAAGTTACTTATCATGCCCTAAAGTCAAAGAGTGTTACACCCAATCTCTAAGAGCTTCATGAAGGCCCTAGATTTTCAAGTCACATCCCAAGGCAAAAGTGATACAATGTTAGCAGAGCTATTAGATTAAACAAGAGCTTTTTGTTGCAGAACAAACCACATGTTTTTTTTAAAAAATAAACATTATAAACTACCCAAGTTTGCAAGTTCTGCTGTACCTTTAGAAAGGAAGGGCAGAGAAACAGGCATTAGATAGCACAAACCCTTTCACTAGGGCAAATTCACAATGAGACATGCACCAGCTGGCTAAGATTCCTGCTTACATTTCCCACTCCTTCTCCCCCTCTTAAGGCCACCCACACGTCTGGCTTTTCTGAATGCAGCCAGGTGTTCTTCTGATAAGGAACAGGAAGTGGTTCAGGATCACCCTCCCAGCCCTTCCCTCCCTTCCCAACAGAAAAGATCACCCACCAAAGCCCCTAATCCTCAAGACCAAGGCAGACCAATCAACCGATCTCTCTTGCAGAACAAAAGGGACAAGGCATAACACTTGTCTCTTTCCTGTCTAAATCTGAATCCAAGGGAGGCATTCTCCCACTCTACACAACACGCTACAGTGCACACGAGGTTTCTTGCAAGCCCAAATACCAGGACATATTTGGAGGAAAAAAAGGAAGCAACCAGCTATCCCAATCTAAGTAATCACAGCTGCCCTTTGGAAATTACCTTCTATGGGAAAAAAAAACCATAATCATCCAATGCCCTCCCTCGCATGGGAAATGACTCACCCTCCGGTCTCCTTAAGTAGCAGCAATTCCACTAACATTAACACTTTAATTCTCATCGCTGTTACTCTGTAAAAAGGGAGCAAAGAAAAAGAGCAAGAAAAATAAAGAGGAAAGAGACCAACTTACAGAGGTGTAGTTGCTCTTCTGGCTCCGGAGCTCCTGTTCTTGGAACTGCAACCCAGCCAGGTGTTTCTCCAGTGCTTCCCAGTCCATAGTGGGCAGCTGAGGCTCCTGCTCTTTCAAGGCATCCCCTCCTAAGGAGTTCTCCACGGGGCGGAAGGCAAGCAAAGGACCTCCCTGTTGAGCTCTCTGGAGACAGGGGGCTTTGCTGTAACCCACACCCCCTTTGTGTCCAGTCCGGTGGCTGGACGGCACCATGTTGGCATTGTGCCTAAGGTCCTGCAGGTGATGGTGACGGTGGGGAGGGGGATTCGTGGTGGGAGCTGGAGGGGGCATGGTGGCAGTGGGGAGGCTGAGGCAGGTACTCCTCACCTCCACCGGCTCTCGGGTTAAACTCCTCCTGGTAGGGGTGGTTTTGGCATGGCGCGGGGCATAGTCCCCATCCTCCTTCCACACATCAATCCCTTTCCTCGCGGTAGACTCCTGGAAGTCGTCCTCCTCGACCTCCTCCCCCTCTCTTCCTTCTTCCTCCTCTTCCTCTTCCTCCTCCTCGGAGTCCTCCAAAGCAGCCAAATCCAGGCTGGTAGGCGACGGGGAAGATTTGCATTCCGAGCAAGGAGTCACTTTGCTGGAAGTGGACTCGGAGCTGGAGCGGCTGCTGCAGGGGTCGCTCCCTAGATCCATGCCATCCTGGAGAAGGAAAAAGAGAGCGAGACCAAGAGCATTATAGATAGGGAGGGAGGGAGGGGGAGCGGGATGGAGAGACACAAGAGGCAAGACAGACTTCTTTTTGTGCTCGGCGGCAGCTGCTTCCCCCGCTCCAGAAGTAACCAGCCCCACCAGGCACAGTTCAGCACCAGGCGCTCCAGATGCTGCCGGCAATCTTAATGGAAAGGGGGGGAGGGAGAGAAAGAGAGGGAAGGGCAGGAAAGGGGGGGGGCGCCCCCGTCACTTCCCAAAGTTTCCTGCAAAGCCCTCACACACCCAGGGGCGGGGGGAGGGGGGGGACACTTTTCCAGGAAGGAGATGGGAAATCTCCCACGGGAGAAAGGGATGGATGGCTTGGCTCCCCGCCCCCCCCCCCACCTAGACACTCATCGGGCACAGCCGCCCAGATGCTTCTGATAACATCGCCCGGTGTGGATCGGGGCAGGAAACGGCGGCGAGACACAAACGCCACCCAGCAGTTTTCCGACGCAACCGCCGGCAACCTTGCCCGCCACCGGCACCGGAAACTTCCTGGCTCCTTCGCGTCCAGTTAAACGAAGGAGGGGAGGGGAAGGGGGGGAAAAAAAAGCTACGCCGGTAGCACTGAAAAGGAAGCGGGCGGAGAAGGGAGGAGAGAGAGAGAGAGAGAGAGAGGGATGGAGAGAGGGAGGGAGGGGAGGAAGAGAGTGGGAGAGCCCGTCCCCACGTAAACGGCGTAAAGAGGGGGGAAAAGTCAATGGGAAAACATCGCCCCCTGCGGTATCGCCCGAGAGAAAGAGAGAGAGAGAGAGAGAGAGAGCCCTGCCAGAGAAACTGCACGCTTAACGCAAGCGAAGGAGGCGCGTCGGGGTTGGCGGGTCGGTTTAATTGCTCTCCCTCCCTGCAAATTCCACAAGGCCGCGCATTGTCGCCCGCTGGGCCCCACCCTTGTTTCCGCGCCGGCATGTGTAGACACACAGCAACGAGTTGGGTTGTGTGTCAAGGCTAGGGAGGGACGGAAAGGCAGGCAGTTTCCTAGTTTGCAGGATGAAATAACGATTGAAGAAGCTCCCCCCCTTTCCCCCTCCCCTCTTTGTATCCTAGGTCAATGTCCTTCTCCCTGTGGTTGGTTTTTTTTTTTTTGTTTTTTTTTTACTGTCGTGAAAATCAATAGTCCAGGAAAGAGTAAGAGTCTGTGGCAAAAATAAAACAAACAAAACCCTGAGCAAATCCTTGCGTTATATTTCAACTGGTTTTGTTTGAACACCTGGATTGAAAATGGAAAAGTTAAATATCTACCTGAGCATTCCAGCAGAAAAACCCTGCTTTGATTCGTCCCCCCCCCCTTCTTTCCCCTGGCCAAATGTCCTGCAACTACTACTTTCTTTTTTTTAAAGTCCTAAAAAACTTTGGAGTTAAAGGCGATCTCTGAACATATGTTGAGTGCTTTCTCCTCCTGGGCACCAGAACAGCTGCCAGGCTGAGGCACGGTAGTTTTTATTACTTTGGAGGTTGACATGGTTAAAGAAGACCTAAGTGAAGAGTGTGATAACAAGGAAATCCTGTTGTGCAAACACAGGAAAACTCTGAAAGAGCAGTGGGAACTTTTCGGCTTTTGGAGAGCAAGTCCAAAAAAGGGGCTTTAATGAAATTGTTTCCTTGCTCCATCCTCAGAAGAAAATAAGTGGCAATCTTTGAGTCCCTTCCATAAAGTGACAGATGCTTCTTACAGATGGTCTTTATTTTGAACTCAGAAGAGCAAGTTTCTCCCCTGATTCTCACTAATATGGTTAATATTAGCATTTAAAGCATTTCAGCTGTATACAGAAGACAGGCTAGCTATGGGTGGAAATCCATGATATTGGATATTTAAACTAACTTTTTGGCACTCAGTATAAGATTGGGACACCTGGTTTCTTGCCCAGGTTTTTGGCAAAGGTGAATAAAGATTTGTTCCTGTTCAACTTTTTTGGTCATTGCTATCTTTCATCCTTTTAACGTTGAAATTTGTGTGTGCGTTTAATGCATTTACTTGTGAACTGCCCAAAGTCCTTGGGAGTTGGATGGCAAACAAATTTTTACAACAGAAACATCCCTACTTATGAAAAGAAGGTTACAATGAAGTCAAATAATATGACTTAGGCTAGTGGTAGTATCTGAAATAGTATAGGGCAGTGGTGGCTAACCTTTTTGGGCTCCTGTGCCAAAAATTGTGCGCGCACGCTCACATGCCAGCACCCAGAAGGCAATGTGCATGCCCCACCACATCCCCTGCACATGCGCGCGCAATCCCCCCATGCCCCCTTACCTTTACTGCGCCTCCCAGATGATTTTCAGCCTCCCAGCGGCTTGATGAAAGCCTCTGCAGCCTCTGCAGGCTTAAAAATAGGCCCGTTTCATCACTTCCAGTATTTCTATTTTGGGGGGCTGCAGAGGCTTTCCTCAAGCCTTTGGGAGGCCAAAAAAGGCCTCAAACAGGCCAAAAATCAGCTGTGAGGCACACATATGCCCAGTGAGGTAAGTTTGCCTGCGGCTCACGTGCTGGCACAAATGGCTCTGCGTGCCACCTGTGGCATGCGTGCCATAGGTTCGTCATCAAGGGTATATATGCTTGAGTAGGGGGTTGGACTAGAAGAAGTCCAATGCCGTACTCAAGCAGGAGACCGGATATCAAATAGCCTATGTCAGATCCTTTGACTTCATTGTAACTTATTCCCTTCCAACTGTTATTTTGTTATTCTATAGTAGGGTTGTTAAACTGGCGGCCCAGAGGCTGGATGCATCATACACAGGCCACGCCCACCCCAACTCCGCGAAGGGGAAAAACATCGCCATTACGTCACGTGACAGTAACATGTCACCGCGAGTTTGACACTTGTGTTCTATAGTGTTGCAGAATTCCTTCTGATTTCGACCATTATACCTGCTGAACTCCACTAATTCTGCTTAATTCCATATATGAGTCCTAAATCCATATCTGAGTCATATTTTGGCACCTTGAATTTGGTTATACCTAAGTCAGTCCAGCAGCTTTTCCTATTTGTTGGTGTGAACCTCTCAGAATTATCCAGCAGTATCGCACACACTGGTTGAGGCTTCTAATTCAATCCATTTGGAGAGCATCAGGATAGGGAAGGTAGACTGAATGCTAAACGCAAAGTGGAGAGCTGACCTTTCCATCAATTTCAAAATATGAAGAACCTTGCTGTAGGTGAACAAGGACTCCTTTTAAGCAGTATGATTATGTTTGTGTACCACACAGAACCATAAATTAGCTAATTACCTGACTATAGGACGATGAGGTTAGAAACTACCTGCTGCTCTATCCAATCTTAAACTCATGTTGGAGTTGGAGAGGCGGTTAGGTTTCCTTATAATCAGAATTTTCTCCTCTTTTGGACTACATAGCAATAGCACTTAGACTTCTATACTGCTTTATAGTGCTTTACAGCCCTCTCTAAGCAGTTTACAGAGTCAGCATATTGCCCCCAACAATCTGGGTCCTCATTTTACCCACCTCGGAAGGATGGAAGGCTGAGCCTGGTGACATTCGATCCGCCAAATTGCAGGCAGCCGGCAGTCAGCAGAAGTAGCTTGTAGTACTGCATTCTAACCACTGCGCCACTGAGGCGTGGTTACATGCTGAGTTCAAGGGCTCAAAAGACGCATAGCCAATACAGGTAGTCCTTGACTTACAACAGTTCATTTAGTGACCATTCAAAATTACAATGGCACTGAAAAAAGCGACTTATGACCATTTTTCACAATTAAACCTTTGTAGCATCCCTATGATCATGGCTCAAAGTTCAGATGCTTGCCCAACCAATTCATATTATGACGATTGCAGTGTCCCAAGGTCATTAGATCACCTTTTGTGAGAAGCAAAATCAATTTGGAGGCCCGATTCACTTAACAACTGGGTTACTAACTTATCAACTGCAGTGATTCACTTAACAATTGTGGCAAGAAAAGTTGTAAAATGGGGCAAAACTCACTTATGTGTTTACAAGACTATATACTGGTTCAAATACTGAGTAACCTTTTATTTTAAAAAAATCTTAGCAGGATACACAAGCCCTCTTTTAGCGGTATTCATCTTTCATTGTTAAAATCATTTTGAAAAGCTAACAAAGATTATTTTGATTTATATAAATCCATTTTTAGTATATCCATCCAGAGCTTTAGCCATCCTGCCAGCTTTTTTAAAAAAAACGTCGAACTATGCAATATGCAAAACACTTACAGATAAATTAACACTCATAGAAGTAAAATAAATTCTGCAAACAAGTCACAGTTGGGGAAAAATCCAACTTCCTCTGAAATAATAATAGTAAAAGAAAAAAAATGATATACCTGAAACTTTTCCCTAGGAAACTCTACTTGCCCCCCCAAAAAAAAAAAAAAAAAAAACCACTTGAGGAAATGGATGAGCTCTGCAAGAAACCCAGAAGGTCAACAGAATCAGGCTTCTTATAAATCAAGTGAAGTTGCACCAAAGACAACTTTGTTGATCCCAAAATAGCTGCATAACTCAGGAGCTGTTTCTCAACAAGCAGGAACACTTGTAACATCCTGAAACTATACAACGGAATCCTAATACTCTGAACATAGCTGGTAGGAAAAGAATTGTGACTACAAGAGAAGAGGTAATCATGATAAGATTGGTTTATGGCTAGAAACCTAGATCTCTCTAAAAGTAAGCCCCCAGTGATAATAAAACTGATAGGTAACCTCTGAGTAATACCTTGAAAGCCAAATGTGATGTCGCAGTCAGGTGTGGATTAGAACTAAGGAAACCCAGGCTTGTCAACCTGTAGCCATGGAATTTCACTGGAGGACTTTAGGATAGTCAATCTTGGCCCAACCTACCTCACAGCACTGTTGGGGAACAATAGAAGGGAATGCTATGTATATCCTCCCCGCCCCAGCCCCTGAATAAAAGGTAGGATTAAAAAAAACCACATATATGATTGTCCTACAAGCAACATGAACTTTCCAGCTTTTATAGGCTGATAGCCAGCACACTGCATGGCCCTAACATCAAAATGGCACATAGTTTACCATTTACTATTCAAGATCAACTGGTACCATATTCCATTAGTTTCTTGCATGAGAAGCGAAATGTCTTCAAAGAAAAACCAGAAAGTCCAGTTGCCTGTCAAAAAAACACCTTTGGGGCAACCATGACCTGGATGACTGAGAATCTCCATACACCCGTGATGGTGAACCTATGGCATGCATGCCAGAGGTGGCACACAGAGCCCTCTCTCTGGGCACGCAAGCTCTTGCCCCAGCTCAGCTCTGCAGCATATGTGTGCACACCTCCTGCCGGCCAGCTGGTCTTCGGGTCTCTGCCATGCATGCACGGGGAGGGGCACATGCAGGGGTGGGGCGCATGCACAGGGAGTGTACACGCATTGCATGTTGGCAATGCACACTTGTGCTTTGGGCATTTGGTGTCGAAAAGGTTAGCCATCACTGCCGTAGATGTTTACTCTATCACTCCTTCTACTCTCAAATCTCTTAGAAACAGTTTGCAGATTCCATTCATTCTGTGAAATTCACTATGTTTCATTTAATCATATGCAGTGAATGATTTCTGCTACAAAGAGAATATGAAGAGACATTCCAACTATCTTTCACTTTGAAAGATCTAAAACCATATAGTGAACTTCACACCAGGTTTGTGTGTAAATATTCAATATGGAAATAATATTATTGGCCCATCTTGCCTGCAGGAATTTAGACAGAATGCTAAACTGGTTTAGTGTTGTACGGTATAAAGAAGCCATAGGTCCAGGGGTGGGATTCAAATTTCTTAACAACCGGTTCTGTGGGTGTGGCCTAATTTGTGGGTGTGGCTTGGTGGTCACATGACTGGCTGGGCGTGGCTTGTATGTAAATATTGTAAATATTTATGTAAATATTGAATTTTTTTTATTAAAAAGCAACTTTTACCCAAAATCAGGCAGGCAGATTGAGTTGCTCACAGAATCACAGATTCACTCAGAGATCTATCTTTCTGCAATCTATTGCCTGAGTCTGTCATATAAAATTTGCTTGCAAGCAAACTCACAAAATAAACTCACAACACACCATGTATGTAAATATTGATTTTTTTATGAAAAAAAAGAGCAACTTTTACCCAAAATCAGGCAAAGCAGGCAGGCAGATTGAGTTGCTAACAGAATCACAGATTCACTTGGAAATCTACCGTTCTGCAATCTATTGCCTGAGTCTGCACTGAAAAATAGAAGCTTCAGTCCTAGGAAAGGTTCAGCTCTGCTTTTAGATTAGCTAGAAAGCAACAAATCCAACCGTTTCCTGCTTTCTAGCTAATCTAAATCTCCCTGCACAGCAGAACATATGGTCGGGGTGGGGGGGGAAATAAATGGAAAAATAGCAACTTACCAAAGGCAGGCAAGTTGGATGGTGCGCATGCCAGGTAAGGAGTGAGAGGGCAGGACAGGGCAGGGCCAGCCAGTGGAGTGATTTGCCAGTTCTCCAAACTGTGCAGAATCATAACAACAAGCTCTATAGAACTGGACCAACCAGGTAGAATCCCACCCCTGCACAGGTCCATAAGCATGTTCCTTCCTTCCTCTGATATACTCCTGTATAGAAGCTTTTGCTCACATTTCAGCTTATTGGATCATTATGCTTACGCTGATACAAAATGCTTAATGTTGACTATAAAATATGGAATGCATGATTCATGACATTATAAAGAATGTTGAATGGAACATGATGTATGTGGAATGTGTTCCTTCTAGCCTTATCTCACTAGTCATTTGGAACTCTTTGACCATCTGAATGACTCGGTATATATACTTTACTTTTCTTGACAAAGCCCTTTTCCAAAGATTCTTGGCAGCTTTGTGAAAACAGGAGAGATCCTCTTATGAAGTGTTGTAGCAGTTTAATTAACCAAGAGAAATCAGTATTAGTTGTCACAGTGAAAGGTTATAATGGTATAAACACCACTTCTACCACCATCACACCTTGAATAATGTATGAAACTGAGTTAGTGAGGTTGTTTGATGGATGTTCAAAGCCAGGACAGTCCATAGTGAAAATATTGTTGCTCGAAGAACCACTGCATAGCATTGGAAGCATCTTTAATTAGACCAGATCCAATGAGAAAGTACAAAATTGGCAAAAGATAGTCAATGGATATTTGGGTCGTGTTTAATCATTAACTGGAGTAAACAGGAGGGGGGAAGGTAGGAAGCAAAGCTTTCCATTTTCCTTACAACCACTCTGGAGAATGCAAAAGGTAGGGTAGAAACAAGTGTCTCATTTGGAGAACCAAACTGACAAGTGATTTAAATAAGTGTACTGTGTAATGGGTGTATATTAGCTGGTAACAACTCCTGAAAAACCTTCATGAAAAAAATGATCATAAAAGGAGGCTAATTCTAATATTCTCACCCTGATTTCACCTGCTTCAAGATACAGCCCAAAGCACATTTATTTTAATGTTTTTATGTGGACTTCCTGTGAAATATCATTAGGCTTCCTATTCTTTTAATGTGTAGACTTTGGTGCATTTTGCATACAGCTGCACTAGAGGATGTAAATATAGGTACCTCCACATAATTATAAGTTTATACTAACTTTGTGATTTATCCAATTTTTAAAATTGCAACTAATTACTAGTAGCCTATAAATATCTCAGTTAAAAAGCTAATCTGCTTTATTATGTCCTGGTTCACTGAAGCTTGCTCTAGAGTACAAATTTGCAGTCTTCAAAAAACACTCTTACAAAGGAAGGCTTTCCATAATGTATATTTAATCAACTTTCAGTTTCAGCCGAAACGCTTTCAGTGTTTCTTCATTTGCAAAAATAAAGCCATGTGCTCTAACAGACAGTATTTATCAGGTTTAAATGTGTTGTCTGTATCTTGGAAATATAAAGTTTATTTTGAATAAATAAAAAGATGGACTGTCAGAAAACATTGGACAGCCCACTCTGTTTTTCTGAACTCAGTGCCAAGCTGAGTGGTTACTTTAATTACAGTAAGCAAATTAATTAAATTTAATTAATTAATTGGGCTAGAGGAGCTGATGAAAATCATTGACATTAAAAATGAGCTGATGAAATATACTGAAATTGTTGTAGCTGCTTTAAACTTTAGTTGGCATTTGAAAAATGGGTTAGATTTAGAAACACGTTTTATTCATTCATATTTATTTATTCAATTATTTGGTCACCCCACTTGCAAATGAAACTCCGAGCAGCTAACATTGTTTTCAGACTGACAACTTAAATATCTTTCAAAACCACAATGATAAAAATGTAGCATGTCTGATGCCAGTCACAATCCAATAATCCCTAGAGAGAGCTCACTAAAAGAAAAAGCAAGTTTTTGGTCCTCGTGAAAGGCTGGCAAGAATAATGCCATTCTAATCTCAAGGAATATGCTGTTCCTCAGGATAGGTCCCCCAACAGAGGAGACATGTTTCTTGGGCACATCAGATGACTTAGTTCAATAATAGGGACCCAAATTTCTCAAATAATCTAGTCCTGTGCCATGAAAGTCTTTATATATCATAACCACCATCTGATGGTAGTTTGCTTCCTATCTTGTAATACAGTACTTGAATGGATCTACTACTGTCTCTGGTTATCCACCTTCCTTCGGGTTCAGAGGCAGAGGTGGTATTCAGCAGGTTCTGACCAGTTCTGGAAAATCAGTAGCGGAAATTTTGAGCAGTTTGGAAAACCGGCAAACACCATCTCTGATTGGAGATTTTACAGTATCCTTCCCCTGCCATGCCCACCAAGCCACGCCCACAGAACTGGTAGTAAAAAAATTGAATCTCACCACTGTTCAGAGGTTTCCTGTACTTACTGATGAAGAGGGGGTCAGCTTATTTTCCAAAGCCACCAGAGGGCAGGACAAGAAACAATGGATGGAAACTAATCAAGGATAGAAGCAACCTGGAATTAAGGAGAAACTTCCAATCAGTGAGGACAATTAACCAGTGGAACAGCTTGCCTTCAGATGTTGTGGGTGCTTCATCACTGGAGGTTTTTAACGATTGGACAGCAACCACCTGTCTGAAATGGTATAGGGCTGTGATGGCGAACTATGGCATACGTGCCATAGGTGGCACGAAGCGTCCTCTCTGTGGGCACACGAGCCTTCGCCCCAGTTCAGCTCCGCCATGCATGTGTGTGCATCTCCCGCCAGCCAGCTGGTTGTCGGGTCTCTGCTACGCATGTGCGGGGGGGGCACATGTAGGCCCCCCTGCGTGTGCATTCATGGGGGGGCACATGTGGTAGGCGCGTGCACATGCACAAGGGTGGGGGGCACATGCATGCTCAGGGGAAAGGGGAAATGGGGCCACACGTGCATTGCATTTTGGGGGTTCGGGTACATGCGTGCACTTTCAGCACTCGGTTCAGAAAAGGTTAGCCATCACTGGTACAATGTCTGCTGCCTGAGGACGGGTTTGAACGACAAAACCTTCCAGCTCTATTCTGATTGATGAAGGGTTTAAATCAGTGGTGGGATTCAAATTTTTTAACTACAGGTTCTGTGGCCATGGCTTGGTGGATGTGGTGTGGCTTAGTGGGCGTGGCAGGGGAAGGATACTGCAAAATTTCCGTTCCCACCCCACTAACCTGCTTTCCAGCTCTGTTCTCCTGTGCAGGGCAACAAAAGAAGAACCAGCTGATCAGCTGGGACTCGGGAGGCAGAGAATAGATGGGGGCAGGACCAGTCAGAGGTGGCATTTGCCGGTTCTCCGAACTACTCAAAGTTTCCACTACTGGTTCTCCGAACTACTCAAAATTTTCACTACTGGTTCTCCAGAACTGGTCAAAAGCTGCTGAATACCACCTCTGGTTTAAATGCAATAGCACTTAGATCCCAATGTCTGATTCAGCCAAACATGATTTTCTGACAGACAGGAAAGAAGGTATGAAGTGGAAACTTGAGAGGCACTTTTTAAGCATTCCTATTTATTTCTCTTTGTCTCAGCTTTAATATCCAAGGATGATGATTTTTTAAAAAAAAGGAATAAAGAGGTTCTGAGTTGGTAATGGTTCTTTTATGGTACTATAAAATCAAATGGTTTCATGATACTATAGTAAAAATCATTTCTGGAACACTATAACATTAATTGCACGATCTTCTGAATCTATTTATAACATAAAGCCAATTGATAGTCTTCAGCAGATACGCAAGTGCTGTAGGAAGTGAATTGGCTGCAATTTTTAACTCTGTGGTTTGCTTTGTTATTTGCTTGCATCACAGTTGGGACCAGAACTTCTATATACTTCTAGATAAGTGAGTCATGCCCAATCTTACAATCTTTTTTTTAACCATGGTTGTTAAGTGAATCATATGGTCATTAAGTGAATCACACAGTCATTAAGCAAATCCAGCTTTCCCATTGAAACTTCCCAGGGGGCATCCAACCATGGCAATCACATGACCCTGGGACTCTGCAACTGTTTTAAATATGTTGGCCTGTTGCCAAGTGCCCAACTTTTTGTCACATGACTGCAGGGACGTTGCAACCATTGTAAGTGCGGGGACTATGTAAGGCACTTTTTTCAACACTGTCATCATTTCAAACAGTCATTAAATGAATGGTCCTAAGTTGAGAACTACCTGAAAATACATTTGAAGCATTCTTATCTCCCACAGATAAGTAAGGAACAGTTGGGTTTTCAAATAAATATCCCTTGTAATTTTTAACATATAAGTAGTTTCTAAAAGAATGGAATTATATGAGACATTTCAATATAATATTATTTTCACTCCCCTGATAATAGCTACAGAAAATTGTTCATTTTTGAGGAATGTATGGCACCTAAACTGCATAATACTAATAAGTAATAATCATACCTAGAAAAATGTACTTTTTGAATTGACATTTTTAGGTGTCCCTAAAGATGGATAAAACCTTGCTCTGAAATGCATTATATCATGCCTAGCATTAAACTGAATTAAATATATTATTTAATTTATAATTTAATAAATAATAATTTAGTTTAAAGCAATATAAATATATTGCTACTATTATTTTGAGCATTTGACTTGCTCATAGAGCTTGTGGTTTTCCACATGTTTTGAATTAAGAGTTTTTAGCAAACCCAGATTTTCCACAATAAGCGGCCAATGCATTAAGAACAGCTACTGCATAAAACTCTTCTTGGACACTCCTTCAAATAGTGGAGAATTGAGTTTTTGTTTTGTGTGCTTTAGACCACTGTCTTTATAGCATTAAAATATAAATTCTTAAGTTTAAAAAAATAAATTGACTTTAATTTCAATGAAAACCGTTTATTTCTATTAAGGTCTGTTACTTCTGTTAAGATGAAAATGATTAGATCTCTTCATATTAAGTTTCATTTTCTTCATCTACCACAAGTTTCTTCTATCAAAGTTAATATTTTGAAGAACCCAAGCTTTTGATATTTGTCTAGAGAAATTTCATTTTCTTTGAACAGTTAAGACCTTAGACTCAATGAAGCAATATATCATGATGACAGCAGTATTCTTTCAGTCTATGACATGCTTTTATGCTATAATAACAACACAAAAATGAAGTCTCTAGAAAAGAAATCCAGATTATTGGTTGGAACAGTGAAAGGGAAGGGTAAATATGTCTGCTAATTTTGCTAGAGACAATCATAAGTGAAGAGGACATGATCTGAAACACGTGAGACAACTTGGCTGAAGATAAACAAATAAAACCTATGCCTGGGTAGTACTTACATTTGTTTGCCTATTGTCTTTATAGTCAATATGACATAGTCATCAAAATGTGTTGGACTCTGATCATGGTGACATAGGTTTAAGCTCAGTTGAGGATCTCATTTGACTGATTTATGGTCACAATATCTCACATCATTTTACTGGACAGAATAATCATAGGAATAAAGTGAGCAGAGACCTTGATTTGTACAGTCTTGAATTTTGCAGAGGAAAGGCTCAGATTTAATTAATTAATTTATCAAATTTATTAACCACCCATCTTCTTCACGGAATGATAACATTTGAAATAATGAAAAACAAACACAAAGTTTATAAATAACCTTTATAAAATGAAGATGAATAAGAAATAATTATAGATCAATCTAAAAAGAACAATATTTAATGGAATGAAATACAGGGGTTGATGGCAATTTTTGTAGATTTTTTGCATGAAATATCAGTGGAATGATATATTAAAGAATTGTAAAGTAATTAAGTTGGAAGGGAACATTGTATCCATTCTCCCAAGAAGTGTAGTGGTTAAGACATCAGGCAAAAATCAAGAGATTGTGAGTTCTCAGTCTGGATGGGTGATCTTGGTGCAATTCTCTCTTGGCCCTAGGATATAAGCAATGGCAAGCCACTTCCAAAAAACCCTTGCCAGGAAAACTGCAGATCTTGTCCAGACAGTTCTGGGAATCAACACTGACTCAAAGGAACAATAAATCGATTCCCCTGATCAATGTAGAAATCCAAGACAAATGGCTGCCTAATCTTTACTTGAACTTATCCAATGAAAAAGAGATTACCACCTATTGGGGTAATTAGTCCCACCATTGAATTGTACTTATTATTAAGAGGTTTTTCTATCATTCAGTCAAAATCTGTCTTCCTCTACTTTGAATCTATTCTGTGTCCAGTATTTGCAAAGTTATCACTATTACACATATGCAGCTCCTTAAACTGTTATCTCCGTAGTTTCTAGTCTCCCAGTTTCTCTTCATTGCCATTAAAAATATATATATCTGTTCATCTGCAGTGAATTCCAAAGGTGCTTTTTTAGGAGGCAACTGGCCTTTCTTGTTTTTTCTTTTGAAGATGTTTCACTTCTCATCCAAGAAACTCATTCAAGGAATATAAATCCTTCCATTCCCCACCATCCTGTGAAAGCTGAAGAAGCTTTTTGGATGAGAAGCAAAAAGTCTTCAAAAGAAAAAAAACACAAGAAAGTCCAGTTGCCTCCTGAAAAAAGCACCTTTGGGACAACCATGACCTGAATTGCCAAGAATCTCTACAGACATCTGCAGTGAATCCTTCTTAAAGTATGATGGTAAAACAGGGGTTCTAATAAATTCAGAATAAAGTAAAATGATTATTTCTGAGATTTGGAAATTACCCTTCTATTGATTCAACCTAAAACAGCATTTCATTTCTTTTGCAGTTGTCAACTATTTTTCCAATGCTTTTTTTTTTGTTTCCTGAGTGAAGACCCTGGCTATTGTCTCTGTTAAATTTCATTCTGTTACTTTCATCCAATTTTCTAGTCTATCAAGTTACTCTGACTTTTATTTATGTATTCTGTAGAATGTTAGATGCCTTACCCTGTTTTGTATCAACTAAAAATCTAATAAATGTCCCCCTCATCTCTTTGTCCAAGTAATTGATACAAATAATTAAAGCACAGAGAATCCAGGATTGATTCCTGTGGTAACCCTCTCTCCAATGTTATAATGAACCATTGATAAACACTTTTTGAACACACATTTCAAGCCAGAAATGTACCTATTTAAATGTCATGCTATCCAGCCCTCAATTAAGTAACTAATCACCGTGTGATCAAGTACTTCATCAAAAACATTGCTTTAATTAAGATATTTAATGTCTATAGCATTCTCGGGCTCTATTAAGGAAACTATCCAATCAAAAATGAGACAAGAATCATCTGGCAAGATTTGCTCTTGGCAAATCCATGCTGACTTACATTTCAATCATAATAGTCATTCCATCAGGCCTGTATTATACCTATTAAATCGTATTTATATTTCTGTACTAAGATGTCAAACTTAGCTTCTTTCTAATAATCAGAATATTAATATGTAGACAGTCAATTATATGAATCAGTATACTTTCCTATTTTCCAAAGATCGTTTTAAGAAATTTCACTTTAGCAACACTTCCACTTTTTACACTGCAGAAGTCTCATATCCTTAATTCAGTGGGGTTGTTTTTATTTCTACCCCATCCCACATTTAATTTAAAACTTTGAGAATCAAGCAAATAATTTGTAATTTTTTTCCAGTCGGTATGTAGGTGGAAGCAGCATATTTTTTGTGTACTATTATTATTTTTTAATATTAATATCCCAGAGATACATATGTGAGATTTGTAACCATTTTAAATCTAAAAATAGAATAAATTTTTTTTTTTTACTGGTTCTAATAAAGTTTGGTCCTCTCATGCTAGACTTTATTATCTGTATAACTTAAGCATAATCTCAGAAACTGAAGATGTCCAAAGAATATGGTTTGCCTTGTCAGTATTTTTTCCTTTTCTATTTCTACTTCATGGGCTCGAAAGATGGATGAGAATATTGTATAACACTCCCCCGCCACACAACCACACACCCACAGCCACCCACCCACCCACACAAGGTCTTCTGAGCTTTTCAAATTCTATGATATTGTTGAAGCAGTTCTTTTGCTCCCGTGTTTCTTAATAGGGAAAGAATGTCAGTGGGATTTAGAAATATTGGAAGTTGTTCCATGCTGCTGCAGATCATACTGTTAATGAGCCAGTAGATCCAAACTGTACAGGTAGTCCTAGCTTAACATTGGTCTACTTCAGAGATCTTTTAAAGATACAAAAATGCTGAAAAAGCAGATCCTATGATGGATCCTTGCAATTGGCAGCCATTGTTACATCCTTGAAGTCATGAGATTGTGATTTAGGTGCTTGGCAACCAGCTTGCAATTACAACAGGTGTGTAACTCACGGTCCGAGGTCCAGATGCGTCATGCGCTGGCCACACCCATGCCCAGTTAATGAAGGGGGAAAATGTCCTGATACGTCACATGATGCCATCATGATGACATGAGTTTGACACCCTTGAATTATAATATTGGAACATCCTGCAGTCATGTGATCATCACTTGCCAGCTTCAGTGCCAGCTTCTGACAATAAACTCAGTGTCGAAGCCCATGGGAGGTTGCACATCGTGATTATGTAAGATTATGCTGCGACCATATGGGATTTACCTAATGACAGCAACAGGGACAATTGGAATGGCTGTTATAAGTCAACAGGCATGTTACATCATGCCTTATGACCATGTCACTTAGCAATAGAGTTCCTGGTTCCAATTACATTGATAAGTGAGGACTACCTATGTACATTTGATTCAGCTCATTGTAACAGAGAGCTATTGGCCACTATATCCTTTGACCTCCTATAGCGCACAATTGTTGCCTCTCTACAATTTAGGCCTTCTTAGTTTTTCCTTCTATTCTGCAGTGTCTGCTTTATTTACCCTGAATGCTGAGAGCCTAAGAATTGTTTTGAGTTCTACTGATGAAAAATATCTTCTACATCTCCAACTTCTGATTGTTAGATGAATGCATGTGCATCTGACCATCACTGGTTCAGTGTATGTTCTCCTTGCATTGCCCATGCAGTGAATACCTTGCGGGATACTATAGTTAGAAAGTGTAAAGGAAGGATATCTGGGAGGTAAACTAATAATTTCCTTTTCCAGAAACTAATTTCCTTTTCCAGAAAGCCTAGAAGTCTTTCAAAGTGGTAGTTTGAACAGAATCACAGAGGGACTTCATACCCTAGCAGTAGAGTATGAATTTTCTCATAGCTCAATATCGGTTGACTGTCAGAAAAATATCAGCAATCACATCCAAAAGATGTATGCTTCTTAATTCTCTCAAGGTTGCTTCATTCTCATTGAAATATAGGTTGGTGCAAATATCTTTTGATATGCTTCTGAATGGTGCGGCTTATCAAATAAGGGAACAAATGTAAATTGTTTACTATTGCTTCCATTTTGCAGGCATTTAAAAATATTTAAGATGAAAAATTAAGATGAAAGTTTTGCATCAGCTATAGACATTTTTCCTGATAGGAAGAAGAAAGATCTGTTGCCAAGATAATGGTTGAATAAAAGAGGTCTGAATTGGGGAAAAGGATATAACCTGAGGAAGTATGTATGTAACTAGAAAGAAGACCCTTTCTAGTTCGTGTAGCAATCAAGGAAGAAGTGGGGAAGTGCATTCAGTCTTGCAAGGTTTAGTTACTATAGCTTTACAATAAAAGTAGTATTGTCATACATGCCATTGGATTCCTAATCCACTCTACCTTGATGGGCTGTTATGTTTTGAACCCAGTGAGACTTCTGGATAAGATTATGTAGGAAATTAATACTTCCTGAAACATAGAATATATTTCTGCAATTAAGATCTGACCTCTTTTCAGTGATAATTGCAATTCAATGTGTCTTCTTTGAAATACTCACCAGAGACTATTCCTCACTTATGTACTATTCATTTGCTTGTCAGACCTCTCTCCCTGCAGACTAGTATGAACAAGTAGTTCAAAGAACAAAACTGTAACAAGAGAGCTATGATTACTTATTTATTAAATTTATGCGCCTCCAATCTCATGGTTCAGGGCAACACTAAGGAGCTTTGATTAATATTATTAGTTAATAATAGATTAAGTTAATAGTAGATTAAGATTAATAGTATAAGTAATATTAAAGATGCAATTCAAGAATGCCAGCAGATAGCCTACTTTTAAATGATACACCTTATACTGGGCAAATTAGAGCATAAAGACTATTGTTCATTTTCTCCAGTTTTTCTACATTTATTTCTTGAAGCTTGCCTCTTTTGTGAAGAAGAAACAATTGCATCTGCCTATATGTTGATGAATGTCATTCCTATTAGCCCATCAAATTGTCTCAAACAAATGTTCTTTGTCCTCCAGTAGATGTTTGTATCACTTCCAGATGTCCTGAATATAATCACTATTTGTAACAAACTCTTCTGTTTTGTGAGTGTTGCCTTGTGCCTTGGCTCTAGCAAAATTATTTAATTCTTAATTTAATTAATTAAGTCTTCTACTTAATACATACTGTGCATTTCTACTTTCATTAACAACTTGTATTACAAAGAGTTTAATATTCACGTTTTTAAAACAATAAAATCATTTTACAAAACCACTTTTAGTATACTTTATTTCCTTCATCATGCTTTGTAAATATCCTGACTCTTTTTTTATATGGCTTCTGTAACACAGTTTATTCTCTAGTCATCAAAAGTTCCAAAACAATACACATCACTTAATGACATAAATTTTGATCTCAGTTGCTGCTGTAAATTGAGGACTACCCCTAAGGCAGCTTGATTCATTATTACATTACTGAAATAAGTTTCTTTGAGCTTTCTGAATATTAGAGAAGAGAAAGTGATAGAATGTTCTTGAGGATAATTTATTTAAATACAGTACAAACTTATTTTTTACCAATTGTGAAAGATTTTTTTAAAAAAATTACACACTTTTATTTGTACATTTATTGATTTAGAGAAAGCATATGATGACTTGAATAGAAAGGAATTAGGGAATGATCTCTGTGAATTTGCAGTTGATTGTTGTGCAATATTTATATACCGCTTCACAGTGCTTTACAGCCTCTCTAAACAGTTTAGAGCAAGGGTGTCCAAACTTGCAAGGAGGGCCAGATTTGGTGAGGTGAAAATGTGTGGGGGCTGACCAGCAGTGGGATTCAAATTTTTTAACAACCGGTTCTGTGGGCATGGCTTAGTTGGTGGGCGTGGCTTGGTGGTCATGTGACTGGGTGGATGTGGCTTGGTGGTCATGTTATTGGCTGGGCGTGACCAACTCAATATCACTCACATCGAGGCACCATCTCCTCGCCTGGCCTCTCATGACTGTGGGGATGCTGCAACAGTCGTAAGTGTGAAAAATGGTCATAAGTCACTTTTTTCAGTGCCATTGTAACTTTGAATGGTCACTCCACACTAGCAAAGTACCAGCAAAGGAGGGGGAAAAAACTCCAGAGAAGTTCCTGAGACAGGAAGTCTAGTCCTGCCAAGAATGTAATAAGGGTTAACGGAGAGGCAGTTTCTGTAAGCAACACCAAAATGTTTCCTTCCTGCCTTCCTTACAGGATTAGGCCAGTAATTTCTTCTAGCAACTGGTTCTCTGAACTGCTTAGAATGTTAACAACCGGTTCTACTGAATAGGTGCGAACTGGTAGAATCCCACCCCTGGGGCTGATGATTCAGCCTGACATTCTTTGAGCCATTAACATTAAAAGGGAAAAACGCTGGCCAGAGGGGATGAGTGACAGGCTGTGCTGGCAGTGTGTAGAGGCTGTGGGCCATTCAAAATTTGAAAATGGGCTGCAATTGGCCTCTGGGCTGGACTTTGGACATGCCTGGTTTAGAGAGTCAGCATACTGCCCCCAACAATCTGGGTCCTCATTTTACCGACCTTGGAAAGATGGAAGGCTGAGTCAATCTTGAGTGGGTGAAGCAGTCAGCAGAAGTAGCCTGACCACTGCACCACCATGGCTGATGCTATAAGACCATATAATTATAATCATGTGATAGAAATTACTGTGGAACTCTCAACAGAATACCTTATGCCACCAGACTTGAAACTCTAGACCTAGAAAACCTAGAACTACGCCACCTTCGGTCCGATCTAAGCATAGTACATAAAATTATACATTGCAATGTCCTACCTGTCAATGAATACTTCAGCTTCAACCATAACAATACAAGAGCACACAATAGATACAAGCTCAAGGTTAACTGCACCAAACTTGATTGCAGGAAATACGACTTCAGCAAGAGAGTGGTCAATGTCTGGAATATACTACCTGACTCTGTGTGGTTTCTTCCCCAAACCCCAAAAACTTTAACCTTAGACTGTCTACTGTTGACCTCACCCCATTCCTAAGAGGTCTGCATAAGCACACCAACGTGCCTACCATCCCTGTCCTAATGTTCCTTTTTATTCATATCCATTTCATGTATTCATAATCATGTTTATACTTATACATGTAACCTAATACATGCTTGACAAATAAAATAAATAAAAATAAAAAAGTTATTCAACAAATGGTTTAAAATTTGAGTGGAGACATGTGTATGATATTGGTTGGTTAATATATCTATGGCTAAATTGCAACTGCAAGCTTTAGTTCACAATCCTGAAGTCCTTGATCTCAGAATTCATAATGCTGTTCACCTTCCTTCTCCAGAGCTGCAAACAGCGCTCTGAGTTCTGAAGAAGAACACACGAGATCCAACTTCTTGCCTCCTTGGAAGGGTTCTTGGAAAGCCTGCAGAAGTGTCACAGATGTGAATTAAGGGGTGAAAGATCTAAGATCTCTTATTTTGAACTGGTAGGAAATTTAGATCAGATTTTTAAAAAAAAGAAAAACTCAGAAGAGTCTTTTGTGCTCTTTTTTAACTAGAAGAATGCATCCAGGAATGCTTCATTGCTGGACCATGACAACAAGAAAATAAGATTGCTCTTTTAGCAGCTACAAATGAAACCTGATTTAAATTTAAGACTTATTTCCAAAGCATGATTTTGTTGTTAACTCTCAAGTAATCAATTGGCAAGGCAAACGGCTCTGATCAATGTGTGTACATTTTAAAGGACATGGCTGAAATTTAAAAGTCTATTTGTTGGATTTGTGTGTGTATGTGAACCTATTATTATTGTGGTAAAACGTAGCAATAGGACAGCCTACTCAGACTACGCATTGGCTGCAAAGTAAAGGAGCTGAAGCAAAATACTTCTGCAGGTTGCTGGGAAAGGTTGAAATATGGAACAAGAACAAATTGGATTTAACCTTTCCTTTTAGCACTGAGTGGGTAGCTATTGCCTCTTGCAGATTTACTGAAATGCCAAGGTTAAAGAATCAGTTGACTTGATGATGGCATACGATTAATAAATGACAATTCTGCTTGTGCTGATTATAATAAAAGTGGATGATAATAGAGACACAGACCACTTCAATCACAATTTAGAGAGCTTGACATCCAGATAAGTTACTAGATCCCCAAAGTTTTGGAGCCCATAAAAACTATTCTTAGACCTGAGTAAATAGATTTAATATAAGTAGATAAGTAAGTAGGCAGCTATCAGAATGGAGAATCTGTGGATGTTTGTAATTCTGTGACACCGGGAATTAAAAATGGATGTTTACAAAATATTGCAAAAGGAATTTTTATGGCATCAAAAATGCAATTAGCATCCCCCTCCATTATCAAGACTCCTTAAAAAAGATCAAAGGTCTTCATTAAAGTTTTTTTTCCTTCCATTCAACTGTGTTAGATTCTCAGAGACTTCTTGAAAAAGTCTATACAAGTTTTCTTGGCAAAGTTTTTCAAAGGTCAGATACAGATACAGATTAACAGAGTTGGAAGGGATCTTGTAGGTTATCTCGTCCAAACCCCTGCCAAAGCAGACCCTACACCATTCCTGACAGATGGCAGTCCAGTCTTTTCTTGAAAGCTTTCAGTGATGAAGCTCCCACAACTTCTGAAGACAAGCTGTTCCATTAGTTGATTGCTTTCTGAGAAACTCAGAAAGATTCTCCTTATTTCCAGGTTGAATGTCTCCTTGTTCAGTTTCCATCCATTATTCCTTGTCTGGTCTTCAAGTGCTTTGGAAAATAGCTTGACCCCCTCCTCTCTCTGGCAGCCCCTCAAATACTGGAACACTGCTATCCTGTCTCCCCTGCTCCTTCTCTTCACTAGACTAGCCAAGCCCAGTTCCTGCAACCGTTCATCGTATGTTTTAGCCTCCAGTCCCCTAATCATCTTGGTTGCTCTTCACTGTATTACCTATAGATCCTCAACATCTTTTTTATTGTGTGGTGACCAAAACTGGATGCAATATTCAAGGTGTGGTCTTACTAAGACTTTATAGAGTGGTATTAGTACATCACTTGATCTTAATTGTATCCCTCTGTTAGTGCAATTTAGGATTGCATTGGCTTTTTTGGCTGCCACCACACATTGTGATTTCCGGGGCTGATACAAAGTGACTAGCCTAAGGTCACCTAGTTGGCTTTGTGCCTAAGGCAGAACTAGCACTTACAGTCTCCCAGTTTTTAGCCTTAACCATTGCTTAAAACTGCCTCATTTCTTAACAGATCAGTCATGGGATTCAAAATTTTTACTACTGGTTCTGTGGGCATGGCTTGGTGGGCATGGCTTGGTGGGCATGGCTTGGTGGGCATGGCTTGGTGGGCATGGCAGGGGAAGGACACCGTAAAATCCCCACTCCCTCCCCACCCCACTAACCTGCTTTCCAGCTCCGTTCTCCTATGCAGGACAACAAAAGAAGACCCAGCCGATCAGCTGGGACTCAGAAGGCAGAGAATAGATGAGGGCGGGGCCAGTTAGAGGTGGTATTTGCCGGTTCTCCAAACTACTCAAAATTTCCACTACCAGTTCTCCAGAACAGGTGAGAACCTGCTGAATACCACCTCTGCTACATATAAATGAAGGCCCAGGCACAGATCAACATTTTCCATGACTCTAACCCTAACCCCCCTTTCTTCTTTGCAAGAAACTTGTTTAATTAAAATATATGGAAATCTGAATTGCCACATTGAAATGTTGTAGATGGAAAAGAAGTTCAGATATTGTAGCCTTGAACCAAAGTTTCTTGAATCTCTGCACAAACAATTGCACAGCAACTTTTACAGGAAAAAGGAAGGGAAAATGTTGAGATATTTACACATTCCCTTTCCTGAGAACAAATTTTCATAAAAGGTCTTCATAAGTCACTTGCTTGCGTTGCTGAGCAGAAGCAGGTGGAGAATTGAAAACTCCTAAAGGAACCCCCAAAATAGGGAAAGTGAGATTTATTCCAAATGTTCATTTATTGTCAAAATAGAGATGACTCTGGTTTGCTTCCAAATTGTTTAAGAAAAACGCAAAACAAAAATTACAGAAGTGATAACATTTAAAAATAATTGCAATATGTCAGAGATTGAAATACATAATTATGAAGTATATATTTATAACAAGATGGCTTAAAATGCATGATATTCCTGATTAGAAAAAAAGTATTTTTAAATACTGTATAGAAAGCCCATTTGATGCTAGTCCCATGCATAAATTATCATATTTGCCTGAAAGCTATAGCAGTTCCCATTCTATTTTTGGTGGCTATTTTGCTTGTGTGTGTGTGTGTGTGTGTGTGTTTTCAGTTTGGTGCACATTTAAACAATACGTTGGAAGCTTCATATATATTTATTCTAAGACTGTGCTTGGCTGGCCTACCTTGTCTCTAGGCTTGATTCGCAACTTGGAAAATAGTTCAATCTGCCTCTTTGCGGTGATAGTTTGTCCTAACTCATCTGAATTTTGCTCTGGAAATGAGAGCCTAGAGCATTTTCCTTCCCTTATCTAACATCAATAAACAGGTGCATTTTTTGTGGTTGTCTTTCTTATTCAGAATGGATTACATTTCTGGAGAAAGGATCTGAGATTAGATAGAAGCCTCTGGAGTTTTTCATCTCTTTTGTTTGCTAGCTCCTTTCAAAATACTGGTAATGAATTTTGCAACAAGAAATATGCCTTATTGTCAGGAATACCAAACATGGGCTAATGCTTTTGCTATGCAAAAGTAAGCTGGAATGGTGCTCCTTTAGAAATGAATTAAAACAGTGTGGAAATGAAATGGTGGTGAAATATTAAATCCCGTAACTTTGTGGGTAGGCAGAGAATATCATTTAATCACAAGGATCAGTATGATTCCAGGGCAGGTAGAACTGCCCATCATTGAGGACAGCTTCATCTGATGTCCTTTTACTGAAATTTTTGTGACTTTTTTTTTTTATTGGCGAATTCTGGTATTTAATTTCTGTTTCTGGAAAATAACTCCCACTAAACATAATGGATTTATTTTAACACTCATGGTGTAGGCTTAACATCTGTGACATATACTGAATGCCCATAGCATTCATTTACTACCCATGGCATTTGCTTAATGACTATTGCAAAGCAGTTTATAAAATAGGGTGCAAATGCATGTGACTCAATTAATGGCCACCATGGTTTATTATCGTAATTCCAGGCTCAATTATGATCATAAGTTGATTATAATTGAGTATTGGTTATTTTCTATCTTTGTTTTTGTTGTTATGCATATTTTAGTACATCAAAATATTTGCATTTTTATATTTATACACACAAATGAAATATGTACACACACACACACATGCTACACACACACACATACAGTTTATATATCCCCATCACCTCATCAGGTATGTATTGGCAACTCTTATGAATATGCTGCCATACTGAGAAGCAGTGTTCTACTAAGGAATAGGGAACTAAGGAATATGCAAATCATACCGAACATGGATTATTTCAATATGTCATGCATTCAGTATTGGTTTCCTCTGTCAGTTCAGTGACTTTCGAAATCAACAACACAATCTGCATTTGTTGTCATATTAACATTCCCTAACATATACATTTTACTTATATACATGTACCTCTTTTCCTACAATCAGCCCTTTTATAAGTACACCTCCTTATGTTTCTGTTAGATGCAACCTTTCCAAATATTCACTGGTTTATATTAGTGCAGTTTTTAAAAGTATGTATCTTTTACTATTCACAAAATAGTAATGCTTTTATTGAAAAATGCTAAACACAACACTAAAGGCAATATTATTTAAACCCTACAATTTCAAATCAAGGCTCTGCCCCTTGTCTGTTGGAATGCCATGAGTAAGCCTTTCAAAATTCTTCAAAATAGGCTGCATGACAGTGAAGGGGAAAAATAAAATCAAGAGCCTAGGCTCAAGACTGTGCAAGTTGACATAAATAATAGAATTAAATAGACAGTCAGTGCAGATAGAAATGAATATGACTTAACTGGATGACAGCATTCTGTACCAGTTGAAATGTCAAAATTCTCTTCAAATCCAGCCTCATGTAGAACACATTACAATGTTTTATAGATATAGATAAAGAGATAGAGAGATATCTGTGGACAATCTATTCTGATCCAAAAAAGAGTCACTTTAGATATTTCTAATATGGCCGCTTTGCTTCCATTAATAAGACAATCCAGATATTGTTGTAGACTATACACATGGTCTTTAAGGGGAATGCAACTCTGTCCAGAGCAGCCAGCTTTCTCTTTACCTTTCTCTAGAAGCTACCTATTGATAGCACCTCCATCCAATTTGTCCTTCAATCAACCCATTATATTTCATTTCAAAAGAGCTGCGGTGGCACAGTGGTTAGAATGCAGTACTTCAGGCTACTTCTGCTGCTTGCTGGCTGCCGGCAATTTGGCAGATTGAATCTCACCAAACTCAAGGTTGATTCAGTTGTCCATCCTTCCAAGGTCGGTAAAAAGAGGACCCGGATTGTTGGGGGCAATATACTGACTTTGTAAAGTGCTTAGAGAGGGCTATAAAAGCACTGTGAAGCGGTATATAAGTCTGCTATTGCTATTGCTATTGAATATCACCCCTTAGATGGTAATCTTTACGGATACAATTTTTTATGAGCTAAACAGTTCAGAAGAGATGATGTTTGAAATGATGTTTGTGTGTCAATAAATTATATTTTTACGGATCATTTGCATGATCTTTTAAAGATATTTCTTGATGAGTACCATCTCAGTGAAACAATGGAAGAAGTCAACTGCTTTCAAATCCTGCTTTCAGCTCATTAAGCCAATGTGGAAACAAGTTATTAAATAACTTTTCCAAATGCATGAAGGTTCTTGATATTTTCATGAATATACGGTATCTTTTACCAAAGACAAGCAGAAAGTTAATTAAGATATACCGGGAGATTTTTGTGTGATTTTCAGCAGTTCTGGAAAGGTTTCTGACTTGCAATTATTTTTCAAGAAAAATATAAAAAGCTTCAACTCACTTTAAGGATAAAATCACATGGTACATTATACCTCCAGCTGTAGGGTGCAAATGATTCCATTATTATTTTTTTACGGTAATATAGGAGCACAAGGACCTGATCTGGAATGCCTGAGGGAGCTTAAACTGTCTACTTCTATCCGTTTATGTTGAAATAATCCCATGTGTGGGTCTTTTTTTAAAAGCTAAAGCTGAAAAAGAGATTTTTCTCCATTCAGGATAACCTTTTCCCTTAATTAAACTCTTAGCAGAGCCAAGCTTCATATGTTTTGGGAGTTCTGTTGTAAGAACTATCTGATGTGATAATAAAGGATTGTCATGACAACAATGTTGGCTATATTCCTATATAATTTTTTTCTCTAAGTAGCCAAGGATACTGGATGTGGTTCTTATTTTTTGTCTTGTCCTAATGTCAAAATTAGATATGTTAATCTGAGATGCAGTGATTGACTCAAGGTATGATAAAAAGATAAGTGTCCTTTCCTGATTTAACACTATCTCATTGACTATGTCTTTGACAGAGATCCAGTGTCAATGTTCTAGCCCAGGAAATCCAAACTGGATTTCTTTGAGGACCAGATCAGCATTGTAGTTCTACTCTTGGGGGGTGGGGGTGGAAATGGGATGGACATTTTGGCCAGCAGAGTACTGCAGAAGGCTATCCAGGCCAAAAATGGGGTGTAAGAGGGGGCACGTGTGCCCCCCCTGCATTCCATTTTGGCCAGCAGAAGCACCGCGGGCTGGTCCTTTGCTATTTCCAGACTGGTCCTGCCAGCCAGATTTAAGCACTCTACAGGCTGAATCTGGCCCTTGGGTCTTGAGTTTGATACCCCTGTTCTAGACTATCAAGAGGAAAGAAAATGATGGCAGAAGCATAGTGCAGCTTGTTTAGGTGGTGTCTAGAAAAATATTTTGCAATCTGATGTATTGAAAAGAGGATGCAATAGGTATCAAGTCCAATTACTAAATAAAGAAATTTCCTTTGGTTTTTCATAATCTCATTTAGAGTTTCCGATGTCAAACTAAATTATTTTTAATTGCTTTTATGAAAAATATCAGATGCATTAAGGTTTTCTGAACTATCCCTCAGAATGCACTTTTGAGAGAAAATGTTCCTTTTCAGCTTGAAGGAATTTGTTAATGTGCATGCTTCAGTAACTGAAGTGACTCACCCAGTAAGAAATCACAGTGTTCTTATCATTAAGGAGAAGCACACATTGTCACATCGTGCTAATATTCCTCTTCCACATCACTTCTTGTTGGACATGGAGGCAGTGTGAAACGTTAATGCATGCTTCCTTAAGTCCAGCTTAAAATACCTTTAGAGTCAGTGAAAACTAAAACAGCAGTTAAAGTGTATCTAATTAGCCACTTATACTTTAATGCACTGGGAAGGAGGCTTTATGGAAGCACATGTTCTAAAAATAAGATGCTTATAAGAGAAAGTCTCATTCTATGGGAACTTCATGCAATCAATTTTGCATGCAGTAGATCACATTTTGGCTACAATTTGCATCATTTGAATAATGACTGCCTCATTTACATAAGAATATGTATATCAGTTTATGTCATTCGTGTAATTAAAACATTTTGCAAACAATGTCATTTCTGCCAATTTTGTAATGGTTTGTTCAGAAAATTGCAAAAAATGCTGAATTTTTATTCAGTCATGGAATCATAGAATCAAGAGGTGGAAGAGACTTTGGAGGTCTTTTGGTGCAACCCTTGGCCCAGAGAAGGAATCCTTAGGTCATCCCAGACCAGAGGTCTCCAAACTTGGCAACTTTAAGACTTGTGGCAGCTGGATGGAGCCAGTTGGATGGAGAATTCTGGGAGTTGAAGTCCACAAGTCCACAAGTCTTAAAGTTGCCAAGTTTGGGGACCCCGTCCCAGACAAATACCTATCTAAGCCTTACTGGAAAATCTGTATACTTATAGATGAATATTGGTATCAGCAAGATGGGTATGGTAGAATAGAATAGAATAGAATAGAATAGAATAGAATAGAATAGAATAGAATAGAATACTTTATTGGCCAAGTGTGATTGGACACAAGGAATTTGTCTTGGTGTAAATACTCTCAGTATACATAAAGAAAAGGTACATTCATTAAGAATCAAGAATCATAATGTACAACACTTAATGATAGTCATAGGGTACAATCAACAATCAAATCATACTAGGAAACAGTCAATATAAACTGTAAGGTTACAAGCAACAAAGTTACAGTCCTACAATCACAAGTGGGAGGGGATGGGTGATAAGGAGTGATGAGAAGATTAACAGTAATAGTAGTGTACACGTTGTAAATAGTTGAACAGTGTTGAGGGAATTATTTGTTTAGCAGAGTGATGACTTTCGGGAAAAAACTGTTCTTTTGTCTAGTTCTTCTGGTGTGCAGTGCTCTATAGCGTCGTTTTGAGGGAAGGAGTTGAAACAGTTTATGTCTGGGATGTGAGGGGTCTGTAAATATTTTCACGGCCCTTTTTTTTTTGACTCGTGCAGTATACGGGTCCTCAATTGAAGGCAGGTGGGTAGGAATTGTTTTTGTTGCAGTCCTAATTATCCTCTGAAGTCTGTGTCTGTCCTGTTGGGTTGCAGAACCAAACCAGACAGTTATAGAGGTGCAGATGATAGACTCAATAATCCCTCTGTAGAACTGTATCAGCTGGTCCTTGCGCAGTTTGAGCTTTCTGACTTGGTGCAGAAAGAACATTCTTTGTTGTGCTTTTTTGATGACGTTTTTAATGTTAGGTGTCCATTTTAGGTCATGTGATATAGTAGAACCTAGAAATTTGAAGATGGTGGGTTTCTTCTAAAGTCTACCACCATTTCTACGATTTTGAGTGTGTTCAGTTCCAGATTGTTCTGGTTACACCACGAGGCAAGTTGTATAATCTCCTGTCTGTATGCAGATTCATTGTTGTCTCGAATGAGACCAATCACTGTTGTGTCATCAGCAAACTTCAGTATTTTAACAGATGGATCGTTTGAGATGCAGTCATTGGTATATAGGGAGAAGAGAAGTGGAGATAGCACACAGCCTTGGGAGGCCCCTGTGCTGATTGTACAGGTAACGGATGTGATTCCGCCTAGCTTCACCTGCTGCTTCCTGTCTGTTAGGAAGCTTATGATCCACTTACAAGTATGTTCAGGTACCGCTAGTTGGTTTAATTTACTTAGAAGAGTGTCTGGAATGATGGTATTGAATGCTGAACTGAAGTCTACAAAGAAGACCCTTGCATAGGTATTTGGAGAGTCAAGGTGTTGTAGGATGAAATGCAGAGCCATGTTAACAGCATCATCTGTTGATCTATTTGCTTGGTATGCAAACTGCATGGGATCTAACAGCAGATCCATGATGGTTTTCAGGTGGGACAGCACAAGCCTTTCAAGGATTTTCATAACTACAGATGTTAGAGCAACTGTAGTCATTCCGTTTCTTGATGGAGGGCTCCTTTGGCACTGGGATGATGGTAGAACGTTTGAAGCAGGAAGGAACATAGCACATCTCTAGTGATCTATTGAAGATTCATGTGAAGATGGGGTCCAATTGGTCAGCACAGACTTTTAAGCAAGAAGGAGTTATCTTGTCTGGCCCTGGTGCTTTTCCTGGCTTTTGTCTGTGTAATAGATCTTGCACTTCTTTTTCTGTGATCACCAGGAGTTGTAAGCCCAATGGATTGGGGCCAGTTGTAGGAGGCTTGGCTGTTGTTGGTGTTTTGAGATGTGGGTTATGGAGATAGGTGGCTGTAGTTTCTTTTCAAACCTGCAGTAAAACACATTCAGGTCATCTGCTAGCTGTTGATTTCCTTCTGCCTGGGAAGGACGTTTGCTGAAGCCAGTGATGTTTTTAAGAGTTTTCCACATGTTTGCTGGTTCATTTGTTGAGAACTGATTCTTAACTTTTTAACTTTTCAGAGTAGCTTCTTTTTGCTGCTCTGATTTCTCTTGTTAATATATTTCTGGCCTGGTTATATAGCATTCTGTCATCTTCTGTAGGCTTCCTCTTTGGAACAACGTAGCTGCTTAAGTTTAGCTGTGAACCAAGGTTTATTGTTACTACTGTATATATTTGCAGGTTCCTTGTTGGTACACATAAGTCTTCACAGAAGCTAACATATGATGTTACAGTATCTGTGAGCTCATCTAGGTCTGCAGAGGCATCTTCAAAAACATTCCAATCAGTGCAATCAAGGCAGGCCTGGAGATTCAGCTTTGCCTCATCTGACCAAGTCTTCACTGATTTAATTGTTGGTTTAATGGTTTTAAGTCTTTGTCTGTAGGCAAGAACAAGGTGATTCATGCAGTGGTCAGAGTGCCCCACAGCTGCTCATGGTAAAGACCTATAAGCATCTTTTACTGTTGTGTAGCAGTGGTCTAAAGTATTTTTGCCTCTGGTGGGACAATTTACATGCTGGAAATATTTTGTGAGCTCTTTCCTTAAATTTGCTTGATTGAAATCTCCTAAAATGATTGGAAGGGAACCTGGGTGTTTGGCTTCAGCCTCCATAATTTGATCAGCAAGAGTTCATAATGCCTTGCTTACACAGGCTTGTGGAGGAACATACACAGCTATTAGGAGAGATGAGGAGAACTCACATGGAGAGTAAAATGGCTTGCAGTTGATGTGTAAAGACTCTAAGTTTTCATCACAAAACTTATATATTATAGCTATATCCTGAGACCAGCTGTTGTTGATATATAAACATAATCCTCTACATTTTGTTTTACCTGATGTCTCTTCAATTCTGTCTGATCTAAATGTCTGAAATCCTGGGATGTATATGGTGTTGTCCCCATGAATTTGTGGATTAAGCCAGGTTTCAGTAAAACAAAGAACAGCTTAATTATGAAAATCAGAATTCCATCTATTTAAGAGATGAATTTCATCCATCTTGTTAGCCAGTGAGCGTAAATTGGTCAGAAAGATTGAAGGGAGAGGGTTCCCCCCCATTCCTTAGTCTATTTAAAATTCCCACTCATTTACCTCATCTCCTCTTCCGGCGTGGTCGCTTCTTTGCTTCTTTGTTGTAATACATCCATTCTTACTCTTCTTGCCTTGCAAAGGCTTTCAATCCCATTGATCATGGTGTCCTGGACTAGGTTGGGGATTTGGGGATTGGTAGCACTGTTTTCTAGGGACGCGGTGGCTCAATGGCTAAGATGCTGAGCTTGTTGATCAGAAAGGTTGGCAGTTCAGTGGTTTGAATCCCTAGCACTGCGTAACCGAGTGAGCTCCTGTTACTTGTCCCAGCTTCTGCCAACCTAGAATTTCGAAAAGATGTAAAAATGCAAGTAGAAAAATAGGGAGCACTTTGGTGGGAAGGTAACAATGTTCCATGCACCTTCGGTGTTTGTTAGGGATATACACCCTAGCAGAATTTGCACGGCAGTCAGGCAGGCAGGCAAATATGTGAGATAAACGTTGTTGGAACTTATACTCAGTAAAACAGATACACAGTGCTAGTTAAATAGTTTATTCCAGTAATAGTTTTTATAGCATAGTCAAACAGTCCATATATCATACACTAGTTCAGTCCGTCCAGGGATTATTCAGTTGCAAAGTCCAGTGTTGAAAAAGAGGTCAGTAAACTTACAAATATCAGTCCAGTAATATATCTCTTCGCAGTAGAGATATTAAGAAGTCAAACCTCTTTTCTTCCTTCAGCAACAGCAGAGAACACGCAGTTATCACACCATCAATCCATCCTCGTCAGCAAGCAATCC
Organism: Notechis scutatus; assembly: GCF_049901735.1. Classification (NCBI taxonomy): domain Eukaryota; kingdom Metazoa; phylum Chordata; class Lepidosauria; order Squamata; family Elapidae; genus Notechis; species Notechis scutatus. Next base: position 146,541,192 of record NC_142012.1, on the reverse strand, counting down.
AGTAAGCCAGCAATCAATCAAGTTCTCTTGCTCCCTCTTATGGTGATTTTACAACCGCACCCAAAATTACATGCTTTGCAGTTAAAGTGACACACACTTAAACTCACTATCATAGTTTATATATATTATTTTACCCAAACCACGTTAGGTAACCTATATTATTCCTAACAGTGTTTAGTCATGCCGGTCACATGACCACAGAGATGTCTTCGGAGAGCACTGGCTCTTCAGCTTTGTAACAGAGGTGAGCACTGCCCCTTAGAGCCAGAAATGACTAGCACGTATGTGCGAGAGCAACCTTTACCTTTACCTAGCACTGTTTTCTGCTGATTTTCCTTTCTTATAGCATCAGTTCCAGGCTCTTTTGATGGTGGGAGAAGTCTAGCTCATAGTCTCTGCTTTGTGAGGTACCACAGGGCTTAGTGTTGAGATTATAGCCATCAGCTCCAATAGCACCCTGAATTCATTTAAACTTGAATTCATTTAAAGCACCTAGATGCTTTCTTATCACTTCCTTCTGTATCTTGACTTGAATTTCTCTTGAGGCGCAGTTTCTGGCAGGTTGGATCAGATTTCCTTTTGTTGAAGGACAGATGGAAACTAGGATTTAAGCAGGTCAGTCCCTTTCCTATTGTCAGTGGTGGGATTCAATTCTTTTTACTACTGGTTCTGTGGGAGTGGCTTGGTGAGTGTGGCAGGAGAAGGATACTGTAAAATCTCCAGTCAGAGGTGATATTTTCTGGTTCTCCAAACTACTTAAAATTTCCACTACCGGTTCTCCAGAACTGGTCAGAATCTGCTGAATACCACCTCTGCCTATTGTCCCTCACCATCTTGTCATCTTCTCCAACCAACTAAACAGCTGTTTCCATGATTTTACTCTTGTTCCCATGTAGCAATTTGCTGTCTGCTTGATCTCAAGTGAAGTCATAGAAATGGATTCTGGAAAGATACAGTTTATACTTTTATATAATCATCTAAAATGTGAAGGATATACATGATTTTTAAAAGGTTTTGCAAATTTATATAAGAAAATGCATCCCTAATTTTGCACATTGTAGAAGACTGTTGTATCAGCTCCTAAGGTAATGATGTAAATCTATATGCCCTCTTCAAGGAAAACCCTTTTTCTCCTCTACTCCTCTATAGACTCTACTGAGACACCCAGATCCCACCTTCCAATTTGTAGTGAAAACTGATGCCTTAGATGTTACAGTCTGATTCATTCTCTAGGCAGAGAAGGAGGGGAAAGGATGGCCTCTGGGAGAATCCACAGACTGATTCTTCACCTTTCATTTCAGCTGATTCACAATAGGCATTTTTATGTTCTCCTATTTTTAAAGGAAGAAGTGTTATGCCATGACACATTTTCCATCAATTGCTACTTTTTCAGGTTTCCCCCCACCACAGCTTACTTTTTAAAATAGTTCCACTGCTTCCCATTCTCTTGAATAGGGAGGAAGAGTATGTCAGCCCTCACAAGTAAGTTAGGTAGGAAACAGGACTAGATTAACTAACTCTAATAATAAAGAATATTGCAAAGCAACATTAACAAAGTCTTGCAAATACAAATTTCCTGTTACCACTTTTAACTGATTGATTGTGGATCCTCCCTAAGTTTCTTTCTCTGACTATTAAGCCACTGGGAACTCCTCCCTCTCTTGTCTGTTTCCTAGGCAGCATCTCTTCCTCTTTTTTTCCCCAAGGTCATCCACACATACTATTACAGAGTATTATATAAAAGCTATTCTGAACTCTAAATGCAAACAGAAATGGCTAGAATATTTGATATACTGAAAGAGCTATTTGGAAGAGAGATTATGGGAAAACACAATAGACATCTACACCGTGTATGCCAGTTTAATCTAAAGTGTCCCAGAAAGCCTATCCATGTGATTTACTACGAAGTGACAGTGGATCCCAGGATAAAGAAGAACCCATGAAGCTCAGCATGACCGACTCTTCAGAACCTGCAACCAGATGAGAGGTGGGATTCCCCAATTCCATCCACCTCTAGTTGCGTAGACTGGGAGACCTGCCAGATGAGAGTAAGGGGAGTTGTCCCAGATAACAATGGAAAGAGAAGAAGGAACTGCCTCATTCTTCTATATCTGTGCTACAGGACTTGTGTAGTGATCTTGGAAAAATGCAAAGTGGCTGATGGAATCTGTAATCCATTCTCATGACTCTGGATGTTTTCTTTGGGTGCAGGAGAAGAGACATAATATAACAGGAGAGGTGGTGTGTAGAGAGCCACAGAGGTGAACTTGGAGAAATTACAGTATATAGTAGAAGTTACTGAAACAAAAATATGTTTTAAGAGAAAAGCATAAAAAAGAACTTGTGGAGGCTGTTTCCTGAACAGGATTATCTTGAAGTAGTAGCAGCACATATCCAAAGGGCTGGATTTTTTTTTTTGGTTATTTTTGGTGTTCATTGCAAGTTTCAGCTTATTCTAAGACTTAACCTTCCTGACCCTTCCTTACAGATTCAGACAAAAGTATTCCCTGATTCATTTTATATGTTTTTGTTATATATTCCTCTTTACATTTTTTAAAGTTGTACTTTTTTCAGTTCGTCAGATAGTTCTTTATGCAGCCATGATAGTTTCATCAACTGTATTTCATTTTAATTTTTCTTTGGTATTGTTTGGAGTTTAATTATCTCAATTTTTTCGAATTTTCCAACCATGCTGAACTGTTTCTCCTTTTAGGATTTCCATTCATGGAATTCTTCCTATTTTTCTTTCAGCTTTTAGAAGTAAGCTCCTTTGAAAACTATAACATTAACACAGCTTTTGGTTTTCTCTACCTACAGTATAATACAATAAAGTTAAGAACACATGGTTTTTCTCTCTCATTATAACTACAGTTCCCACTTCCTCACATATTTCTTCCCTGTTAATAAGTCCAGTGTACCTTTTCTCTTACTTTCCTCTTCTATATTTTGGATGATGAATAAGTGTCATTTATGCCCCTTCAGACTGAAATTAACAATATATCATAATTCAGTGAAATCCAGCCATGAAGCTTGGTAGCCTATACATTTGAAACTCATGAGTACCAACAGCTATATAGAGATATGGCTTGCAATGTGTTTGCCTTTTATTTCTTGTTTCCCCTAGTGTGCTGTGATCCACTCTGCCATAAATTTTATCTCCTCTTTCCCTCTGTTTCAGGGCTTTGGCAGGTTACCAAGGTGGCTACTAAAAACACACCAATGTTATTGGCATTTTCACATTTTTAAAGGACTGTTTTGAAGGATTAATATTTTATAGATAAATAAGTGTATAATTCAATGCACTATTTTGTTAAAAGAACATGCACATATAATTTCTTATTCAAAACATTTCAAAGTGGTTTCCAGTAATTACATTTCTGTAAACCACTGTCTGTTTTTGCACAGTCAACTATAAAGTGGTAAATGCACAAAAGCAAGGGAAAGAAATTGCTTAAAAAGATACAAAAATAAAGAAAAAGGTTAAAAGTTATTGCTTTACACCTAAGTAATTATGCTATAAATCAGCTACAATGAAAGTGCAAATAGAGAAATGGATACTAACAGTATGAGATTTCTGACATATGTTATCCTTATGAAATCTTTATTTTTTGCTTTAAAATGTTATGGGTTGTTCTTTAGCAGACTTTTTCCCCGATATTTCTTATTTGCCAAATGTTTGTTTGTCTTCATTACAGACACTACATTCAGAATTTCTACAGCCAAGAAGCTGCAATGAAATGCCTCCAGAAACAAAACAAAACAAAATATACAAAGTATTAACAAGCCTAATATGTAAAACCTGTCTCAGATTTACAAGATTTATATTTAAATCATTTTTTGATACAAGTCATTTTTACTGAAGCACAAACCTATTGTGGGTTGAAGTAGTTTAATGGTATAAAAATTCAAAAATAGATTTGCATTGCATAACATTCTTCTAATTAAAAGATTAACATATTTCTGTATTTCTTTTGCTTGCACTAGCAAGGAGGGATGAGTTATCCTGGAATGACTTTTGCTTATATTTTCCTTTATATATTTTTCTAACTAAATTATTCTTTAACAAATCATGTTACACAGATAACTTAAATATTATATTATTGTTTCGAATTTTTAAACTGATATCTACATTTTTGAGATAAAATGTAAGTACCTTTTAATATATGTTAGGTATCACCAGACTTTAAATTTATATACTACTGAATGTTGCAACTCCTAGTAGTTTAGACAGTATCACTGTGCATTGTTTTCAGTCATTCTTTTCACACTTTTTTTTTACTAACTAGAGACCAGTTAAAATAGAAATGCATACAATCAATGTCTCTGACAGTCTAGATCAAGGGTGTCAAACTCGATTTCATTAAAGGCCACATTAGGGTTGTGTTTGACCTTGGGGGGCTGGAGTGGGCATGGCCAGTTTGACATCACTCATGTCAGGGGTGCCTGTGGTGGCCTGAGCCGGTGAAAAGGGGCTTCGAGGGCAGCCCTCCCGGGCTCCATTTTCGCTGGCAGAGGGTTGCAGGAGGCTGTCATAGCTGAAAATGGAGCTTGGGAGCCCATTTTTCCTGGCAGAGGCACCACAGACAGATCCTTCACTGTTTCCAGGGTGGCCCTGCAGGCCAGATCTGAACATCCCATGGGCCGGATCTGGTCCATGGGCCTTAAGTTTGATACCTGTGGTTTAGATTTTATGATTCTTTTTGATGCTAGGTTCAGTTAGCCAGCTTCCCCAGATGTCAGGCAAAGAAATTCAGGTTGGTTTTTGTCCAATACATTGTGATTCTCTAGTGATAAACTTTTCCTGAATGCTATCTGGCCTATATTGTAGGGTAAAATGTTATTTTACTGAAGATTATACGTATTTGATTCACCAGCATTCTCTTTCAGATGAGATAATGCTTCCCCTGCCAAAATATTTTGTTGGGAAACTTTATCTTCCAATAAAGATTCCAAAAATATGTGTGAACTTAAAGCTAAGACAGGTCTTGAAATTTCAAATGAAATATCTTGTTTACAAATCTCATTTTTGAGCAAATAAATGTTAAATTATATTGATCAACAATTAACTAAATTAACTTATTGAGAATGTGAACCCAGTCAATTGTGGATTATTCACTAAACCATGTTTAAATGAAGCATGACTTAATCAGAAACTTTGATTACTTCACTGTATTTGTGTATCATTAAGAAGGCAAATATTTCTGCCTTGTCCCCCTCCACTCCCACAGACAATGCAGCTGGCAAAGAATCATTGTTCAACTAGTTTAATGTGCTATCTGAATATAGAGCTCATTCTATTTTTGCATTTGCCCAAACAGAGAATGTAACAAGTGTTTGCAAAAAGTATTCTTGTATCTCAATATTCTCTAGTTAGCAAGAGCAGACATAAACATGTGTATTGTCTAAGCCCAAAACTAACCAGTAGGGGCTGTTTGGTTTGGGACACAAACTTGGAATGAGAACTGTTTCTAGTCTCTAAGAAAATCTACAAAGTACAGTGTCTAATTTCCAACAAAACTTCTGGCAAGTCTACAAGTAGACCATTTGTTTATGCCTGCTCAAAAAAACTCAAGCCCAACTAAAATGATTGTGCATTTCTTTTGGAATCTGTCCTAAAAAAAATCACAAAAACAAAGAAAATGAATTTTAATTAGAAAACAAAAAAGGTATGTGCAATTTAGACATACTGTATTATTAAGGTTCTCAGTGTAAAGTATAGTATGTATTTCCTGCAGGCATTTATGGCTTGAAGCATATCGAATGAAACAATTCTGTCCATTCAAATGCCTTCATAATCTGCACTCAATGTGTAGCACTTCAATTATATTAGGATCAGTAAAAAATTAATCCACATTTTTGATAGCTATATCTGTTTATTTTACAGATAAGTTTATGTTTATGTTCTAAGACTGAAACCTCATTTTTCAAGAATTCCTGAATTGCAAATCTAGACAGATGACATATTTTAGAAAATGCAGTCAGCATGTGTGATTGGCACATTTGCATCTTTGGTAAGAAAACACTTCTTATTGACCAGCTGGAGTATATCTTAAAAAATAAGCACTCAGAGATTAAATACATCCAGAGTCATTTTGGATAGTGAGATGAGTGGCTAAACAAACAAACAAACAAATATTAATTCAACTTTATATTAATAGCCAAGTCAGTAAATTATGGTTTGTGGGCCAAATATGGTGCACCATCTCTCTTTGTATGGACCATGAGTTAAGAATGAATTAGTGGGAGGATGGCAGATCACCAGGCTTGAACATCAACTGAGTTTTTTACATAAGAGGTGGGACCAAGCTTACTGGCTAGCCATCAAACAGTAGAATTGTTAGGCTGAATGACAGGAAATAGTATGTATTAAAATTAACCAAGCTAAGTTTCATAGAGTATGCTTAAAATTCCAAACTTATACTAATTTTCTGTTTATTTTGGTTTAATTTAGTTTAATTTATATATGACCTTTTTTTAAAGGAAGCATAGCAGCCTAACAGTTGGAAGAAGGTGCAGTGTGGAAGATGGTGAGTATCTGGTAATAACTAGTTCACATTAAATAATATTTGATTGTTATATGTACAATACATCTCATCTTTCCTTCAGCAGGTGAAGGCAGCTCATGTAACATTTACCATTCCTTTTACTGAAACAATGAAAACTCTGTGGAATAAATTGGACTGAGATAGAAGAACTGATCAAAAGTCACTCAAGGATTTTTCATGGCTGAAGGTAGATGGAAGGTATCTAAAGGTTTCTCCAGTCCTGGGTGAATATTTGGGTTAATGAAGATTCTGCATGGGGAGGGAGTAGGGGGGAATGTCACAAAGGAGAATAGCAAAAATTGTATTGCATGTACAAGTGTTATCCCTTTTGAATGTGCAAACATGTACAAAATGATGGAGTCATGAGGCATTTTTTTTATCATTTTGGTAAAAGAATGAGATCATGTGGGTTTTCCTGATTTTAACCACTACAGTACACTGTAGCTTTTGATTCTTTTTTTTTTTTGCAAATGTACCTTGTTTCTTGAACATGAAAGAAACAGAGTCTAATATAGATACCGGTGTAAGCCAGGAAGCATGAAATGATTTTGCAAAAATGCACAGTCAAAGGTTTGTTTGCATAGAGAGAAAATGAAATTTAAATACCTATGACCTTGGCTTATGAAACAGATGTAAGTCGTCATCTTTTGGAAAAATAGAATCAAAAGCAAGACATTGAAAAAATGTCTGAAAATATAACTATGTACTCAGAATACAGTTAGCAGAAAAACACTAAAGTCTTGGGTATCCACCTACCTTGGTCTCAGAAAAAGGAAGAAATTGACAAAATATTATGACAAATACTACAATTTTTCCTCTTGGGAAATCATTGAAACAAAGAAATGACTTTCTTTTATTCTCATTATAATTGATATTTACCAGAGATGTGCCAAGAGAAATCTAGCATATTTGAGGAAACTATGATTATACTAAGGACATATTTTCTTGAATATACTCTTCAAAATACATTAGATACAGCAAAAATGAATTAAGCACACATTAAAACTATCAATATGTGTTTTAACAGGAACAATAGTTGCTGACATAGTTTAGACCAGGGGTGGGCAATTAATTGTCCCAAGAGGCCATATGAGAAAATGGGATTATTGTAGAAGTCTGAACCAATGGGGTTGTGAAGTGTATAGGCATTCATGCATGGACATACAGTATATACATTTGAAGCAGTGGTGGAATTCAAAATTTTTACTACCGGTTCTGTGGGCTTCGCGTGGCTTAGTGTGCATGGCAGGGGAAGGTTACTGCACAATCCCATTCTCATCCCACCCCACTAACCTGCTTTCCAGCTCCATTCTCCTTTGCAGGGTAACAAAAGAAGACCCAGATGATCAACTGGGACTCGGGAGGCATAGAATAAATGTGGGTGGGGCCAGTCAGAGGTGGTATTTGCTGGTTCTCCAAACTACTCAAAATTTCTACTACTGGTTCTCCAAAACTGGTAAGAACCTGCTGAATACCATCTCTGGTCTGAAGACACAAAAAAAGCAGTCGCCTTTAAAATAAAAGCAATCCATGTGGACCAGACAGAGACAGCCAAAGGGTTAGATGTGACCCAGGGGCCACAAAATGCTCAGATCTAGTTTAGAGCAGCGTTTTTCAATCTTAACAACTTTAAGATGCATGGACTTCAACTCCTAGATTTCCCCAGCCAGATCTTGTTTACATATTTTAAAGTTGCTGAAGTTGACAAACACTGGTTAAGACAACACAAAAACCTGTTTCTATTGCTCCAAGGAACCTATACTAATAATATTCAATAGAAGAAATAACACTTATCTGCTAAGCTCATGTAACATGCACATAAATTGATCATTTGGGACATTTATTACCAACTAATTTATTTTCTGATGTTTACATTGTCCTCTAGACTGCCTGATTGGACTTAATGGGCTAACAATCTGTTAAGAGCAACTGTTTGGCCTGCATTAGAAGAGCTCTGCAATCAGGGATCAGCTTTGGATAAATTTCTACAAAAATGCACAATAAATCAACATTTAATTAGATAATTAAAATGTCTCTGATCACAGGTTAGGGTGAAGATGTTAATATAAAAAGAGTGATAAAAACAATTAGAATCATCATTTTATCAGCTTCATACCTTTTCTCATAACACACACTGACCTACATTGTACAAACAGCAGAGTTGGATGATTAAAATTTCATTTTCTCTGTTTCTGTTTTGCTGGACGGCAAATAAAACCACTTTGTCAAGACAAGCTGGCTATATTTATATCTTGAAAGCTGGATGAAGTTTACATTCTGCAGGGTATCTTAAAACATAACTGACAGCTGGACCTGAAGAACTATCAGCATGTCAGCAGGCTATTTGACTTGACACAGGATATAAGATTTTGTAGATTTAAAGGTTGCTAGTGTCCAGCAGGTTGGAAAGCTTTCCAACCTATCTACCCCCTCCCCCTCCTGAGTATCTTTCAATAGAGTGATAGAGAATGTAGTAATGATGTTAGTGTAGTTTATTTCCTGCTTAGAAACATAGAAGAGAGCACCAATGTATAGAAGACCTAGAATTAGATTAACATAGTACATTTAGGTGTACTGGAAGTAAGTAAGGACTTCATGTTAACATAGCTTTTTGGTTTGCAGGAAGCTTCCTCCTCTGAGGTGCTTGGATGCTTGTTTCAAGTAGATCAGGGGTGTCAAACTCATGTCATCATGGTGGTATCATGTGACATATTGGGACTCTCCCCACTTCACTAAACCGGGTGTGGGCATGGCCAACACATGATGCATCCAGCTTCCAGGCTGGGAGTTTTACAGTCCTGAACTAAATCATTTAGTGAAGGCCTATTGTGTTATGTCAGCCAAGCCACATGTGATCCAGTTAATTAACCATACTTTAATAAACCATGGTTACATTTTATCTTTGTATGATGTGTGAACTAGAGTTCTTTAAAAGATGCATGTACACCCACACTGAAAGTCCAGATGACTGAACAATGGTTATAACATACAGGGCTAGTATTATCCCTGAAACATGTACCAGCCCTGTGTTCTACACAAACAATTAGTAGCATGCATACTGTGTGAATGAAAACAATTGCCAGCAACCTCAAAGGTAAAATCTGAGCACAGGAGTTTTTTGCATGTTAGTTCAAGCACATCAAGAAGTTGTTTCTGCAAGGGTATGAAAGACACAATATTGCTTTATCATTATCTGAGATTATTGTGGAATACAAACTACATTAATGCTCATTCTTCTCTTCTATAAATTTCCTACATTCTCAACATTAGTTCAGATGTTAATATGGTTAAAATAAAATGACTTTGACTGAAATGAGAATCCTGATTTGCTTATTTGGGATTCATTTTGGTCTCAACTAGATCTGAATACTAGGGGACCTAGCACTACCTTAAGTTACAAAGTGTTTTTCTCTAGCACACATATGACCTGAATATCTCTGGGACCTGCTGTCTGTAAAAGCTAAAGGAATACAGCAAACAGATAATTAGAATATGGCATTTATATTCAGCAAGGCAGAGCCCAAAAGGGCCTATGGGCTCAATTTCTTAGTTAACAGTTTGAAAAGACCAACTTACAGAGCAATGTCTATGAGGAGTCCAAAAATCACAATGGGTGATTGGGCAGCACAATTAAAGCACTGACCCTTTCATATGTGTGTTGATGTTGCATGCATGTAGAAGAGATGGGGCTTCAATTGTGTGGCTGTAATTGCCATCTTATTTTTACCTGGAGGCCTACAGCTAATGGAAAAGATCCTGTCTGAGTTCTTTCCCATTGCAATTACTATTTTTCCTACTACAACTATTTCTGAGCACTAAAGAGCACTAGAGTACATGGATCAGTCACACTAAGCTATAATGTAATTTGTTTGCTTTTGCATAATCAGCAACTCCAACTGGCATCATTTATGAACTATAACTAATGGTTCAACATATATGTGCTTAGTTACCATGAAGGATTTTACCCGGTTTGATGAATATAAACCATGTTTTAGTTTGGTTTCCTATACATCAATATATATTGCCCAAAGCAATCTTTTCTTATTTGAATTTCTGAAGTGACACATAAAGGACCAGCCTTATCCTAATAAGCTGCACGATCACTTTGCTGCAAAGGGAGCATCATAGACCTGGAAGGGTCATTTAAGCCATCTAATCAGCTAGTGCTACAAGCTGATGGTCTTGAGAATTAGTTCTACCAATTAGCTTACATAGGATGCATCAACTTCCTGTCCCTTCAGTAATCGACAGATCGCTCTTTACAGAAGAATCCAGGCAAATATAAACTGTGCAAATGATGAAATAGAGGTTATCTTTCTGATAAGAAAGATAACCTCTATCTGTCTTACATATTGGTAAAAAAAATCAGAAAATAAAATACAAGCTGAATAGTCAAGATCTTGTTGATGACCCAAGCTCTGTAAAGGACCTGGGAATACTCACCTCTAATGATCTAAGTGCTAGAGCTCACTGCAACTACATAGCCAAAAAGGCATTAAGAGTTGTTAACCTAATCCTACGTTGCTTTTTCTCTGGTAATATCTCACTACTAACCAGAGCATACAAAACATTTGCTAGACCAATACTCGAATACAGTTCATCAGTCTGGAATCCTTATCACGTATGTGATATTAACACAATTGAGAAAGTCCAGAAGTATTTCACAAGAAGAGTTCTCCACTCTTCTACCCGTTATAGAATACCTTACGCCACCAGACTCGAAATTCTAAAACTAGAAAACCTCGAATTACGCCGTCTTCGGTCCGACTTAAGCATGGTATATAAAATCATACATTGCAATGTCCTACCTGTCAATGAATACTTCAGCTTTAACCATAACAACACAAGAGCACACAACAGATACAAACTCAAAGTAAACCGCACCAAACTTGATTGCAGGAAATACGACTTCAGCAATAGAGTGGTCAATGTCTGGAATACTCTACCCGACTCTATAGTCTCTTCCCCAAACCCCAAAAACTTTAACCTTAGACTGTCTACTATTGACCTCACCCCTTTCCTAAGAGGTCTGTAGGGGGCGTGCATAAGCGCACCAACGTGCCTACCGTCCCTGTCCTATTGTTTCTCTTATTCTTTTATTTTTCTTATATGTACCCATTTCATATATTCACAACTATGTATACACTTGTACTTATTATCTTGTAAACAATTGACAAAATAAATAAATAAATAAATAAAATAAATAAGATTACAGACATTGCAGACTAAGGGAGCTTTGTTCAAGCTTGGAGAGTGGTGTGGTCTCAGATTGCAAACTGTATGCTATATATTTCAAATCCATGTAACTAGTCAAATGCATCTGATATTCCACACAGGGCTTGGCTACTTTGATTTCCTTAGATTATATTGTCAGGGACAGATACCAATTGAAAATGATAGCTGCCTATAAATCTAATTAGAAAAGGCCACCTTAAATGTCTGTTTCCTTTTTGTTCCTGATTGTATCAAGGACCCAGAATGCACAGTGAAAAGGAAAGCAGGAATCCTAGCTTATTTTTTTTTCAAAGCACAAATCAGTAATGCCAATACTGGTTTGGAATTCTAGGATTTATAGGATTTATATCTGGAGAATGGCTGCAAAAGGATACAGAAAATGTGTAGATTTTTTATAAGATGCAATTGGAGATTTCTTTAATGGTTTGAAGAAAATCAGAGACGTTGTTGAATTGTTCAGAAATATAAAAACACATCATACCCATTGTACATTATTATGGGGAGCCTTTACAAAACTCACATTTTGTGTTTGATTCAATCTCCCATACTCTTTCAATGAGCTTGATCAGAATCTAGAAAATTAAGGACTGAGTGAGCGGGATACTGGGAGTAAAGCTTGAATCTGAACCTGTGAGTACACTTTTTAACATTCATAAACAAACTGAACAGCTGCGGTAAGTTATTGTCATTTTTTTTTTTTGCTGTTAAAAAAAACTTAGTCAAATTGAAACCTGCTTCATATAACACCCCAAGGAATATTGTTTGTCTGATTTTGTCTTGCCAGTATGTGTAACCCCAACAATTACTGATTGTAAACTGGGGTTTACAGTAGAGTGTCTTTTGTAAACTCAGCCAATTGTGGTTCATTCAATTGAAATTATGTAATTAACTGGGTGGAGAAGTCTCCTTTATCCCTGAAGGCAAGGGAGGTTTCTCTCTTTCAGGCTATTAGTCGGCTTTAGACTTCAGCTGACATCCCAATGATTAGACTTGCATGAAGGAGGGAGATCAGCTAATTAACACTCCTCCTCCTCCTTGGATCTGCCACTCTCAACATGCTGGAGGCAAAACAGGGATTCTAATAGCCTCACAGTATCCCAGTAGGTTTTTTGCTTAAATCTTCCCTTCCAGTGTATGTAGTGAACTATGGCAAAAAAAAAAAAATAAAAATACACACTAGGGCAGGGGTCCCCAAACTTGGCAACTTTAAGACTTGTGGACTTCGACTCCCAGAATTCTCCAGACAGTGACCTCTGCACTAGGGAAAAACCAGTGAGAAAGACCTGCTCACTTCCTAATCATTTTAGGGCAGGAGTGTCAAACTTGCATCATCACGTTGTTGTCATGTGACGCATCATGATTCCCCCCCCCCTTTGCTAAACTGGGGTTGGGCGTGGCCAGTGCATGGCACATTCAGCCTGTGGGCCATAACTTTGACACCCCTGTTTTAGGGTAAAAAGTTGTATTTATGAGTTATGGCTCTAGCTGTCACAGAGCTGTCACAGAGTGGTCCAACAGGCTAAAACATAAAAAATGTGTTGGCTTAATATACTGGGCTAATGTTGTGACTTACAAACTATGGTTTATGGCTAAGTATATTGTGTAAATTCAGCCAATTATGCTTTATTCCATAAACATTGGTCAATAGCTGAATACAAATTGCGAATCAAATCACAGATTTTATCAACCTCAACGCTCTGTTTCTAACAGTGACCAAACAGATGCTTTTGGGAAGCTCACTGGTACAGTGTTAAGGAAAAAGCCCTCCCTTGTTCCTTGCCACAAAATGTTACCTAAGGTTGATGGCATTTTGACGGCTATATTAAATTATCATACTTAATAATCTGCAGTCTACTAAACAATTATTGCAATGAGCATCTCTTCTGAAACTGCTATGCAAATTTCAGCGTATGCTTATCTTTTGCCTCCCTCTGATTATGTTCTCCTGGCCTACAGACAGATTCTGCATAAGTTACTTCCCATTTTAATATCAGATTTTCATCCCTCACTTTCCCACTAGATTTTGTCATGGCACAAATTGTTCCTTTGGCATTTTGCATGGACCAGTGAGACTCCAACTGGGCAAGAAGATGAATGGGTGATTTCATATTCCCTTCTATTGTCCTTTGGCAACTCTATTATGCTGCCTCTTTATTATCACAGTAAAAAAGACAGTTCCCAAGCTTATGGAGATGCTATGTTCTATAGCTTTCCAGGGGGTTGTCACGCACATGGGTGGGGAGGTTTAGTGGCCTCACTGAACCTGAGAACAATGCCCCTGGGAATGAGAGCTCCTGGTAATGTCATCTTGATAAGAGCAAAAGGAAAGAGTAAAGTAATGGCAGGTGGGACTTTGCAGGCATGAGTGGACCAACCTACTAAAGAGAAAGAACCCCACCATCAAACCTAGAAGAAAGCATTAGGAAATTATTTCTGTAGTCTTGTCAAAAAAAGTGACATGACTCAAACATTTAAATATTTTTGGGCATTGAATGATAAGTCCTGAGACTGGAAGATGCCACTTTTGTTACTGAGGAAGAATGTCAAAATGTCATTAATACCAGTATACTTAGAGGTGATATTTTGTTTAGACTAGGGCTGTAAAAATCGCAGCCCGTGGGCTGGATGCGTTATGCGCTGGCCACGCCCACACCCAGTTTAGTGAAAGGGAAAAAAAAAGTCACAATAAGTCACGTGATGCTGCCATGACGATGTAAGTTTGACACCCTTGGTTTAGACCAAAGCTGTAAGCAATTCAGACCCCTCACTAATGATACTGAAAACATTATTTCACATTTTATATGGACACATACAATTGGGTCGTGGAATGTGAGAAGCATAGAACAAACAAAACTTAAAATCATCAAAGGTTTATGAAGGCTTAGGATATTAATAACACTAGTAAACCAGAATGAGTTCATTTAAATCACATTAGACTAGCACTGATGATGTTGCCTACTTTGAGTAATGAAACATCTGCAAGAAAGCAACCAAGCTCAGAGAACACCAAGGACCCTTCATTTAAACTCTAAGCTACAAATATTCTACTTTATTGGTACCGCTTGATTAGAAGATTTACAGCTTAAGGCTTGAGATCATATAAGGTAATATGCTGGCAGTGATACTCAAGCAGGTAAGTGTTTGGCTTTAATCCAGTGAATAAAAGGTCATGTCTAGTCAAATCAATGACTATCCAGTGAACAGCGGAGTTATGACTACCCTTAATACAGATTCAGTGGTGGTAGGCACTGAAGAACTTTCTGGCAAATTACAAGCAATGCTAAATGCCATGCCAGAGAAGAAGAAAATAATAAAGTTAATGGTTGATTGGATTGCAAAAGTTGGAAAAACTGAGAATCCTGGACTTATAGAAAGATTTCAATTGGCCAAATGCAATAAGGCAAGAAATAGCTTTGCAGAATTCATGAAGAAAGTTACTTCGTTCATTTTTAAAACATCTGCTTCAAGTACCCTAAATATAATTTTACACTTGGATATTACTGAATGGACATTAGATTCAATTATTCTAAAAATGAAAAACAGAAGGAGAAATATAATCCTATCAACTTGGATATTTCCAGATGCAGATTGTAGAAAAGTCTTTTCTACAATCTGCAAATACGTAACTCAGAATATTAAAGAGGGTGGGAGTGACAACACAATTTGATCTGAAGGACATATGTTCGCAATATAAAATCAGTATAAGGAAAAAAAGTAAGTATGCTTTAACTTATTCCAAAAAGAATGCTAAAGGAAGAAAGAAATCACATAACTGAAAGTTGAAAACTGAAGCAGAAAAAAAACAACAATCAGCATTTCTAAAAGGAAAAAATCAAGTGGCTTTCAGAGCAAGCTGTCACAACCTGTGTGGGATAGAGAATAAAAGCCTTGAGCAACAAGAAGAAATGTTCAATATCAGACAACAAAAGACAAGGCAAGATACAGTATCTTGGTCAAGAATGTCAACAAATTGAGGAAAGAAACAGGAAAAGAAAAATAAGAGATGTTTTTAAGAAGTGAAGTTCTCAGGGCTAACAAGACTAATCAAGCAAGAGATTTAATAGAGGAAAAATCATTCATTTTTATACCTGTTTGTATATTGACTTATCCAAAGATTATTGGCAGCTTACATCTCATAAACATTATAAAACATACAATAAAGCAACTATAATCCATACATCATATTGACTACTGCAGAAACAATCCCCATCCAATAATGGTTTCTAGTTAAGTAGTATCCTTTAGTGCTGTTGTTGTGAAAGCTGACAGAATGAAAAAGAGTAAGAGCAAAGATAGAGGACTATGAGTACCAATAGACTTCAAGAGAAAAACAATCAATAGGTCTGGTGGAAAAAGCCTGATTGCTTGGCTGAAAAGATGACAAGCAAGCAAAAACTTAGCATATGCAGTGGATGGATAACAGGATCCATTAGTAGACTGGAATGTTGTTGGAAAATTTGTAGATTATCACCATAGACAGGTCAAAACGGTTGGCATTTGTCCACACAGCTGCCCTGACATGATGGCACATAAGTATAGTATGCACCAAGATAATGCAGCATTATCAGTTTGGTTTTGGAATTAAATGTCAAGGCTTGGATACAGATTGGTATTCAAATCTCAGTTGGTTGAAATCTATAATGTGTAGAAAAATCTGGGAACAGTGTAATCCAATCAATATAAGTGTTTATAAATTACATTGATTCAATGCATGTGCTCTTTCCCTACTACAGATTGAAGAAGAGGTCAGTTGAGATAGTGTGTTATGTGTTTTGCATCTGGAATTTTTTGGGGGAATACAGTTTATTTTTTGGTTTATACGTTATCCTGCACTATAAAACCACACTGGCTTCATAAACTTATTAGGCCAAAATCAGGCATGTTGCATTATAGCTACATGTAATATGTTAAACCAATCACATGCTTGTAATTATTTTAATCCACAGAACTGCCAGGTAAACAACATTTTTTTCAGCCAGAATCTATAGCCTAAAATGAAATGTAACCTCTTCCATCCACCCAATGAATAAATAAATATTGCGTTGGAAGGAAAAGTTGAATATAAAGTTATACTGTATATGCATATTCAGGATATAAAAATAAAAACTATAGGAATTGGATGGGGTATAACCTGTATGATAATGGCACTTATGAGAAGGCTTTAGAATTGCAATTATTTGCAAAATTATTGTGGATCATCAAGGTGAAGATGCAACAAAGGCAAACTTTAAGAAATTGATTCAGAGAAATTGAAACAAGTTCAAAGGACAATGAGAATGAAGTGTTATGAAGAATAAAGAACGGGGCATTTTTAACCTTAGGAAAAGAAAATTGGAGGATATGATGGTGCTCTTCAAATATTTAGAAGGGATGTCACAAGGAAGTCAAGACCTATTTCTATTGTCTTAAGTGGGAACATAGAATAATAGAGTTAGGTTACAGGAAAGCAGATTTCAACTAAATGTTAGGACAAAATCTCCACACACGGTAAGAACAATTCATATCCTTTCACTGGATATGTGTCCTTTCATTGGATATGTTCAAAATTACAAATTCAATTAACTGTTCTTAGGAATGTTTTAATATAGAATAGAATAAACAGAGTTGGAAGGGACCTTGGAGGTCTTCCTGTCCAACTCTCTGCTTAAATGCAGGTAACCCTATATCATTTCAGACAAATGGTTATCCAATCTCTTCTTAAAACTTATATGAATGTCTTCAATGAATAAAGTATTGGACCTGACCTAAATGGTTTTTTCCAAATTTATTATTTTAATTCAGCCATAACTCTGCTTAATATACCTATGACATACATAGACACACACACAAGCTTTCTACTATTTTTAATGGAAAAATAGAAAATACTATTGTTCATTTACATAGACCTTGCTTTGTTTGAACAAGTAATAGTTATACTACTCATAAACTGAATAATAAATAGAACAATAATTAAGAGTGTATATTAAAAAATAGAAACTCTTCTTGGTTCAACTTTGCCATAAATCAACATTTTGTAAGTAAACTCTCATTCTCCTATCATTCTCCTATTTGTAGTACTGAAAAAATATTGAATAGTAAGACTGTGTTAGTGTTAACTAGAGGGTTGTAGACCCTGAATTTATTTTGTCTTATGCAACACAGCCCAGTGTGTTATAAATAGTAATCAGATAACAAACTCAGAGGTTATTTGTAGTGGCATTTATTTTTATATCTACAGATTACAAAATGAAGAATTGTTTTGTGGGGCAGGGAAGGAATCAAGATTTATCCTTTAATCATTATGTCCTATGGAAATTGAACTTAATGACAGAATGAACTAAAAGCTAATGTTGTCTCTAATGGGTTTCAAAGGACAAATAATCCTAATAGTGGGCAATGATTTATGTGAACACATACTAGATCTATAAGAGCATTTCCTATCATGAACTGTGAATCTAATTTTTAAAAGCAAGTTAAGTATAAATCAATTATATATCTAACTAGCTACAGTGGGATGCAAAAGTAGCAGGAAGTGAACATTAAGGTTTTGATTTTCTACCAGTAAAAATTTATCTGAGTTGCATTATCCAGTTTTATTTTCTATCCAAAACTGCAGGATCACAAAGCAGTCCACCTAGAATAGAAAATTTAGAATTTAAGATATTGTGCATACCCAGTACTTAAAAACAGTATGCGTAAGAGAAGAGATTGATCCAGCAGAGAGAGTCTCATTTAAAGAGTCATTTAGGATTTACCCCCAGATGCATCTTGCAGATATTCTGTTTGTTTAAACTGTGCTTAATTTTTTAATTTCCCATTTTAACATAATTTTGCTGTGTAATTATTTATTGCTCTTCTAAGCAGGCAGACCCAGAGGATTCTGCTTTCCTACCAGTTGAAGCTGCAAAGCCTGCAAAAGTGATTATGAATTGCACCAAATCGTAGATTTGCTATTTATTTCCTATCTTTAAAGCAGCTGAGAAAGCTAACTAGGGTATGTTTCTTTTAATGGCCACTTTAGAGATGTGAAATTCTCAAAATAAAATTGCTTTCTTGTAGATTAGGTACGGCTACAGATACAATTAAGGACTGCAACAGTTCATCAGACTGGGGCATTATTTGTTGCCATTTCTTAAATTTCTTTCTAACCCAGAGCTAATATATACACAAGACACATTAAAAAAAAACAAAGCCAAGCAAAAGTTCCTTTCTAAAGGGCTTGAGCAGTTCATGCACAGTTTAAACAATTTACTTCTATGGCTATTATCAGTTTCAGGGGAAATTTAAAGAAAACCTTTATTATAGCCCAGAATGATGTGAAAACAAACTCATTCTCTCTCCTCTCTCTCTCCCTCCTTCTTACACACTTAGCAATACTCACATTCATCTTCTGTAAAGAGACCTTCTCTTTCAAGCCATTTTGTAAAGAATTCCAGTCATTTCAGTAGAATAAATAGAGTCCTGTTCTCCGTAGGGCTGCCTAGAATACTGTTCATCATCTCTTTCCTTTTGATAACCATTCTGTTAGGATATGGAAGTTGAGTTCAAAAATAGACTCCAATTCCCTTGGCATCAAACATGCAGACTAGACAGCTGTCGGGATCCCACTGAACCCAACCTTGTGCCAATAGATTTCAATGCAATCTTTTCTTGGAGTGATGAGCTGGTTCATTACATTGCATGAACTTGCCTTCACCCTCCAGATGGATGGTGAGCTTTTCACAGCGTTAAAAGAATATAAGCTGATCTGTCCTAAAGCTTTGTCTTTTTCATTCATCAGCCTTGCAAGACAAACCCCGAGTCTTTTTTGAATTATTCATGAGTCCTCCCTTTCACTATTGCTACTCTATGCTTCAAACTAGTTAATGTGGCATAACTTTTGTATTGCAGCTTTTATAAAAATTAAAAATCTGTGACGTGGGTTCAAAGGCAGTGGAATGTGTGTGTATTTTTAAATGTGTTGCAAATGGGCTTATATATAAGTATATGTGTATTTCATATTGTGGTATATGTGAAACATACCGCAAGAGGCCATCTTATGCATGCTTGTGTAGAAATCATCATCACCAGGAAAAGAAACTTTTATTTTGGAGTAAACATTCCGAAGACTGGGATGTCAGAATAACAAAACCTATTTTAAGGGGAAAATGTTAAATCTTAAGACAACCTAAAAATAAAAACCTTTCTTCCCTTGAGATGATCTCACAAACTTTCCACCTAGAAAACAACAAATGGAACAAATCTGTAATATTTCAAAGAAACTTCATAACATGAAGTTTCAGAGGATTTTACTTTCTGGATCATTATACATAGGACATTAACACGATTGAGCGGGTTCAAAGGTATTTCTCGAGAAGAGTACTTCACTCCTCTACTCACAATAGTATTCCCTATGCCTCCATGGTTTGAAATTTTGGGCTTGGACAATCTTGAACTGCGCCACCTGCAGTCCGATCTAAGCATTGTTCACAAAATTGTCTGCTGTGACATCTTGCCTGGCAACAACTACTTCAGTTTCAATCACAATAATACATGGGCAAACAACTGATACAAACTTAAGATAAACTGCTCCAAACTTGATTGTAGAAAATACGACTTCAGCAACAGAGTGGTTAATGCCTGGAACGCCCTACCTGACTCGGTTATTATAACCTTAACTCTTCACAGCTTCAACCTCAAACTGTCTACTGTGGGCCTCACCCCATTTTTAAGCGGTCCTTAAAGTGGGTGTGCATAAGCACACCAGCGTGCTATCATCCCTGTCTTACTGTCCCCATTTATCTATATTTACTTCCTTTGTTCATATTTATGTTACCTACACTTGTTATCTTGTAGATGTTTGACAAATAAATAAATAATTAACTAATATAATAAATACAATCATTTATATTAACTATTTTCTTGCATCCAAAAGGATAATGGCAGCAAAAATGTATATAAAATCAAACCTTTATTGTCAATGCACAACATGTGTACAATGAAATTGAATGAGCCTCCCTTGGTGCAGCCCCCCCCCCCGAGACACAAAATACATCTCAATAACTCAATAAATAAAAGAAATAGAATTCCTAAACCCAAATAAGTAATAATTAAAACACATTCCCATATACTTATATGCATGTAACATTTTATATTACATTGGTATGAACATGTTGCATGTTGCGCTGGCCCTGCAAGTCTATATACAACTGTACATGAAATTCATCATGATTTTCAGATGTAATGTGGCTTATTCCCACCCTCCATAATATATTTATACACTCTACCTGTTATAGGATTTTGCTACTAGAAGAGATGTTTTACAATAAAAGTCAGATATTCATGAAATCTAGAGAATCTTTAGCAAAAATATACTTGTTCAGTTAGAAAACAACTACTACCAACCTGCCTTCAATCGAGGACCTGTATCCTGCACGAGTCAAAAAGAGGGCAGTGAAAATATTTACAGACCCTTCACATCCTGGACATAAACTGTTTCAACTCCTTCGCTCAAAACGACGCTATAGAGCACTGCACACCAGATCAACTAGACACAAGGGGAGTTTTTCCCCGAATGCCATCACTCTGCTAAACAAATAATTCCCTTAACACTGTTCAACTATTACAAAGTCTGCATTACTATTACTATTAATCTTCTCATCACTCCTTATCACCCATCCCCTCCCACTTGTGACTGTATGACTGTAACTTTGTTGCTTGTATCCTTACAGTTTATATTGACTGTTTCCTAGTATGATTTGATTGCTTATTGTACCTTATGACTATCATTAAGTGTTGTACCTTATGATTCTTGATGATTGTATATTTTCTTTTATGTATACTGAGAGTATTTGCACCAAGACAAATTCCTTTTGTGTCCAACCACACTTGGCCAATAAAAAATTCCATTCTATTCTATTCTATTCTATTCTATTCTATTCTATTCTATTCTATTCTATTCTATTCTATTCTATTCTATTCTATTCTATTCTATTCTATTCTAACCAACAGGTATTGGAAAACCTCTTCTAGGTATGGATCTGTATACAATCTTGTATTCTACACGATAGCCTGGAATGCAGGTAGATAACAAGAAATCCAAAATACCATCAGTGAAATAAAAAAGACTTCATTTTTCATGGTGTGTACATTCTTTCCAACGTTTTAAGACAAAACATTCTGTATGCAAGAGAAAACTTGTTCTTTGGAAGAAAGAAAAAACAGTGGCAATTAAGTGCATATTTTTAGATATGGTTATGTTACTTGAGATGAAATATACCACAGGTTAAATGTTTCACAGGATCTTAATAACTCCTCTTCAGACATTTAACCTATAAAAATATTGTGGAAGCATGGAAATAAATGAAAGACATGTTTCCAGGTCTGTAGATTGTTTAAAGCAGGGGTTGGGCTGCAAACAATCTCAACTTTCCTTTTTTGTAGTTTTTGGAATTCTTTCACCATGACTGAAATTTTTTTACAATATAATTCTTTACCATTTTAGGTAAGAAACATGAAAACTGTTATTTTATCTATATGACAGAATTTCTCACAATGAGGTGACAAACATAACTACTTTACTGTGACTTCATAATAAACTAATCTAATAGTAAGATAAAGGTAAAGGTTCCCCTCGCACATATGTGCTAATAGATGTCAGTAAAAGAACAAAATAAAGTTTAAGACAAAGTTAACATAATTATAAAACAACCTTGCTGACATCTACAAGTCAGGTCCAGGATGTAGCCTGTATTAATTTATAATGTAAAGACTAAATTATATTAATTATAACATCTACAATACATATCTAAAATTTAAACAAATTATAGTTACATAGAATGCTTTATGAAAGACTGGCCTATCAGGATCTGACAGATCTTCTGTGCTGCTACACAAAACCTAGCTAACATATACTCTCCTGAAAGGCAATTCATCTATGAGTAATATCTGGGAATAGAATGAATCTGGACAACCATGTTATCTACTAATCAGAGGTAGTATGGATCCTCAAAATATTTCCTTAAAAGGAGCAATGGAGAAGAACATATTCTGTAGTTTCCACCTCTTTAGAATAGTACCTTCCATATTTATCATCCAATACTGCAGAGGGGGAGAGCATGGAATCAGGCAAAGAGAAAGCTTTCTGATGGCTAGCTATATATGGTAAGTGGCAACAGTGATAATATATTTGTTGTGTACAGATGATAGGAAGGCAAGAGCCGTCTCTAGATATGCTGGCCACTCTGCATCCTTTATTCTTTGCTTCAGGGTTTGCTTTGCCTGATCATATTCCACCTTAAGAACTGAAGAGGCAAAATAGCCTAGATTTAAAAGATTAGATTCAACAGCCTTGATCAAAAGGTTGTATCATGGCAACTGGACCAATCTTTGTCAATCTGAGACATTTCGTTGTTCATCCTAGCAGCTTCATCAGTCAGAGCAAAATTATGACTCTCTGCCTAACTAATTTTGCTCTGACTGATGAAGTTGCTTGGATGAGCAACGAAACATGTCAGATTAACAAAGATTGGAATAGTTTCATGATACAACCTTTAGACCCCTTTGGCCTGGATGATTGAGCCTTCATTGACAACAGCCTTGATCTTTATGGATTGAAAATTGTTCTGAAGAATTAATGATGCTAGGTCTTGAGTATAGAAATTAAGCTTTAACTAAAGTTTTATAGAAGCTAGTCACACGCTTGACTTAACTTTTATCATACTTGTCTCCAGTTGCAGATGAATATTTATGTCAGGCCTATCCCAAGAATGACATAAAACAATCCATACAAAGTTCAGTTCTTCAGCTGCTCATACCATATAGACAAAATCTTGCCAGACTAAACTGTCCTATTCTAATCTAATGGATATAACTGGGAGATTCTAGAGTGTGGCTATCCTCTTCACACAATCCAGATCCACACTATGTTGTCTTTTGTCTCACTCCCCTCCTTAGAATGTATTTCCTCCTTTCTGGGCAAATGATGCATTACTGTAGTTTAGCACATCATTGCTCCTTCATATAAACCTTCAATTACAGTTTGAGACACAGCAAGATATCTGGAGACCTCCGATCCCAGTATCTCTATGATACTTCTGAAGACCTTAGAATGTAAACTATTAAGCTCTGCATATATTTATAAGTTTCAATACGATCATAGCCCAGACTTGTCACAATGCACCCGAATGAGCTTACAGCCTTCCTTTAGATCTTCCTGCTCAACTCTTAATGACCTGCAGAATAGCCAGGCATATATAGATATTGGGTTGTCTTTGTCCATACCCTTTTCTCTCCCATATCTTAAATCCTTGAACCCTTCTGCATTGAGATTTGGAACCACAATGGAAATGATGCCAATCTGCTTTTAACTTTTCTTGAAATATTTTTTTTTTAGCAACTGCTAATCTGTATTAATGAAAATGACACGAGTGAGTCAGTTTTAGGATCAGATTGTTTTGACATGGAATGGAAGGGAAGTTTTCTTCACTTGATAAAAATATTAGAGTTTGGATTTATACAGTGAAAGCCGTATCCATATACAATAGGATTTTGGATTACCTTCTGACATTTGGCCTAGCCCTAGTCAGTCATCCTAAAACAAAATTATCTTCTTCTTCTTCTTTTTCTTCAGCGTTTGTCTCGCGCTCTGGCGAGGTCCGCTAATGTCCTTGAGTACTGCTTCCACGCCTCTCTGTCTGCCACGTATGTCGGGTCTGCCTTCGCGATCTCTAGATCGGCCTTGATCGTGTCCATCCAGCGTAAACAAAATTATCTCATCTAAGGAATTCCTTTAAACCACCCACATAAGAATCTTTTTAACCTATATTTCCTAGAGAATAGAAACAATCACCATGGCAACGGCACCTGCATTCGAAAGCTCAACATGTCTCTAACGGGCTATAAGTTGTGTATTTATGGATGGCACTTATTAATTTAAAACAAAATCTAACAGCTTACCTACAGGAGGCTAATGCCTCATCCAATCCCTGCTGCTCAGCTTATCACTAGACTGAGATGTTGGTCGTGCTTTTTTTTTTTGAATTGCTAAACAACATTTCATCAGCAGGGAATTCTTTTGAATAAAATAACAGTGTAAAATTACAGCTTCTTTTATTATCAATTACTGTCTATTGCGTTTCTGTCTTTGATGTAGATTTATTGCAGGGTTTTTTCCCCAGCTTTTGTAACATCATGTTTTTTTTTTAAAACCCTGATATAATTCTAGTATGCTATAACATCATTAGAAAAAGTTTACAATAAAGGTTTTTTTTTTTATTCTGTCACATTTAAGAAACATCAGAAGCACCAAACACGTTTATTTAGGACATAAAATAAATGAAGCACAGAAAGCAAATGGAAGTAACACTTGGGGAAATTTTTGTAGAGGCAGAATGTGGCCCACAAGGCTAATTTAAGAGCCAATCTTTCACAAGAGTTCTCTGACATTGGTCTTCACTGATAAGAGATTATTAATTAGAAATAAACAGGAATAACTACTGGGAAACTAATTTGAAAACAGTGAGCACTAAGTATTAAAGCATCTTAAACATGATTTCTAATTACAGTATATATTTTGATATAAAATAAATATACAGCAAGTTTCTTCAGTATTAGTAAGAACTGTATCTATTAGATTGAATTAAAACTTTAAGAAAATGTGTTCCTAATTAATTTTGTACAAAAAATATAGAGAAGCCACTTTAAAAAAGGGATTTTCATACTGTGTCTATTTGCCCAGAATGATTTTTAATAATCATAGCATATATATATATATATTTTTAAGAAAAAAACCCTTTCAAGTTTCATTTTATTAATGTAAATGCATGGAACAATCCTACATAGTGAATATATTAGGTGTATTGTAATTGGATTTGGGGTTATAGACTGAATCATTCAATCAGCTAAAATTTATGTGAACAAACAAAAAGGTTCTAAGAAATGTTAACTGTCAAGGATTTAATGACTTGCAGACTGGTTGGTAGCTATTTTACAACTTTTAAGGTACATTTTTTCCAAGGGGAGGCATGGTGGTGAGATTCAGACTGAGAGAATCATCTAACATTTCTGTATTGGTTTCAGGTCCTGAAATCAAGCAAGGACTGTTGGGACCTTCCTAACAGAGACTCAGACCTGCAAAAGTTTGGGACAATGATCCAATGAAGTAATATTGGCAATGAAAGCCTTAGCAGAAACCTTAGAGGTGGTATATTTATTCCCAATGTTACTTGTTCAGAAGTTTGTTCACCTTTTCTTATGTTGTGATAAAAATCTCCTTAACAAATACTGTAGAGAAATTCAATATTTTAAAATTATACTGAAAAATCAACCATAGGCTTTACATGACTTTCAGAGTCCTTATTTGAGAAACTTGGTTGAATAACAGCATTGCCAAAAAGGCACTAAGAGCTGTAAATCTAATCTTACAAAGCTTCTCCTCTGGAAATATTGAATTGCTAACTAGGGCATACAAAACTTTTGCTAGACCAATACTCAAATACAGCTCATCAGCCTGGAATCTGCACTGTATATCAGACATTAATACAACTGAGTGAATCCAGAATTATTTCACGAGAAGAGTACTACACTCCTCTGCTTGCAGCAGAATACCACCAGGCTTGAAATTTTGGGTGTGGACAACTTTGGACTACACCGCCTATGGTTGGACTTAAGCATAGTACACAAAATTTTCTGCTTCAATGTCCTACCAGTCAATGACTACTTCAGCTTCAACTGAAACAATAGAAGAGCACACAACAGATACAAACTCAATGTAAACCGCTCCAAACTCCATTGCAGAAAGTATGACTTCAGCAACAGAGTGGTCAATGCCTGGAATGCAATACCTGACTCTGTTGTTATATCCTCTAACCTCCACTCCTTCAACCTCAAACTATCCACTATTTACTTCACCCCATTCCTAAGAGGTCTGTAAGAGGCGTGCATAAGTGGACAATCGTGCCTACCGTCCCTGTCTTATTGTTCCCATTTATTCATACCTATTTCCTGTATTCTTACTCATGTTTATACTTATACCTATTATCTTGTAAGCAATAAACAAATAAAATAAATAAAATAAATAAAAAATAAAATAATTGCAAGCGCATCTGCAGACCCTCTTCAGGAAGCCTTAATTGATAAAGAAAAGAAACCAATACACTCTCACACAAATAAACATTCTAGACAGAAGCATTAAGTCTTCAATTTTGCGTAGATTTACTCCTTTGAAAAACTGATTCTATGAATTTGGAAATAATTGTCCATAGAGTAAACGATTCTTCCAATTGGAACCCTGCTGTCTCAACTCTGGGAGTTTATAAATGCAAAGCATGACTTCTTATGGGCATTTTTATTTCAGGTTTTTAAAAAATCCCAAACTCCCAATTCTCATTCATTGAAATTTCATTGCTTTGCTCACGTTCTTTCCAGAGACAAGCCTTTTTTGTCCTTCTTCCCCATCCTGATGTAACAACTGTTGTGGATGCCGTAATGTCCATGGGTGAGGGCAATGGCAAAGTGTGTATGTGCTGACATAAACTGATATATGCCATGACTTGTGCTAGGTCACAAATAGAGAATTGCTGTATGTACATATCAGTATGGCTTGTTATATATGCCACTGTTAAGTGCCGAACAGGTGTTGCTAACACCTGCCATGTAGCTTTTCAAAGCAAAGCATCTCAGGAAGCAGCTCACAGATGCTACTCCTTCATCTTACTCCATGCCCTTGACTCTATACAATCCTTCTGATTCTACCTCTCTTTCTCAGACAGACAGACACACACACACACACACACACACGCACACACACACTGCTTCAGTCTCTTATTTTATAAAAATCTTATTTTACTTCCTTGTTTCAACACACTTAAATATTTCATTCTTCTAGTCACATTGTCAAATCTGGGGGCACTTATTTGTATGTATATATGTACACACACACACACACACAATAACTAGGCTGTTATTTAAGCTGCGGCAGTAGTTAGAAAAAGAACATAGGACCCCCCTATGACTATATATTGTTCGTAATTCCAAAATGATGAAACTCCCTGCGCTCGAAGTTTCCTACTTTCTGTAATAGTACTCCCCAGACTTGGTCCATAGCTTCTATAAAGTCAATAGATTCTTAATTTTCTCCTGGGATGCATGCTATCAGCTTTTTCTCCACACAGCCTTTTCTAGACTAAAGTACCTCTGCCTTCCTCTTTAAGAGACAGCATTTTTCCTACATTATGTTAGTTCTCTGCCTTCTAATAGTACATGTCATTGTGACACTTCAAAAATGCTCATAAACTCAGAACACGCACTCAATAATTCTGGTTAAAATGGTCTTGTTTTTCTAAGTTTAACAGCAGGGACAATCAAGTATTGTAGTCAGGGGGTTAAATGGATGGGTTTTTTTTTTTGTTTTTGGTCCTGTAGAGAGCTTGACTGGAACAGCATCTCCGGATACTTGTATGGATTCTTACCTAATGAGCAGAAGGTCATAAAGTCATAGAAAACTTGGCTCTTCTCCAAGGTCTTTTGTTGTAGTGGTGGTTGAGCACCTGTAGGATATTTTATGGTTATGCAGAGTTTGCCAGGGCTGTCAAATTCATGGCCCACGAACCGGATGCATCATGTGCTGGCCACCCCCACCCCCGGTTTAGTGAAGGGGGGAAAAGTCACGATATGTCACATTAAGACAACGTGATGCTGTGAGTTTGATACCCCTGCTCTAGATCGTTGTTTCTTTTAAAATTTGTTGTTGTTGTTGTTGTTGTTGTTTTTAAAGTAAAAGGTGCTTAGAAAGCACTGGAGTCAGCCAGTTTCTAAATATAAATAGATAAATGTTGGAGGAGAAGGGCATGATTTTCGGGTTCATTTTAGAAACATAGAAGTAGTTATAAAGAATCAGGACTGCATGAATGCAGGTTCCAGATTCCAACCTTTTCTTATATATATTTTCTGGGGTTTTAAAACAGAAATGGTGTAGCAGCATCTCTTTGTTTCCAAGTTCTTAAATGCTTTTGTATGTTACTGCTCAGATGGCTTCTGTTCTTTTTTTTTAATTTTACCACCCTACCTACCATGATCAATAGGAGAATGCTAAAGATGGGAACTGGGTATCATCCATCTTTTTTTATTTTTATTTGGCAGCTATATATGCTTTTTATTAAGAGGAAAATAAAATGGAAAGCAGCCACTGTGCATGGAACTGCCATTAGGAATTACTGAAATAATAAGGGAATGGAGGTAATGTGCTATGGCAGGAGTGTCAAACTTGCGTCTTCATGGTGTCATCATGTGATGTATCATGACTTTTTCCCCCTTCGCTAAACTGAGTTTGCGTGTGGCCAACACATGACACATCTGGCCCACAGGCTGCGAGTTTGTCAGCCCTGTGCTATGGCATTTGTCTTAAGGAAAGAAGAGAGAAGTCTGAGGGACTGAGAAGTAAGGTAGAAGTTACCCCTAATGGTAACTTTTATGACTATCTCTCAGAAATCACCCATTCTAAATGAATAACTGGACCCTAAACGAATGTAAAACTGAACCCATACATGCAACCTTCTACAATGCTGTAGAAGTAAGGACTATTTAAGTAAGGATTACCTATATATCATTAAACAATCTTTATGATTAAGACATTTCTCTTAATCTTTTGTCAAATTCCACTTCACTAAAATTCCCAGCTTTTGGGAGCATAATGACTTCAGCATCATAGCATATAATATGAAAGTGTAAAATGAGGCCTTTCTTCTTCTTATTTTTCTTCTTATTATTTGTTTCTTATGGACCATAAGAAAGGCTGAGTGGTAAAGAATTGAGGCCTTTGAACGATGGTGCTGGGGAAGACTCCTGCAAGTCCCTTGGACTGCAAGAATCAAACTAGTCAGTCCTAGAGGAGATCAACCCTGACTCCTCTTTAGAAGGCCAGATCCTGAAGATGAAACTCAAATACTTTGGCCACCTAATGAGAAGGAAAGACTCACTGGAGAAGAACCTAATGGTGGGGAAGATTGAGGGCAATAGAAGAAGGAGATGACAGAGAATGAGGTGGCTGGATGGAGTCACTGAAGCAGTAGGCGTGAACTGAAATGGACTCCAGAAGATGGTAGAGGACAGGAAGACCTGGAGGAACATTGTTCATGGGGTCGCGATGGGTTGGACATGACTTCGCAACTAACAACAACAAAAATCGGGCCCTCTCTGTCACCTCCAACATGGCCACCCACTTTCTGCAGGAAATTATTGTAGGGAAAATGTTGACAACATTTCATAGACACAGAGAACAATGATACCTTGTACTGTACTTTCAGAATTGCTATTTTTTTCTTTAGCACAATAGGATTCCTATGCTTTTAACAATCATATAGAAATAAGTTATCAGCAGGTAAACATTTGCATGATGATTTAGCAATGGGAGATTAAAGATCTCCTGCCTGTTTCTGCCTTGTGACTGTCTCATTATGATGAAGAAATACATTCAATTAATATTGGTGGATCAACAGAGTAGCAGCTTAAAGGCCTTTTAGAAAGATTTTGATGAATTGGTGCAGTAATGAAACAACTACATAACCTCACGTTGACAATCTGTTCAAAGGCCAATAGGTTGACTCCACATACTTCTCTCAACTAGAACACCCTTCTAAGAGAGTAAAGAACTGCAGTTCTAAGTCTATGCCAGGGGTGTAAAACTCACGGTCCACAGGCCGGATGCATCATGTGCTGGCCACACCTCTGCCCAGTTTAGTGAAGGGGAAAAAAGTCCCAATACGTCATGTGACGCCACCATGATGACATGAATTTGACACTGTGCAATTGGCTATGCAATTTCATTGTTTTTGAAGGCATATAGTGAGGGTAGTTAAAAAACCAGATAGTCAGTGATAGGAGTAGTACATTATGGCTTCTCCTCTTCTTTGTATCAAATTTGTAATCCCAGACAATGCAGATAAGGTGTGGGTGTATTTGAGAGAAGAAATCATTTCGTTGTTGCTTATATCAGATGTCCTTGTTGAACTTCTGCAGTGTTTCTCAAACTTGCTGCTGGGAAATTCTGGAAGCTGAAGTCCACACATTTTAAAATTTCTGAGTTTGAGAATCACTAATCTACTGTAAATCAAATCTATCTATCTATCTATCTATCTATCTATCTATCTATCTATCTATCTATCTATCTATCTATCTATCTACTTTTTCTATCTCTATCCATTTATCCATATATCATATCATATTTCATATATCTATATCACATGAATATGGTTTCTATTTGATTTCCCATAACCTTTATGTCTGCTACTGCTATAATCCCTGGTTCTGATGCTGAATTTTCTTTATTTCTGATTGTAACATAGGTACCGTAATTTATTTTTGAACTAGAAGCAACATAGGAGCCTTATTTTAGTATACCTTATAGATCAGAGATCACCAACCTTTTGGACCTCAGGGACCACCAAACTCATACTTTTAAATCCCGAGGACCACTAATATAATTTTTTTAAAAAAGATAATATACTTAATATACAATTTTTATTTTTATATTAAATATAAATTTTATATATATATATAGGTATATATATATCTTAAGTTTTCGTGGGTATTTATATGTATGGTATTCAGCTTTGTTTGGGTATTTTCTCATGTCATTATAGTTGTGCTTTTAAAGTTGAAGCAAACACACACCAACCGCTACCTCAACGCCCAATCCCACCACCACCCAGCACAGATAAACTCCGTGGCCAAAACACTAATCGCCAGAACCAAATGCCTGACAGACAAGACACACATAAAGACTGAACTATGCACCCTGACTAAAGTATTGACAGCTAACAGCTTCCACAAAAGCAAAATCACCGGCTTGATCCACAAAAACACACTGAGACATAATGGAGACCTAGAAGATGAACAGACCTATGGAACAGCTGTCCTGCCCTACATAAGAGGTACTACAGACAAAATCAGTAAGATACTACACAGACATCACATCAAGACTGCCTTCAAAAGACAGAAAAATAGCAGCCATCCTAAGAAATCCCAAAGATAAAATTGACCTGGAAAACCAAGGCACATATGAAGTCCCCTGTGCATCATGCCACATACATTGGACAGACCAATAGAAGAATAAGTACCCACCTGGATGTACACAAAAATGCAGTAAAAAAGCTGGAACACACTTCCTCACTAGTCCAACACATAAAAGCCACAGGTCATAGCATCGACTTCAATGGTACCAAAACCCTAGCCACTATAGAAAACCCCAGCTACAGAATTATCAGAGAAGCCATAGAGATTGAAAAAAGACCTGAAAGCATGAATAGAAGACATGATTCCACCAGACTGTCCATTATTTGGAAGCCTGCACTCACAAACAAAAAAATCTCCACATCACAAGCCAGGCAAACACCTGGGCACAAACAGATCCCCCCTGATACCCGATAGCTGATACACCACAACCAGGCACCCAGATGAAACCTAGCTTCCTAATAAATGATAGCCATCCATTTACTCGGAGCCAAGCCGCACTAAAAACCTCCAATACAGGAAACACAATGTTGCCAGCCAATCAAGACAAAAAAAGCCACAAAACAGACAGAAGATATTAGAAACACCAATCAAGCAGAACACAGCAAACTCCAAGACCAATAAACACAGACCAAGACTCCCAACCAATCAGGATGAAGAAAAAACCATTCTGGCACAGCAGTAGGCTAGCCCCAAATTTAAAACAGAAACGGCTGTGAAAGTCTGACTCACAGACGAATGCAATACAGAAGCCTGATGGTGGCAGATGAGATTCTGCCGAAACGTTGCTACAACTTTAAAAGCACAACTATGATGACATGGGAAAATACCCGAACAAAGCTGAATACCATACATACATACATACATACATACATACATACATACATACATACATACATACATACATATTCTACATGCTTAATCATAATTGTGGGACAGAGCAAAACGGAAAGGAGGGGCCTCTCTCATCCTTTGGGAAGAAAGAGGGGCCTGGGGGCTGGGAAGATCTGGATGGGGAGGAACCGGCTCCCCCTCAAACAGAAGGAAAACAGAGCCCTCCCAATCTGGTCTCCTGTCATTTCATATCTCCCCGAAGTCAAAGGAAACCTCTCTCTCTTTTGCCATGTGTGGCTGCCTGGAGCTGGGGGAGGGAAGGAGAGCCGGGCTGGAAGCTCTGAGGAAGACGGGATCCCAATAATTAGGTAATAAATACCCCCCCTCAGCCTCCACACAAGAAGACTCCTCCCCAGGCTAAGTTCCAGGTTTCTCCCGCTGCTTCCAAGCAGAGAAGAGAACTTCCCTATGTGGAGGCCAAAGGGGGTGTGTAAGCCCAGAAAAGCTCTTGCCTGCACAAACAGGCTGGTTATTAGGAGCCCATCTTCCTCAGTGCTCTTATAGTCTGGGCATTTGGTTTCTCCCCACCCCACCCCACCCCATACCAAACGAAAGCCAGCCAGGCTTCTCCTTCCCTCCTACCTTTCCCCCTGCACCCTTCCCCCCACTCAATCCTACTTCAGGACAGAGGAGAGCACGCATTTCTCAGGTGCTCACCCGCAAATCTTCATGTTCCTCCAGGCCTGGCTTGCTAAGGGGGGAGAGCAGCCCTGATGTCTCTGCTGCCCCCCCATGGTCCCCCCATCGCTGCCTGAGAAAGGCACAGAAAAAGAAAGCGAGCAGAAACAGCTCTCACTGGGGTGAAAGAGCAGAGATTGGAAGGCACAGTCAACAGAAAGCAGCACTTTTCAAAGGCGGCAGATTCCATCTTGTGTTGTCTGTGCCTTCTTCAATCTCCGCTCTTTCGCCCCAGCGAGAGCTATGTTTCTGCTCGCTTTTCCTGTGCTTTCCTCGGGCAGCGATGGCTGGGGCCATGGTGTGGGGGCAGCAGAGCAGAGCGCCAAAAGGGATGAGAAAACTGATGCTGCTGCCCCCGCCCCATTCTGCACTCCTGAACTGGATGGTGAGCGCAGACTTGACCACTCCATCCCCTCCCACCACCACCAGCTGGTACTTTCCTACCCTGGGCTGTCCCTTTAGCTTGCGGCCATCAAGGAAGAGCCCAGGCTAGGAGAGGTGAGCTAGAAGGTGCAGGAGTGCTGCGCAAATGCAAGTGGCGTGGCGCTCCTGCACCTTCAAGCCATCTCCATCGCTTCAGCCCGCCCCCTCTTGCTGCAACAGCACCATCACTTTGTCCTGGCTGGTGAGGGCTGTGCTGCTTTTTGCAGGTTTGCAGTTGGCCGAAGAGTGGGGGCCAGTGGGTGGACAGGCCATGTGGGCAGTGCAGCCTTGTGTTCCTGCACAGCCTGGATTAATTGCTTTGGGGCAGACATTTGTCTGCGGACTACCAATTTTTTTTCATGGACCACCAGCAGGCTGCAGCCCACAAGTTGGTGACCGCTGTTATAGATCATGTAGTTTTAGACTTGTGGACTTCAAATCCCAGAATTCCTGAGCTAACATAAGAGGAGGAGGAATTCTGGGAGTTGAAGTCCACAAGTCTTAAAGTTGTCAAGTTTGAAGACCCCTGCTATAGATGGAAGAAGACCAGCCCACTTACATTCTCCAGGACTGGCTTAATCTAACTCATTCATATCTGGATAGATGATTTGGGTTGTTGGCAGCACCCAACTGAAATTCCAGGAAATCTCCAAGAAATGGAATTTCAGGAATGCTGGAGCAAGCTACGTTGCTAGATGGAAAGATTTGGAAATGTCATACTTTAAACATAATAGCTTCTTAGGCAAAAATCTAATGACTTTAGAGACACACAATTAACATTATTATTTAGATTGATACAGCTGGCCAGCACATGATAATCTCCCTATGCAATCATAAAAAGAAGCCTATTTTAGTTATTTTAAACACACACACATACACTTTCATAACAACCCTCTAATTTAACATTAGAAACCAATATGCTGGTTCATCATTTAGAGAGGGCAATGAATACATTATGTCTGATGTGATGCACTTAAAGCAAAACTCAAAGAACTGAAATCAATTGCCAGCTGTTAAAAGTAGAAACCGCATCAATTGACTCTTTCGACAAAGGAATCAGTTTAGCTACTCCAGTGTGTCACAGGGGTGACAAAAACCTGGGCAAAACTACTGAAAACTAAGGCCAAAAGGGAGGACATTAACAGGAAGAGTGTAGCTAAATGTTAAGTGTAGATTACCTTGGCTGTGTTTGGAGAGCGAGCCAGACAGAAAAAGCTGTTTTAAATGTTCTCCATTATGGGAAACAAGGAGAGACGGCTGGGAAGCTAAGCAATTCTTTGAGTGCAGAAGCACATGATTTATTTTACAAAAGGTCATTATCTAGATTCACAAATGCATTAAGTTCTAAAATGTGGTGTGCATAACCCAGTGGCTTGGTTTATGGACTGCATTTGGCTAAAAAATAAGCAAGCCTTGTTAGGATCAAGCACAAGAGACATGCCATTGCTTTCACAAGGGTGTCCTTTAGCTTGAAACTGCATATATTAGTCCAAATGGAAGAATTCAGAGTTTTGACACTTTAGCATGGCAGAGCCATGTAGATGCTGGTAAGATTTGCATTCACTTCTTACCTGTTCTTCTCCTATTGAAAACTCGCCTAATTGTCCCTTTGACTTTTACACTTTTACTAATTTTCCCCACAGCTGTTTGTATTGCAAGATAAGCAGACTGCATATGTCTTGATCTCCTGCTGCTGCTAATAAAGGTGGGGTTTTTTTTGTACAGGGAGGACAATTTAACAGAAGTAAACAACACAAGGTGAAAAGATAATATTCCCTTGCATTGATCTAAAGCTCCCTTCTCATTGCTGCTTTTTAAGCAAAGGGGAAAAATACATTGAGAGATATAATCACAGGTCTTCTACATCACATCTAGTTGGGTCCCAAATAGCTGTACTTGCTTGTTTATTGATTTGCTGCAAAGACAGAGAACATGCTTAGTTATCTCAATTAGAGCAAATTGAATAATCTGGACTTAGTAATTTATTAGAAGTGTTTAAGGCTTTTCTGCTGTGGGAAGTGGAATATTCAGGAACAATTCGTGATTTCTTTCCTTTTCTTCACTGATTGGGATGACTAATTTAACTGAGTTTCATGGGTTCCATTTAGTTGTGAAATATTTGGAATACTGCATATTTGGAGGACTTTTGAATCTATTGATTTCTCTGTAATTTTAGGCAACAAATGCTCTGAAATTGTCTTATTTTAGTGGAACTATCTATATATAATGTTCATTTTTTTTACAAAAGTCCTGGAAGGTAAGTTGGCTGGGATAGCATAAGGATAACAAGTAAGCAAGGGTTGGGTTTTTTTTGTAAGCAGGAAGTTTAAACTCGGATCTGGAACTCATATTTCCTTAGTAGGATTTTTGTTGTTAGTTGCAAAGTTGTGTCTGACCCATCGCGATCCCATAGACAATGTTCCTCCAGGCCTTCCTGTCCTCTACCATCTTCTGGAGTCCACCTAAGCTCACGCCTACTGCTTCAGTGACTCCATCCAGTCACTTCATTCTCTGTCATCTCCTTCTTCTATTGCCCTCAATCTTTCCCAGCATTAGGCTCTTCTCCAATGAGTCCTTCCTTCCCAAAGTATTTGAGTTTCATCTTCAGGATCTGACCTTCTAAAGATCAGTCAGGGTTGATCTCCTTTAGGACTGACTGATTTGATCGCCTTGCAGTCCAAGGGACTCGCAGGAGTCTTCTCCAGCACCATCGTTCAAAGGCCTCAATTCTTTCGCGCTCAGCCTTTCTTATGATCCAATTTTCACAGCCATACATTGCAACTGGGAAAACCATAGCCCTGACTATACACATTTTTGTAGGCAAGGTGATGTCTCTGCTTTTTAGTATGATATCATGTTCAAAAAATGTTGAGATGTCTATAGATATTCTCAGTCATCCAGGTCATGATTGTCCCAAAAGTGCTTTTCCAGGAGGCAAGTGGACTTTCTTATTTTTCTTTGAAGACATTGTGCTTCTCATCGGGGTGGGATTCAATTTTTTAAACAACCGGTTTTGTGGGCGTGGCTTAGTTGGTGGGCATGGCTTGCTGGTCATGTGACTGGGTGGGCGTGGCCAACTTGACATCACTCACATCAAGGGGCACTTCTCCTCGCCTGGCCTCTCATGACAGTGGGGATGCTGCATGGTTGTAAGTGAAAAATGGTCATAAGTCACTTTTTTCAGTGCCATTGTAACTTTGAATGGTCACCAGTTTTAGACCAAAACTCAAAAAGGGTATGTAAACACGTTTGAATGTCAATCTTTCTAGCTAACCAAGAAGACTTGTTGAATGTCACTCATCTTGGTTCCTTGTCATTAAAAGCTTCTTTCTGGCAGCTCTGCTTCATTATTCAATTATTTCTTCAAAGTGCTAACTCCAACAGGGGAGTATTTCCTCCCAACAGCAGTGTAAAAAGCTTAAACAACCCTTCCCGTTTAAGAAAGTACCAGCAAAGAAAAAAACCCTCCTTCAGAGACAGTAAATCTAGGCATACTGCCAAGAATGTAAGAAGGATAGAGAAACACAAAAGGAGATTTCTTCCAACAACCAGTTCTCCGAACTGCTTAGAAAGTTAACAACCGGTTCTAGAGAATAGGTGAGAACCTGTAGAATCCCACCCCTGCTTCTCATCCAAGAAGCTTCTACAGCTCTGACTGGATGGTGGGAAATGGAAGGATTTATACTCCTTGCAGACAGCTGGTCTTTTGCATTCTTTTAGAGAGTCGTTGGCAGAACTATGGTTACTTGATATTTATACATTAAATATGCCAGGGTTTATTAGTTTTGCATAACACGATTATTCAAAATGTCACACTAATTGCTTTTCTTTGAAGTTGACCCTTCTTATACCAAAACCTGGACCTAGTCTATCTAATCTATCCATTTGTTTGTGAGGTTGGCGACTGTTCATCTCTTCTGGCTAACCTTGACTCCAGGTTAAACCTTGTGTCCAGATTGGATTCCTATCTTGCCTCAAAGAAGGGTGGATAGTTTCTAGAAGGAAGTAAAATCTGGATTCTAATCTCTTGGATTTGAGAAGAGCCCTGTCACTATGTCAGCAGGCCCATGTGATTTTTTTGAACCACATGGCACTCAAAAATTAAAGCTATAACACAGCCCACCTTGAAAAAGAATGCAAGAAGGTCCAATTAGCTATATAAATTGGATGGTCCTTCTCAGTTATGATTTTGCTACAAATTGTTGTTTTGCAATGATATTTTCCCTTCACTGGGATGTCATAAAGATTGGGTTAATTTAATATTTCTAATACATGCTATAACAAATCAGGATGAAAATCTTACAAGAGTACAAAGTATTGCTTTTATTTTTGCCCTAGGCCATAAATTAGAAAGGTTTGCTGAGCTTCAAAGGTTATAATCAAATATAAATAAGATAAACTCTTGCAACCAGAATGTTTTTAAAAACATTCAAGCTCCTTTCAAATGGAAGGTCTAATAATTGTGCTGGTATTTGTAATCCTCCCCATGAAAATGGCTACCTATGGTATTGACTGGAGCCCAGCTGTTTTCTCTTAACTTTTTTCTCTTCATATAAGCAGCTTTGATCTTCTCTCTATATGCACTGTTGTAGATAAATCTGATGTGTGAATTAAGTCACAATCACAGAAATAGCCAAAGGCTTCTTGCATGATCTTGATACCTGGGGAAAAAAGTGCTGCATTGTTTGAGCTTCATTACTGATCACATAATTCAGTCCTGTGCTTGTTGAAACTAACAAGCTTTGTAAATCACAATGGGGCTCCATTTATAGGTATGCTAACTCCGCTGCACAGCATGTTAAACTATGGTTTGTACTTTAATCCCCTTGTAGTATATCTAATTTTATTAAATCTTTTATAGTCAATATTTAACTTATATGTTAACTGTGCTTCTTATGATTTTATTTTATTCTGTTTAATAAGCTGTACTGAACATTTTTTTTGAAAAAGAAAGATAAATTAAAATGATTTCAAATAAATAAAATCCAAATTAAACATTAGTATTCTAATCTATATTCCTAAGAAAAAGTTGGCTGACTTTTAGTTTTAAATCAAGGCTATATAATTCAGAAAAAGGGCTTCACTATGCATGGGATTATAAACATAGCACCTGTCTGCAACTCTTTAAACCATCTTTTCTTAGGATCACAGTTTCCCTCTGTAGCTATCCCATGATCCCAGGATACTTTAAAGAGTTGCACATAGATGT
This sequence comes from Notechis scutatus, assembly GCF_049901735.1. Lineage (NCBI taxonomy): Eukaryota > Metazoa > Chordata > Lepidosauria > Squamata > Elapidae > Notechis > Notechis scutatus. The sequence continues at coordinate 146,502,243 of NC_142012.1, read as the reverse complement.
TATGTCATGCCCTTCAAGTTTTGAAGCATCTTTTTCATGTTGAATCCAATTGCTGTGGCGTAAAAAAAAAAACACCCCAACCCCCTTTATGCTACATTTTCCTGTTTTCTTTCCTATTGTTTTCCTTTTACTTATCTTTTTGCATCACATTTAGCACTTATTTTTCCTTCTTTTATAATAACTTGAATGATTATCATTGTATAGGGATGGTATAGGGATAGTACAATTTCACAATGCTGAATATATCTATGTGATTGTACAAGAAGAAGAATGGAATGAAGATTAAATTTTACAAGTTTGGTTAAAAAAAATTGCCAAACAGAAGCTATTTACTACTCAGGTGAAAACATTAAAAAAAACCTGTCCTATGCACTCAACTGAAATATCAAGCAATTTATGTCTCTTTTAAAAAGAAGAAATTAAATTCTATTAGCTTTTTCTCAGATCCTGTGAATAAGAATTCCCTTTTTGAGAAAAGAATGTCAGGAATAATCTTTCTTTGAATACTGAAGGGTTTTTGCACAATTGTATAATATGTATTAAATTATTACTGGAGTTATAGTAAAACACAAATTATTTTCAGGGCCTTACTAATGAAAAATCATTGAGCAAAGCCATGGCTTTGTCATGCAGGAGATTTGCTGCAGTAATCCATGCCTTGTGTGCTTATGCAGGATAAACTAGCTAGTGTTTTATGAAGATATGCAGTGACAGCAGTGACCAGATATTAGTCAATTATAAATCTCTCTCTATCCTTACTTTGCTTAAGGTACTACGATACAGTTAATTTAGATCTCTGTGCATTTGATTAGCTAAGACTCAACATGCAAAAGACTGAAAGATCTGCCTGCCTTATTTGGAACAAGTCTTTCCTTTCCAATCAATTTAGGTTTCTATGACTTCATTTTTTGTATTATTGAAGACTAAGTATTAGTTTTTCATATATTTTTGCATGTCTTATGAAGAAAAATGGCAGCATACATGAACCAAAAGCCTTTGATACTTTCCTTACATATATTCTCATAAACTTTGGAGAGAAAAAAATAGGCCCTTCAAAATCTGCAGCTTTATAATTTTTAATGAGGCAGAAGGGGGAAATTATGGAATACACGGGAAATAATCATATTAGATTATTTCATTAATGTAACTTTGATTAAATTTAAATTATGTGTGATTTAGTTTGGTCTTGGATGATCCAATTTTGTGTGTGTCACTTCAAGAATGAGATGGCTCCCTGCACAGTTATTTCCACAGATATACTAGGTCAGTGTAACTAAGGTTCAGAAACACAAACTGCTGGCATGATAGAAATACCCAAACTTTAAGAAAGATATTTTTTTCTAATGCAAATGCTGTACTATGGAATACCCACCACAATAAGATATGCCTGCCATTTTTCTCTTGAGCTTTAGATGCTAGCTTAAAAGCTTTTTATTTGTCAAGCTTTTGATGAACTGTGATTTTAGTTTCATTTATTCAGGCATTTGGAATAACCTTAGTTTATTTATTACTTTTATTTTATTTATTGCTTAGGTCTGCATTTAGCTTTTGACTCTGCATTTGATTTTTGAGTTAAATTATTGTATTTCATATACGGTTTTTAATATTGGGTATACTGCATTTTTAAAAAAGTATAAAAGTAGTTTTCAACACAGTCGAGTGAATAAATATGCAAATCTAAAATCTACTGAGTTAAATAGGATATACACATGAAAGTTCATGTTATTGAGGAATTCAATTTTAAAACACATTTTACAAGCAACTATTACAAGGAGTTCCATAAAGATTTCTGTCAACAACACGATCTTTTAGTTTAAGTAGAGCATATATAGTCTAATAATGTAAGGGACACCTTTGAGTGATACATCACTTAAATGGAGGATTATATGTTCAGAAACAGAATATACATAGGAGGGATCCTTAGTTTTAGGTATTCATAAAGTTTAAAGCAAGTTTGTTCTCTGTCTCAGTAAAAAGACCCAGCACAAGATCAATCACAGGAGGAAATTTCAAAATAATTTTGAAACCATATCGCTATTTGTGAGTATAAGAAACTGGCTTGGAAAATAGTGGCATTTCTTCCACCAGAGATATTTAAACAGACTTGAGGCAGGCTAACAGTTCATCTATCATTGAAGAATCTGTCCTAACTATGAGAGTGGTCAAAATTATCTCAAAGTAATCAATGAGTTGCATATTCTACAATCCAAAGCAGAGCAAATCAATGCTGTAATCTCGGTTTGAATGGGATCAGACTACATCCTAGTTCATTCATTGCACAAGATAAAATATATACATAATCCTATACTGAAATCAATACATTTAAACTGATTTTTAATCCCAAAGTGATCAGTTTCTATCAAAAGAAATACCAAGAAAAAAGAAACAAACATCTTGTGGAAATAGTACTCCAGAATTAACTAGTTTGTTTTGCATGTTAAGTGTTACTCTAAAAACTATGGAGCATAACAAATAAAATAAAATGCCTGCAGATCTAATTCCAGCATGAGAAAGGATAGATATGTGGAGCACCAAATTGCAAATGAACATAAAACCAAGAACCTTGGATCAGAGATACATTAATCTTTGCAACCTCACTTGTGGCAAATATTATGGCAGCTGCCACATTTCCCAGTATATGGAAAATCTGACATCTAATAAAAAAAAACCTCACTGATATTTGTTGTACTGAACAGAGAATGCAACAGGAATGATTGGGTGACTCTATTTAAAAAGCTTTATTGAGTACCATGCCTCTGCCCTCTTTTAGATCAGACAAAATGCAAGACAATTTATTCTTGACATAACCTCAACGTTCTGAGAAATTATTTCTCCTATGCCATTATTAGAGAAAGTTAAGAAGAAATATATGGTGAAACAAAAGAATTTCCTAGAAGCTCAGACAAGAAGTTAAGTGATGGAGCTAATAACTCTCATGCATTTTATTAGAGAATTATGAATAAAGTGATATCTTACTACTTTTTTGTGATTGAATAGAAATGTGCGCTATGCAAGAATTTTCAGGTTCATGTAACTTTTTTAAGTGTTTGAATAGATTAAGAACATAAAAACATAAGAATTCTATAAGATCAAGCCAAGCTTCTATGCAAGCTAGTATTTTCTTTCTCACAGTGGTCGTCTTCATGGTTATAAAGCCCACAAATGTCAAATTATTCAGCAACTGGAATTCAGAAACATGAATGTATTTACCATCCAACAGCAAATAAGCATAGACAAAATGGATTTTTTCTTGTATAAGCAACTATAAGCAACACATAATTTGTTTTCACCTAACCTATTTGCAACCAAATAGAACAGTCACTGTCTATCCTATGGTTCACTAGCAATTTTTTTAAAAATATTTTTTCTTACCAACACTTCCTCACAAACTGTAAAATTTATCTTTTATCCTCCCTTAGGCAAAACTTCTTTGACATCAGAACAACCAAGCCAAGCCAAAGAATTAGAATTATTTCTCAGATAGTCATGAGGACATTTTCTTATACTGTAGTTGTTAAGTTTGGAGAGTAATGGAGACCAGACATCTGACCAGTGACTTCAACTCTTTATTAACAGTAAATAGAACAGAACAGAGCAAGGCTATGGGCAGCAGTAACCCTTTTATAGGGTTGGCTGCTACCCTATTAACCAATAATAAGTGCATAAGGTCCAAACCAATAACCAATAGGAAGTGTCCTAAGTTTGGCCAATCAGGGGCTTTTATGAACCAATCCTTGTTCGCTGTTCAAGGACCAATCAAATGTGCAGGCTTCCAAAACCTACTTTGCATTTGGGCTTATTTACTTTATTCATTCACAACAGTAGTTAAGCTCGTAATAGATATGCTTGCTGAAAGTAAAGATTGTCAAAAGGCAAGACTATGTCAAAGCAAATAAACCAGGAATTAGTTTCCTTAAAGCTAATGCTAAAAATATTTGAGTAATCTAGCTATGTGAAAAAAAAAGTTGTGAATCTCTTACAATGTATACACAGAGATATAAAAAGAAATGCAGGACATATAAGAAATACCTATAGTTTATTGTGCAAGTAAACATAGCTTTTATTTTGACAGATATAAGTCTGTAGCATAACTGAAAACGCCCAATTACTCCTTAATTCTGTCATAAGTGTGCTTTGTTATGTTTTCAGACCATTGCTCCAGGCTCTCTCTCTAAATCATGCCTCAAATAACATTTAATTTTTTGAACACAGATTCCCAAAACTGTCATAATCCCACATATATGGCTTATCTTGTTTCATGCCGGCTTCCTATTTTGAGTTAAATAGAGATGACATGCAATTAAATGTGTCACTTCCCCATGACTTTTTATTTTTTTATTTTTTAAAAAATCTAAAGCACTTTCTGATCTATTTGGAGAATGCAGAGAGAGAAGGCAGGAGTGAATGAATGCTTCTCTCTACCAGTTAGTCTTCTAGTAAAATAACCATATTTCCACCTCCGGAGGAAAGTGTTTTTAGCCCAGTTTCACTTGCCTCAGTAAGAGATGGGCCATGAGATAGAAGGTCCATTTTGAGACCACGTTGTCAGCAAATGGTTGGTAGGATGTGGCTTTTCAGTGGCTAACAAGGATGCTGCAGATGAACCTTTCAACCAGAAGAACCATTTCATTCAAAGTGATCTAGCTATAGTAAATCTAGACTAAAAGGTACTCTAAAGAAGAGAGAATTATGAATGATAGAACACCTCATAAATAATTCTGTTTGCACACCTGCTTTTTATTTATAGATAAACAGAGACACACAAATGGCAGGCATCCTAAGAAATGCATGCAAGTAGAGGCAGCTCTTGGCCAATGCTTAGAAACACAGTATTAATAGCAATAACAATAGCATTTAGGCTTATGTACCACCCCATAGCACTTTATTCTCTGGGTGATTTACAATGTAAGCATTATTTGCATATTGCCCTCAACAAGAATTCATGTTTCTGAAAAAAAAAAATTCCCTCAAACTCTACATGCATAAAACAATTTTGGTAGACCTCACAACACTTTGCCCATATGTACATTTCTTTATTTCCTCATTTTAAAGCAAATAATTTGGTGCCAATTTTGAAATAAATAATATTTAATAAAAAGTATAATATTTATCTGACGATAAACCAGCCTATGTGGACTGCAGTCTTAAAGCTGAAAATTTTGCACCAATCATGGGTAAATTAGGCATATTAATACTGTATGTTATTTTATTGCTAATCAAGTTTTAAGACATTTGTGTTAGCGCAAAAGGGATTTAGGATGACTAAAATTGGTCCAGATGCATTAGCAGTCTATAAAGCTTTCAAATTAATATTCAGATTGGAAAATGCTTTAGATGATGAGTGTACAAATCTTATAAACAATTAAACAATATAACTAATGTGAATGTTAGCTTATTTCAAGAACTCCAGAATGAAGGACTAGAGCTCACAAAATATTGCTTTTCATGTTTAAAACCTCAGAGAAAGTTATAACACACCTGGCCCTTAATTTTATTATGATGGAAAAGTAAAATGGGTGAGGTGACACTCATATGATATGAATTTATCTCACTATTGTATTTTAATAAAGTTTGATAAACAAATAACCATATAAAACACTAAGATGTTTTAAAGACTATGCTTTTTACAATTATATACCCAAAACATGGAACTTATCATCATATGAAGAATTATAGATCAGTAGATCAGAAAACTATTTTCAATTTTGGAAGTACAGTGCAACCCTAGAGTTACTGTCTTGGATCACTGACACATGGTTTTTTTTTTCTGTTTATGAACAAGAATGATGATGATATAATGAAAATACTGATCAATATTACCTCACATGGTTAAAAAATGTGTTCAAATGCTAGGCTGAATTAGTTTTTCAATGCAATACTGTCTTTTTCTTTTCTATATTAAATAACATTTTTCAAAAAGTTATACAGTGCAACCCAATGCAAATTGTCAGTTTTATTATAATAGGTCTAATGCGATTATGGGATCTGTCAGGAGGATTTTGCTCTGGATTCTTGGATTTCACAATTTATGTTTACTGAATTGACAGCAATATATTCTCTTGCCATCAGTTAGTTATATAAGCTCTCCTTCCCTACATCTTACTGAATACTATGAGTGAGATTCCAAAATGTGTATCATTCCTATCTGTATTTGAAGAAGGATAAGCAAAAATGAAATTAAATGAATCCAGTTCAATTCTATTGTCTATTTGGCCTTCAGTTCAACCTTTATGCTGTAGTTTTGTAGCAGTAATATAATAGGATTAAACAACTCAGATTATCTTTACGAAGGGAACACTTCCTTTCTTTCCATGAATGTACTGATCTGCCCCCATGTCTTACTGGTATAACTGTTGCCAACCTTCTATTATCAAGAAGTCTCATATGAGGAAAACATATCTTTAGATGAAAAAGGGAACAGGAGAAATATCAAGGTCAGAAAATGATACTGACAGATTCTTATCATCTTAATAGCTATGTGTCTGAAGCTGAACTCAGAGTGAATCTTGACTTGAAAACAGATGGATCTTAAGCAAGGAAATAATATACATCATAGCACTTAGTTCTTCCCAGGATACTAGGAACATAGAACAAGGAATCAAAAGACCAGAATAGAGGAGGTTGTACTTAACAATTATGACAACTGCAAGGGTAATTCTGATCCCAATTATTATAAGCCAGTACTGTACAGCAGTGATCCCCAACCTTTCTTATGCCGCGGCCCGGTATCCCCAACCTTTTTTATGGCGCGGCCCGGTACCGGCATTAGCTGGGCGCCGCCATCTTTTTGATGAAAAGTGCTTCCGGTGACCTCACGGAAGCACTTTTTCATCAAATGGCGGCATCGCGCTCGATGAGCTTTTCCGGGTAGAAATGGCTTTCTACCGGAAAAGCTCACTGGAAGGACTTTTTCATCAAAAAAAGATGGCGGCGCCCAGCAAACCAGCGGCCCGGTAGGACTTGTTCCACGGACCGGTACCGGTCCGTGGACCGGTGGTTGGGGACCCCTGCTGTACAGCATGATACAAATGTCTTGGCAATGCCTAATTTCAAGCAAGCTAGCAATTTGCTAATTGTTATTATGCTTATTGCTTATTCCACAATAACAAAAAGAATGGAAATCTAATCATATATTTCTCTCTCTAGCTGGGATTACAAACTAAGATATTCTCATACAGCCTGTAGATGAAATAAATATAGAAATACTCATAGGAGTATAGTGATTCCTTAGTGTATAGTCCTGACTATTTATCTTTTGAATATTTATCTTTTGAACATGTGTAAAAAGGATCCTATCTATTCATTACACTTTTAGAATTTTGGGGAAAAGGAATTATTCATTTTAGTAATCAAAACTGGAGTGATATACCACTGGTAAAATATTAGTTCTGAGTGTAATGTTCAAGATAACCTGAAATGTTCTTTGTCCACTGAAACGTTCATTGTCCCATCTATAAACTATATTCAGATTTTGTATATATTTAATTATACAATATTTGACACTTCAGCAATTTTTTTCTTGCTGTGCTTCTTTTTTCAAAATATACTGTTCACAATTAAATATACCAATCAAAAATGTGTGCTGTTTATCTTTAGGAAGGAATGGGATTGAGGGAACCAAGCACATAATTCCCTTTTCTTTGGGTTTATCTTTCATTAAAATTTAAGTGCTCTGAAATTATAAAACTGCTATAGAAAGGTCTAAAAATGTACACCACCAACAGCATGGTGTGTAACAAGGCTGAATTTAATATAGAGGATGGGACCAAGGCAGTGGGACCAAAGCAGTGGTGGGATTCCATTTTTTTTTACTAAAGGTTCTGTGGGCATGGCTTGATGGGTGTGGCAGGGGAAGGATACTGTAAAATCTCCAGTCGTGTGGTATTTGCCGGTTCTCTGAACTACTCAAAATTTATGCTACCGATTCTCCAGAACTGGTAAGAACCTGCTGAATACCACCTCTGGACCAAGGTAATATTTGGAGAGAAAAAGAAAACTCTTTATTACATCATTTTCCAAACAAATCTTAAAGAGTATATAAAGAACTAGCCATGGGGGAAAAATGCTTGTCTGAATGCTGTTGAAGTTCATATGGAATGGTTAGGCAAAAGGCATCCCAATTAAGAATGAATACATTACCCCCTCAGTTACTTCCCTTTGTTTTATTTTCCATTTTTTAAATAATGCCCTATTGCCATCTAGAAGTATGTTTGGTGATTATTGCTTTTGCCAAAATTATAACATTGCCCATTTTAAAGAGTTAAGTTTTAGTCTCTGTGTTGATTCAATTGAATTGGCATTCAATTTACTTAATTGATCCTGATTCCTGATTTCTATTTCTATTTGCAAACTTATTTCTACTTGCAAACTTCCTGGAAGAGAGAGATTGTTAAATCATCACAATAAGGACAAATTCCTTTCCTAGCTGTTATTATGGAAGACCAGGAAATTGGTAGCGGGAGGAGGGGGTGAAGAAGAGAAGAAGGGTGAAGAGAGATGTAAAAATCATGGAAAAGTTTTCCAATTTTCCTATGAGAGAGAAAAAGCAAACAGCAAGGGAGCATCTGAAGGGTACACTTTCATTTCTCTTCTAAGGAGGAACATGGCTGCTTTTCATTCCTAGCATTCCTCAGAAGAGACTTTCACCGGCTAATAGTTCCCCTGGATTTTAATCAGACTTGAATTAAAAGGTAAGCTTGTTACTTGCACTCTATTTGTGTTCCTGCAACAGCACTTTCAACCAGAACATCCTGCCATGGAACAACAAAGAAGGCTGATGTTCCGTAACAGATGGTCTTAACAAAGAGAAATCACTGTTGTCTCACCTCTCAGAGATTAATACCTTTGTGGATTTATAGTATCTTTTCTGCAGCAACAATATCCCCACAGCTGAGGGATAGGCTGTGATCTCTATTGTTCTGTATTATACATTAGCATTCTTGTAAATAACCGTTTCTGATTGGCTAAGGCGCACGGCGATCCGATTGGTCGAGCAAGCCGCAGTGATTGGCCCGCTGCGAATCCCCCGCGATTGGTGGAAACCGATCGCGGGAGATTCAAAGTGATGTCATTGGCCACGGCATGGCCGGCAAGTTCTATATAAGCCGCCGAATACCCTAGCCGCCCTGAGTCGATCTCGGGACTAATAAAGAGCTGAAAATTAGTCACTGACTCCCGAGCCTGCTTCCACGCCGACACAACACTGGCGACGAGGATGGGATCGTGGAACTAATACCCCGAGCACGTGGCACCAAGATAGAACAGCCAGCAAGATGGCCAGCATCGCGCCACCCGCACCCTTTAATCAAGCTACTGTGGACTGGGAATTGTACATAGACCGATTCCTGATGTTCCTGGAAAGCAGCAACCTCAAGGACGCGAATGGACAGAAAAAGAGGGCTGTTTTCCTGACACACTGCGGGCCCGCAGTGTTTAAAATGGTGAAAGCCCTCGCGAAACCCGAAGATGTAAAGGTGATGGACTGGGCCAACCTCGAGCCTCTGCTACGGAGCCACTATGCCCCCGCCGTGCCCACCCTCATCCGGCGGCACGATTTCTACCACCGGGATCAGAAGGAGGGTGAGAGCATCGGCGATTTTGTGGCTGATCTGTGGAATCTAGGGGGCATGTGCGGGTTCACAGACATGGACGAGGCACTACGAGACCACATCGTCCTCAGGCTCAAAGACCCCATCCTGCAGAGCCGGCTGATGGCGAGGGGCGACATCTCCCTCACAGACGCCCTGGAAGTCCACAGCCCGAATGCGATGAACCGACGGGGCAGATCGACCCGCGACCACCGAGGCAACCAAGACACCTGAGAGACAACCCGCCGAGCAACCACCACCACCCATCATGGCAACCTCGACTCCTTCTCCGACACAACCGAGGAAGAGGAGGACATCCACCGACTCCAAGCGGAGCGAGACCGGTGCGAACGGCGGAGTCGTAAGTCAGGGCTGCAATGCGCCGGGTGTGGGGGTGACCATCCTCGGTCAGAATGCCGTTTCTTTGAGGCAATCTGCCGACACTGTGACAAAAGGGGGCACATCGCTCGAGTCTGCCGGTTCAAACGAAACTACAGCCCCCGACGGCAAAACGGCAGCGGCCGAAGATGAGACAGCACCTCCCCCGGGCAAGAGACCGCTAAGCCGAGAGCCAGTGGAGCCGAGATGGATGGGGCCGACTGAACGGCGAGAACCAACAAAGAGAAGAAACACATCAGACAGTCATCATCGGCCATTCGTCTAGCTGGGATGCCCGCAAAGTACATGTGGAAGTGGGCATCGAGGGCCAGCCATGCAAAATGGAGGTGGACTCCAGATTCTACCTCTCCATGGTTGCATGGCGGGAAATCAAGCGCCTGATGCCCAACCTCCAAAAGAGGGAGCTGGAAAGCCAAAGGCTAATTCTAAAGGACTACCAGGGGAACCGCATCCCCGTAGTCAGAACAGGACAATTCCAAATCACCTTCAAGGGGCGAACAGCAACACTTCCCCTAACGATCGTGGACCGAGACTGACCCAGCCTCTTGGGACTACAGTGGTTCACGCCGCTTGGAATCGGAGTAACAGGCATCGACCACATCACCGAAGCGGACTGGGAAGGACAGCTCACGAGGGACTTCCAAGAGGTCTTCGACGACAGCCTAGGCAAGTACCGAGGGCCCCCTATCTCCTTCAGCCTCGATCCCAGCATTCCCCCAATCCGCCTTAAACCGCGGTGAGTGCCTTTCGCACTCAGACCCAAGATCGACGAGCAAATAGACAAGCTAGTCAAACAAGGAGTGCTAGAACCGATCGACCACACCAGATGGGAGACCCCCATAGTCACCCCGGTCAAGCCCGATGGGTCGATGAGAATCTGCGGGGACTATAAGGCCACCCTAAACCGCGCCTTACAGCAAAGCGCCTACCCCGTTCCGGTAGTACAACACCTCCTGCACCCACTGGGGGGGGGGCCAAGGTTTTCGCGAAGCTCGACCTGGCGCAAGCCTACCAACAACTGCCGGTCAAGGCAGAAACCGCCGAGGCGCAGACCATAGTAACCCACCGGGGGGCTTTCCGCTGTAAGAGACTCCAGTTCGGAGTCAGTGTGGCACCGGGAATCTTCCAGAGCCTTATGGAAAGACTACTCCAGGACATCAAGGGGGTAGTGCCCTACTTTGATGATGTGCTGGTATCAGCGGCCAACACAAAACAATTAGAAAGCCGACTAAGGGAGGTGCTACAAAAATTCAAAGACTCGGGGCTAAAAGTCAAAAAAGAAAAATGTCAGCTATGTACCGAGAAAGTCGAATTCCTAGGGTACCTCCTGGACCAGCACAGAATCCACCCCACAGAAAAAAAAATCAGGGCCATCAAGGAGGCCCCCAGACCAAGTAATAAAACCGAACTGCAAGCTTTTCTCAGGCTGATTAACTTCTAAAATGTTTTCCTGCCCCAAAAGGCGACTGCAGTGGAGCCTTTGCATAGGCTACTCGACAAAACAGCCACGTGGAACTGGGGAAGGCGAGAGGAAAACGCATTCAACCGGACAAAAGATCTACTCACATCAGACGCTGTCCTCATTCAATACAGCGAGACCCTGCCATTAGCGGTCACATGCGACGCATCACCCTTCGGCGTCAGAGCCGTCCTCAGCCACACTCTCCCCGACGGGAAAGAAGCCCCCATTGCCTTCTTTTCAAGAACCCTCTCAAAACTGGAAAGAAATTACAGTCAGCTAGACAAGGAGGCTCTGGCAATCGTCGCCGCAGTAAAGTGGTTCCATGAGTACCTGTATGGCCGGACTTTTACCATCATCACTGATCACAAGCCGCTGTTGGGAATCCTGGCAGGGAACAGGGCCACCCCGAACATTCTATCTCCAAGAATGACAAGGTGGTCCGAATTCCTTGCCGCATACAGTTACCGGTTAACACACCGACCCGGTAAGACAATAGCCCACGCAGATGCCCTGAGCCGCACGCCGCTGCCCGACCTGGACACCGACCCAGCACCCACAACGTCCACCCTGAGCATAGAGACTCTACCCAATCTCCCTGTAACCGTGTCAGACATTGCCCGCAAAACCAATAAAGACAAACGTCTGGCGCGGGTTTTACATTGGGTAGAGAAAGGGTGGCCGGAAAACGACGACGACGAACAATTCAGAACATTTTGGAACCGGCAAACAGAACTTTCTTTACAAAAGGGTTGTTTACTATGGGGGGATAGGGTTGTCATCCCGGAAAAATTACAAGAAAGAGTCCTGGAGCTATTGCATGAAGGGCACCCGGGCATCGTTAAAACTAAAGCCCTGGCCAGGAGTTACGCCTGGTGGCCAGGGCTGGACAGACAAATAGAAGCTTGGGTGGCAACATGCAAACAATGCCAAGTATCCAGGCCAAGCCCCCCCGCCGCCCCAATCCTGGAATGGGAAACCCCCAGGGGACCATGGTCCAGGATCCATATAGACTTCACCAGACCTACGAAGGGACACACCTTCCTCATTACGGTAGATGCTTACTCCAACTGGCTGGAGGTAAGCAACATGAGAACTACCACCACGGAGGCTGTTACCAAAGAACTCAACAGACTATTCTCAACCCACGGCCTCCCAGATGTCATTGTATCAGACAATGGACCCCAATTTACATCGCTGGAATTCGAAAAATTCCTAGCGGAACGGGGAATACGGCATGCACTGACCACGCCGGCACATCCGGCGGCGAATGGGAGGGTGGAACAAATGGTCCAATTTACCAAAAAAACAATCCAAAAAATAGAAACCGGGGAAATACAAGAAAAAATAAATAAAATGCTATTCATACAACATATAACTCCAAACACGACAACCAATAAAAGCCCGGCAGAACTCCTAATGGGGAGGAAATTAAGGTCCCCGCTTGACAGACTGCACCCCACATACAACCCAGAAACCCCCCCGACTCATCTAGCAAGCACCGAACATTCGCACCGGGCGACGCAGTATACGCGAAAAACCTCACAGGGGACCCACTCTGGGTACCAGCAACCATAACCCAGGTGACAGGTCCCCACTCGTACCGGCTACAGAGAACCGACGGACGAGCATGGAAAAGACACATCGATCAGTTAAGATCAAGAACCAACACGAGAAATACAACCGACACGCAAGCACACACGAGAAAAGAAACCACAGAGGGAAGGGGAAACCACGACACCAGCCAAGAGGAGAGGGAAAACCCCGGAAACCAAAATAACCAAACCCAACAAGAAAGAAACCAAGAATACTCACCAACCAACACAGGAGCAAACGAACAACTCAAAGCCTCGCCTGGGAGATACAGCCAAGCCAGCTCAACCAGCCCGGAAAGACCGGGTGGGAGCAACAAAGCCAGCAGCTCGACCAACCCGAGTAGACTGGGAGGGAGCTACGACGAAAGGCCCGGCTCACCCTTCCAGGTGGTTTCATCAACAAGGCAAGGAGCGACACAGAACCCGACCGAACCGCTCGAAGACCAGACACCAACTAACCTGCGCAGGTCAAGTGGGCAAGTACGGAGCCCCGCCTACTTACGGGACTACGTCACGTAGGGCCATACCAAGAGGGGAGGGGTGTTCTGTATTATACATTAGCATTCTTGTAAATAACCCTTTCTGATTGGCTAAGGCGCACGGCGATCCGATTGGTCGAGCAAGCCGCAGTGATTGGCCCGCTGCGAATCCCCCGCGATTGGTGGAAACCGATCGCGGGAGATTCAAAGTGATGTCATTGGCCGCGGCTTGGCCGGCAAGTTCTATATAAGCCGCCGAATACCCTAGCCGCCCCGAGTCGATCTCGGGACTAATAAAGAGCTGAAAATTAGTCACTGACTCCCGAGCCTGCTTCCACGCCGACACAACATCTATGGTAATGTTGTGCTGTGGGAAGGGAGGGATAGTGGTGGATGGCATCTGAAATGTATGAGTTTCTGTTCATTGCACATCTCAGGTCGAATCCAAACAGCCCAGGAACACTGCTATTTCTCTAGTTATAAATAACTAAATACTCAGAGGTAGTATTCAGCAGGTTCTGACCAGTTCTGGAGAACCAGTAGCAGAAATTTTGAGTTCGGAGAACCAGCAAATACCACCTCTGACGAGAGATTTTACAGTATCCTTCCCCTGCCACCGCCACCTAACCACGCCCACAGAACCGGTAGTAAAAAAAATTGAATCCCACCACTGAACCTTTACGTACTATGCATATGCAAGAAACCAAGACTAGAAAAATCAAGATATGATAGATTTTTCAGAGACAACATTTCATGGGACGTAAATATACTTCACATGCGATCATAGCTAGATTCATACATCATATTACAACTTACTTATTTGATTTGGGTTTATTATTACATATAGACCCACCCTCAATAGTTTATAAGTTTATGATTTATGATTGTCAAAATGATGGCTGAATATAATGTGTAAACATTTGCATAAATATTGAAAACAAATAATTACTGGTTGGGAGGAAATGGATCAAATCAATATCAGCCTGGGAAAATGATAATGCAGAAGAAACCTGAAAAATATTTGCATAAACAAGATATTTTTAGAGAAAATTATTCCAGTTGAAAATAAAAAAAAGCAATTGATCTTTGCTGGAAACAATATTATGCATGACATTTTCTTTTAGAGTTCATTAGCAGCCATGGTGCATGACAGCACTAAAAATATTTCTGAAGCATTTTGTATTGTTTGTTTGTTTATTGCATTTATCTCCTGTCTTTCATCCATATAGTTTCCCTATTTTTTCCCTTTATCCTCAGAGCAGTTTCAAGGCCTTAAAGAGATTTACAATTATCTCCTTAGTCCTAGTTCAATTTTCTAACATTTGTTTTAAAGAAGCCATTAACGTTTTAACTTCTAGTCGAAGATAATATATGCAGCTAGAGTTAAGCTGTTGGATTTTTGGAGGCCAAGTATGATTATTTTCTTGGAGACATTTGCTTATCATTTCCCTAAGTAACATCCTTAGTGTGAAGCTGTATATCTCTGTGAGGGTGTGGGTAGGTGGGTGTATTACCTTGCCCTATCAGTCTTGGTGAGAGGTTCCTCTTTGACAGTTCCTTGATTTTGTTTCTTTCCTGTTTATATGATGTTAATCTTTGTTTTGCCTGCTGGAGGGCATATGTTCTAAGGTGTTCATTTTCTTCCTAGGCATTTGATTGTATCTTTTGAATAGTTTGAAAATGGTTTATCTCAAATTGTTTCCTTATCTAGGTATAGATATATTTGCATTCATTGATACCATTTGCAGTAAAATCTCAGTTTAACAGACAAATCTTTGATTTTACAGACACAATCTGTTACATCTGGAGGTGAAGTCTGAGCCCAAATGTTGGCCATCAGACCTGAACTTCTCTAAACAGAGTTCCAGTAAACCAAGGGTTTCTAGATACACTGATTTATGTGATAATCCAGGATATGGAATAATGAAATTAGGCTTGTATGGTGAAAGATAACTGCTTACAACAATTTATTTGCTGCAAGTAAAAAATGACTCAAATATAAAATGCAAAAAGGATATTTAAACTAGTGGAAAAAGTGTTTGGGGAAACTGTCAGTTAACCAGAACATTTCATTCTTTCCAGTGCTGTCAATCTTCCTCATAAGCAGCAGGGGAATGAGTGTCAGAGTTCCGACCAATAGCAGAAAGGTTAAGACAGGCAAATACTTACCACTTGAGAGAAGGAGAAGGAATTCAAAATACCAGGAAGAACTACTGCTTGTGTTAAACCTAAGAGGATTTTTCTCTCAATGTGTGCACATTTTTAACAGCATGCCTTCATTCTACTAACATCTATAAAGAAAAAGTCCAAATAAAAAATGCATGCCAGAGGAAGCAACACAGAATAAAGCATGTGATATATAGCAGTTTTAAAACTGAAGGTCTTTGCAGGCCTGACCTATCATAAATTGATAACTCAGACTACTTGCCCTGAAGTAATCTGCATACACATTTCATCAAGTCACCTCTAAAACTGCTGAAACAGCACTGTTTACTTTCTGTTGTAAAACTATGTACAACTGAGAAAGTTCAGGATGACAGCCTAGAAGAGTACTAAATATTGCAAAATGTCATTCTGTTCTGTCTACCTTTTGTTGAGATCAGAAGGGAAAAATCAAAAGTCTAAATAAAATGTTGATATACTGTCTAGAAAAGCACCTAAGGAGCAAATGGATACCTTGGATATCAATTGGAGACATATTGTGCTAAAACATGAATAAGCTACCACTGCTTGGGCTGTTATCACAAGCTAAGCCAAAACCAAACAAATGACATGACCATTTAGCATATTTGGTGAATTAAGTAACTTAATATTAGATATTGGAGAAAGTAGTGCTTCTGGTCTCTTTTTCTATTCCCAAGGATTCAGTTCCCTTAAATCCATTCAGTCAGGTCTCCTTTCTTAAGTGTATAAACTGGATGCACTTTCTTATTATATTGAGAAAGCCAGTTAAAATTTAGCTTTTCCATAGAATTTTCCATTAGTGTTAAATAGTTATTATATTACATTAGACTTGAGCATAATTGCAGTTATGACATCAACATAAAGCCACATGGTTTCTTTTCATGGTTTTATGTTGGTTTTGTACAATGTTGGCAGCCTATGTGGAGTTGGCAGTGCATAAATATGATAAATAAATGCAAATAAATAAGTGTGAACAAATGTAAGCATTGTTTTTGTCAAATTTGTACATTGTTGGGAGCTTGCGCAGACTTGGCAGTATATAAATATGATAAAGGAATACAAATAAATAAGTGCCAACCAACTTATGCAATACACATAACATCTATTTTAGCTATCCTTCTGAAAGAAATAGTGGAACTTGAAAATAACACATCCTTTGATTAAATTTAGTAGGACTTTTGGGAGTTGAATAATGTTTCTTCAGAAGCAAATTTTGGATTCATATCTGCTTGCTGCTTAAACCACTCAATAAAATGTTAAAAATATGATTATATCATTTAAGCTTTAGTCAATGATATAGGTGATTTGCTTCCATTTGTCATCTATTCAGATGTCAAAATGATAAACCAGAAAGAAAATATGGCTTAGAGACCCAAGAGAACCAAACTATTTACTATCTCATTGCTGAATTGTAGAACTTAGATCTAAATCTTTTAATGCTATCAAAATACATATTGTGCTTATGCAGGAAATCTGAAAAAAAATATTAAGAGCAAGGTTAGGACTGATTTTCACACAATAATGCTTTCTGGGCATTCTAATAAGCAGACAGCAAATTGATGAACTTTATCTCTTGAAATTTGGTTGTGATACCTTAAATTTCCTACAAAATGTGTCCTATAAGAGCACATAGGACACATAGGCTATCTTCAATAGCTCAAAGGTATAATATATTACGGATTAAGTGGAGAAAGCCAGCATGTCAGGGATCAGATTAATCATTGCTTGTTTTTAAAGGTCTTATCTGAAAGACTTTCAATCATGTGAAACACAAGGTTATTTGCTTAAAAAGAGCTTGAAGGGACAGAGGTCAGTTGACAGTTTACAAATATACGGAATTGTTTCAAGCTCAGCTATGTTTTGAAACTGGCATTTCAGATATCAAGTAGGTCATACCTGAAGGATTCCATTTCACAGAGCTGGAAGACTCCACAGATTTTCAAGAAATAGCTAGAACAACTTCTGATATATTTTAAATGCACAATGTAAATCAGGCAATGTATTATTAGATATATATTTTCTTTCTACTTTTAAAAGCATTCAGGACAGTTTATGATATTTCTTTTAAAAATACAAATTTTAGAATGTAACGATAAAACACATGAAATTAGATATAAATGAGCAATTGAAAGCTTGGTGAAATAGATATTTTTTATCTTTCTAAGTATCTGGAACACTGGGGCTAAGCATAGGAAAAAACATTTCATAGTCTGATTCCCGTCAAAGAGAAGATCCCTTTCTACATACAACTAAAGCATCTCAGGAAGAAGAAGGCATATTCAAAGGGCTGCTGATTTAAATTAGTGGACAGATTCATACTCAGTGGGAGGAAATCCTTCAATCAGGCCCTAAAACATTTAGGGCTTTAAAGATAAACACTGACACCTTAAATTCTGCCTGTCATCAGGATACTCCTAGGACTGTGGGAAAAATGATGGCAGTTTGCAAAGTATCAAAAGAACAAAGATGGGCATGCATGTTATGAATGAGGTTTTGATCACATGGTTGTGGTTGCCATATTATTTTTTTGACATATTACACACACACACACACACACACACACATTTGGGAGGATTATATCAAAAAAACAATATGGCAACCACAACCATGTGATCAAATTTTCATTGATAATATGCATGTAAAAAGATAACAAATCTTAAAATTTGCCATTTTGCCCATCATGTTGACCTTCCTGACTAGCTGGTCCTGAGTGTGAAAAATTTTCTTTTTTTTCAGGAAAATAAATATACCCACCACTGGTGGATGAAGTGCTGTTAGTAAGAGGATCAAGAAACCTCTGCCATAAGGAACTTAAGATAAATAAGGGCCAAACTAAGCATACTTAGCTGACATGATTTCTGTAATATAGTTACTTTTCCTTTTAATAAATCTGATTTATTTATTCATTCGATTTGTATAGCCACCATCTCAATCCAGTGAATCTGCTTGAAAAAAAATCCATTGGGACTCTTGCTTTTTTGGCTGAAAGTGACTAAAAAGAGTTTGACAGATACTTTTCAAGAATAAGTAAATCACCATAGATTACAATAGTCAGAACAGGAAAACAATTACTAAGTCAAACTAACTTAAAAAGTTACAACTGATACAGTAGCAATTAATTACATTCCTTATCATAGCCACTGCATCTAATTCCTATATCAGTTGAAAATCAAGGAGTTTATGATTCTCTTCTTTTGAGGAAAGTATAGCTCAACCCAAAACAGGTTTCTTTATCAACAGGACTCTGTCTTGACTTAATTGAATTTAATCTTGTTTCTTTAACCAACTAATTGTCAGAATCAGGCAATATTCAAAGGTGAGGACTGCAAGACCCAGTAGAACTGGCCCAATGTGTAAATGACAGCTCCAGTGGTTTTGTGTAAATGTTAAACAGCATAGTAAGAATACTAGAAAGAAGTCAATATGTGTTTCATTAATTATAGAAAGTCCTTTGATTCTGTTGATCAACTTGTGGAATTGCTTAGAAGTCTTAGAAAACTGGGAATTCCAGAACATCTCATTGCCCTCTATATGTAAACCCTATATACAGGTCAAGAAGCCATTATTCAGATAGAACATAGGCAAATGTATTGTCTGAGAAAGGAATACAACAAAATCATATATTCTTATATAATTTATTTGTAGGACTCTTTCCCTGAGGATATGCTACCAGGTCAGATAGGATGGGTGGGCTTCAGGATCTCTCTTAAATGCTGTTTTCTGGTGGGACTTTGCACACAACTCTTCAGTGAATGTCTGAAACCTTTGGAATAGTCTCCATCCTGAAATTTGGAGGCATTACAGTTAACATCTGCTAATCAAGGAATCACAAGTCTTGTCTTGCCATAAGTAATCTGCCAGGGAAAAAAAGGACTGAAAAAAAATCCCAGGTGATGACTCTAATCTTTCAAAATACCTTGTCTGCATCCTCAAGATCTACAAACTGAAAAATATCCATATGAATAGGACAAGTGGTTGCCAAGGTTACCTCCCATCACAAAGCAACCCACTCTGTGTCTTTGACCTTCAGACATGAATACTACTGCTTATTAACCTTTTAATCATATCATCCATCATACTTGGTCACCAAATGATGGACTGAACTAGAAAAACTTGGATATTTTGTTATAACAGAGAAATTGGGGGTGGGGGGGATCTGATAGTCATGCTTTCTAAGATAGGGAGAAGATAATTTTTAATTTATCTCAAGGGTTTTCAGCTGGCCTTTTTCTGTGTATCAATGCACATTTGCACATACATGTTCAAGATGTTAAGCAAATATAGAGGTTCAAGTATAGGAAAGGAGGGGTTCTATTATAATAAAATCAAAACTACAATAACTGCTTAAAAAGAGTGTGTAAAAATAGCAGACATTTTAAAAGCGGTTTTAAAGGTTGATAAATAGAAAAGGCAAATAATGAAGCCACAACAAATTTGCCTTTGCAATATTTTGGAATTACTATCAGAGAAACTCATTACGATACTCTGAATGCTTTGAGGGGCAATCATGTGGGATACACGAAATGCACAAAGATATTGTTAAAAGCACTTTATATTAGCTGAATCATACTACAACTTCTAGATTTGCATTAAATAGAAGGATGCAACTATGTAATCATGGCACTGATATGGTGATGCCTTCACAGTTTGCTACTCTTTCTTTTAAGAATGACCAGCGTATGTATTGTTGTTGTATTAAAAGAGTAAACTGTGTGTTTCCTATGTATGTGGGATTGATGTATGATTAGATGTGCATATATGTATGAGAGAAAAAATGTGTGTGCCTTTTTGAGTTATCAAAAAGGGTATCATGAAGTGGTATTTCAATAAAGTATGTGACAAAGTGATCATGGCTATTTTGATCATAGATATCATAGCTTGGTAAGATAGAACAATGTGGGATAGACAGTATCATCACCAGATGGATTTTCAATTGGATTACAATGGCACTCAGCATGTGGTCCTTAATGGAACTATATCTATGTGGAAGGAAGCGTGCATTGGGGTACCTCAATGCCCAGAACAATATTTTCATACATGATCTAGATGTGGGAATAGCAGGGGAACTCATTAAATTTAAAGATGACACCAAGCTAGACAGAATACTTAATACTTCAGAAGATAAATTCAAAATTCAGAAAGATCTTGATAAGTCTGAACACTGGGGCACTATCCAAAAATGTAATTCAGTGGTGAGAAAAGTAAGATCCTATACTTAGGCAAGAAAAAACAATCACATAGGTATAGAATAGGTGATATCTGGTTCAACGGTAGTAATTGTGAGAAGGTCCTATGGACCATCACTTAAGTATGAGCCAGCAGTGTGCAGCAGCTGCCAAAAAAGCCAATGCAGTCCCAGGATGCATCAATAGAGGAAGAGTATCAGGATCACATAAAGTGATAGTGCCACTTTAAACTGCACTGGTCATCATGATACAAAACAGATGCTGAGACTCTAGAAAGAGTACAAGAAGAGCAGCAAAGTTGATAAAGAGTCTAGAGCCGTGATGGTGAACCTATGGCATGCGTGCTGCAGGTGGCACTCAGAGCCCTCTCTGTGGGCACACGAACTGTTGCCCCAGCTCAGTTCTGCCGTGCATACGCGCCACCTCCTGCCAGCCAGCTGGTCTTCAGGTCTCTGCCGCACATGCATGGGGTGTGGGGCACATGCACAGGGGACAGGGCACATGTATGAGTGATGTGCGTGCATGCATGGGGGAGGGGTACATGCATGGGGGCATGGATGTGTTGCATTTTGGGGATGTGCACTTCAGGCACTTGGTGCCGAAAAGGTTAGCCATCACTGGTCTAGAGCAGGGGTCTCCAAACTTGGCAACTTTTTGTGGGTTTCAACTCCCAGAATTCCTCAGCCAGCTATGTTTGCTGGAGAATTCTGGGAGTTGAAGTCCACAAGTCTTAAAGTTGCCAAGTTTGGTGACTTCTGGTCTAGAGCAGGTGGGCAAACTTTTGGCTCGGGGGCCGATTCACTTTTAAATTTGACAGACGGGCCGGGTCAGCACAAGATTTTTGGGAATCACCCCCTTCCCCCTTCTTCTCCTCCTTCCCCTCCCCTCGGAGGCCCCTGAGTCAGGAGTTGCTACTGCCGGCACGGCTCCACGCGGCTCCAGTCCCACGTGCCTCGGGAAGGGAAAGGCAAAAGGAAGAGCCGCGGCGGTGCTTTGCAACGGCAGCAGCGGCACCGGAGGTTCAGGCTCAGCGGCTCCTGGTTTTGCCTTTCCCTTCCCAAGGCAACGCGGACTGGAGCCACGCGAGCTGCGCCGGCGGTAGCAACTCCTGACAGCCCCAGCCGGACACCTGAGCAGAGCCCGGGCAGAACTGCCTGTTGCTGCTGCGGGCGCTGCTGCGGGCGCCTGGCTGCCCAAGTAAAGAACCGCACCAGCTCAGGGCAACTGTGAGGAGCAAGAGGGGAGAGGCAGAGAAGGAGGCAGAGAAGGAGGAGAGCACCTGGCCAGTTGGGGAGGCTTCTTGTGCTGCGAAAGAGGCGGCTAATGATCTCCGGCTCCACTCTGCTTCTCCAACATCCGGCGCTGCCCTGTTCTGTGCGCCGGCTGCTCGGACTTGCTGGGCCTGACACAGAACAGGGTGGCGCCGGATGTTGGAGAAGCAGAGCGGAGCCGGAGATCATTAGCCGCCTCTTTCGCAGCACAAGAAGAACAGGGTGGTGCCGGACCATTGGAGAAGCGGAGCAAAGCCGGAGATTAGTAGCTGCCTCTTTTGGCTCAGAAAGCTTCCCCCACCAGCCGGCTGGTCTCTTCCTCCTCAGCCATACAGAACAAACAGACAGAGAAGGAGGAGAGCAGCTGGTCAGTTGGGGAGGCTTCTTGTGCTGCCAAAGAGGTAGCTAATGATCTCCGGCTCCGCTCTGCTTCTCCAACATCCGGCACCGCCCTGTTCTGTGCACCGGCTGCTCGGACTTGCTGGGCCTGACACAGAACAGGGTGGCGCCGGATGTTGGAGACACAGAGCAGAGCCGGAGATCATTAGCCGCCTCTTCGCAGCACAAGAAGAACAGGGTGGTGCCTGACCATTGGAGAAGCGGAGCAAAGCCGGAGATTAGTAGCTGCCTCTTTCGGCACAGAAAGCTTCCCCCAACCAGCCGGCTGGT
The DNA here is from genome assembly GCF_049901735.1 of Notechis scutatus. Lineage (NCBI taxonomy): Eukaryota > Metazoa > Chordata > Lepidosauria > Squamata > Elapidae > Notechis > Notechis scutatus. The sequence continues at coordinate 146,479,414 of NC_142012.1, read as the reverse complement.
CTCCTCCTTCTCTGCCTGTTTGTTCTGTATGGCCGAGGAGGAGGAGACCAGCTGAGAAGCATGCTGCCAGGCGGGGCCACGCGACGCAGGGCAACACGCCACCGCCCAGCCCTGGCGAGGAAAGCAGTGGGCATTCCCGGGCGGTGGCCTTGGCCCCGCTACCAGGAAGCGGCTGCCCAGCTCCGTGTTGTGTGTGCAATTTTTGGCGCGCGCGGGTCTCTTTGGCCGGCCCCAAATTTTTTTTCAGAGGGGAATATTTTTTTTTCAGAGGTGGGCCGTATTAAAATGACCAACGGGCCGGATGTGTCCCGCGGGCCGTAGTTTGCCCACCCCTGGTCTAGAGGCTAAACTGCACAATGAACAGCTAAGGAAACTACGTATGTTTAGCTTAATGAAGTGAATACTCAGGGAGACATGATAGCCATTTTCCAGTACTAGAGGGGCTCTCACAGAAAAGAGATCAACCTATTCTCTAATGCACCTGAGGGCAGGACAAGTACTAATAAGTGGAAGATCACTAAAGAGAGAAGTAACTTAAGGAGAAATTTTCTGACTATGAAGACAATCAGTGGAACGGCTTGCCTCCAGAAATTGTGGGTGCTCTATCACTGGAGGTTTTCAAGAAGATATTGGGCAGCCATTTGCCTGAAATGATATAAGGCCTCTTGCTCAATTAGGTGGTTGGACAAGAAATGCTTCAAGGTCAGTTCCAACCCTGTTATTCTATGTTTTGTATTCTGTATCATAAAATAGCTAAACAGATTCTTTAAATCCACTTGTAAATAGATAAATACCCCTATTTTTCAAGTATTTATACACAAACATATCTCTGATTTGTCTTCAGCTGTTTCTGTTATGAATCTAGGACCCAACTTTTCATGGATCTTGAGTTATTTGCTCCCATTCTATGCCCTTTGAATGATAATGCAATAAAGCAGGTAATTAAGTAGACATTACTTAAAGCAAGCAGAAAGATCAGTTCATGTACCAAGAGAGAAAGATTAAAAACCTTGAGAATTATAAAATATTCTCATCAAAGAAACCGTGTTAAAGGACAGATTAGAAGGAACATATTCCCAATATTTCTATCTAATTATAGAGGTTTGCTTTTCAGGAAAAAAGTGTTCACGCAATGCTAGTGTTTGTCTTACAGAGAAACATCTTCTGAGTTTACACACTAAGCTAAACTACAATGTGATCTGATGAATATTGTGGTTTATGGCATAACAGTTTAAGTCCTATTAATTGTGGCTTATTCTGCAAACTGTTAGGCAAATAATGGCACAGAATAACATATGAATGAGATCAATGTGTTAGCAAAGACTCAGTGGAAAGCAAATGTCATAGAAGTTATGAAAAATGCACAAGTCCCTCTAGTCTCCTGAAGGTTGAATATGACTGAAGGGCAAAATAATAAAGAAGGATATAATCATATTAATTGCATTTAATGAATTGAATTGAATTATAATGACATTTAAATTAAAACATATCCTAGATCTACCTATTACTTTGTCCTGGACATGTCCATATATATGACATCAGCTTCTGGCATGTCAGTCAAAAACCAAGTGTGTCCTTTGGACCAAGAATAATTGCATACCTTTTGATTTATATAATTAATAATTGCTCATACAAATCAATCTGATGGATACCTGTAATTTTTATAGCCCTGTTCCAAGCTGCTCTAAGGTTTGGCAATGCATATTTGCAATCAAATGCCAGTTTTGCTTGAAGACTGAAGCAAGTGCTTCAGAAAAAAAAATCCAGTGTAAAAATTTGAAAGAGAAATTATGTAATTAATTGGATAACTCTCCTTATCCCCAAAGACAAGGAAGATTTCTCTCTTTCAGTTTACAGCCTTTACATCTTGGCTGGTACCCCAATGATTAGACTTCCATGAAGGAGAGACAGCAGCTAATTAACATTCCTCTTATTTCTTGCAGGGTTCTCTCTCTTTATATAATCCTATTACTTCTATCCTACCTGGGGAGGGTAACAGAATGTCTGCAAACAAACAACCAAGTTCAGAGAGCACCAAGGTCTTATCTGAGTGAATAGATATGAAATATTACAATTGCATAGTTTTGGTCACCATGATGTAAAAGATGTTGAGATTCTAGAAAGAATGCAGAGAAGAGCAACAAAGCTGATTAGGGGACTGGAGGCTAAAATATATGAAGAACGGTTGCTGGAACTGGGTATGTCTAGTCTAATGAAAAGAAGGACTAGGGGAGACATGATATCAGTGTTCTGATATCTCAGGGGCTGCCACAAAGAAGAGGGAGTCGAGCTATTCTCCAAAGCACCTGAAGGCAGGACAAGAAGCAATGGGTGGAAACTAATCAAGGAAAGAAGCAACCTAGAACTAAGAAGAAATTTGCTGACAGTTAGAACAATTAACCAGTGGAACAACTTGCCTCCAGAAGTTGTGAATGCTCCAACACTGGAAATTTTAAAGAAGAGATTGGACAACCATTTGTATAGGGTTTCCTGCCTGATCAGAGGATTGGACTAGAAGACCTCTAAGGTCCCTAACAACTCTGTTATTCTATACCATTCTATTGATATTGGGAAAGATGAGATCCTTAATAGAGCGTTAACAAAGCAGTCTTGAACTTTTTATTGCACTGTAATTTCCAGAATTTGGGAAAACTACAAGGACTGGGGTCAAAATGCTCGAGATAAATTTTAAAAGAAAATAAAGCAAATCCATATATTCTCCATAAACATTATATTCAAATGACACAGTGCATTGAAATATAGAGCTTTAAGCTTTAGCCTCCAGTGAGATAAATCCCTAGTTCTTATAAGGTTGCTTTGATGAAGGGAGAGGGGGAATGAAAAGAAGAATTTTGGAACGAAAATTGTACATTAATATGCAACATTAAAACAAACTTTATGGCATCTCACAGGCCTCACTTCTGACTAATATGCCTAGGATTTGAATTCCAAATACAGATCTTGTGATAACTGAATCATTCCTTAATCTGGCATTTAAATCCAAAATTTCAATGAATAAATGAAGAATTCATTCATTAATGCAGATATTGATAACAAATTACAGGAGGATTTGATTTCAATGTCCATTCTTAGAAAGTAGGTATGTAAGTAATATGCATTGATATTTCCTGCAAAAATATTGTCAGTGCTAATATATTTCAGTTATATTTAAACCAATCAACTTGTGGAAGGAAAGAAGGAAGGGAGGAAGAAAGGAGAAAAGGAGGGAAGGAAAGGAAGGAAGAAAAGGAAGGAAGAAAGGAAGGAAGACCTTTTTTGGTTCTGCTGACATCTATTTGCAAAGCAATAGACATGTTAGTCTGCTGCAATTACAAAAACAAAAAGCTTGTGGTGCTTAAAGAGATATTCATTATGCCACTTAATGGATTAGTGCACAAAGCTTATTTCAACTTTGTTCATCTTCAGTGCTGCTCTACAAGATCCCCCTTGTTGTTTTGCTACACATCTTCCTAGGCTTTCTGTGACTATGAATGCAAATTATGGACAGGCACTTATTCCCCATAGTCTGTAGTGCATCAAGAGGATTATCACACTCAAGGATAGGTGCAGATATTAGTTATTTTGCACAAATGAAAACACAGAAAATTATTGACATTTCATTAAACCATTGGGATATAAGTCACACAAAAATAAGAGTTGAAAAGATCATTTGTGTTTTATCATTTGCTTTAAAATTTATTATTTTAAAATTAATAAATAAAAATATGAATCAATGCTTTCTGTAAAAGCTTTCCTAGTTGTAAACCAAAATTTAATGATACATCTCCTAAATATGAACCATCCATAACAACTGCAAGTGAGTATGAATTGGTGTTGTTATTCCATTGAAATATGGTTACCAGATTTTCTGGTTCAGATAATGAAGGAAACATTATGTATCTGTGATGAAATAGTGCCTCTTAGATTTATCTTCTCCAGGAAACTGATAGGCCCTGTTGGGTTTTAGAATGAGCTTGGAGATTTCTCTGAGGAAATTTATGCAGTACCAAAATACAAATTACAAATTACAAAATACAAATTAAACTAAAAAATATCCCTAAGAAGAGATAAATATCAATCTTTTGAGGTCAGGAAACAAACACCACAAAAATACTGACAAACTTTTCCCTCCCTTTTATAACAAAGAGAGTTGTGGCAAAGCCAGTTTCCTCCCACCACACCCCACCCAATATTGTTTTCCTTTCCTGGAATTATGTTTTGTTAACCACAGCACTTATTTTCCAAGGTCAACTCTGTGACTTTCTATAACAAAAGACATTTATTTACATAACATTTGCATGTGCTCATTTGAGCTAAAGATTAAAAAAATGTCAAAATTATAAACACAATGCATTTTAGGGGCCAGCTCTATCTGCTATCATCATATATCAGCATGTGGACCTTTAGGTTTTCTTTTAAACGGTTCTTTATCTTTCTATTATGAGACGACCTTTTTGACAAGGTTTCAGGTCAAAAGCTGTCCTCTGACAATCTTTTAATTTTTCAAAGTGATTGTGTTTTGTAAAGCAAGGCTCATGTCCACCCTCTGTTAATGCAACCTAGGATTGCATTCTAGTTTTTGGCAACTGGCGCTTACTGCTGGCTCATATTTAAATGATTGTGCACCAGGACTCCAAGATCCCTCGCACAGTTACTGCTATTGAGCTAGGTTTCACCTAATCTGTATCTGTATGTTTGATTTTTCTTGTGTAAAATCTTATTTTTATCTACACTGAATTTCATTTTGTTAGATAGGGCCCAGTGTTCAAGTCTGTCAAGATCCATCTGGATTTTGAGCCTATCTTCTGGGGTATTGGCTATTTCTACCAGTTTAGTGTCATCTGCAGGGAGTTGGAGGGAGTTTCTTGTAGGGACTTGCTCTCCCTTACACTATAGTGTCTAAATATTGTATGGCCAACCTTTGAGACCAGAAGTCATTTTTATTTATTCATTCAATTTTTACAACCTCCATTTTAACAATCCTTCTCCTCCTCCTCCTGCACATGAGCCAAGTGATAGTATCAATAGTATGAATTATTTGCTGTACATCATTTGAACCAAGACTGATGCAAATTTCATAATCCATGTTAGCTGAGTGCTTGTAGCAGTTACCTGTACTTATAAAGATGGGATGGGGGAACACCGGCAGACAGTGAGTCACTGAGTTCACATTAAGGCAATTGTTACAGTGTCATATTATCATCTTATAATATATGTGGTGATAATACTCAGTATGTTTCAGAGCCAACTCAAAGAAATCTTGCAAATGTTATGCAGCAGAAAATAAATCAATGAGAGATCATTTTGTGGTAAAGCCTGAGGATCTGTTGTCCCAGGATATCCAGGCTTCTTATTTTACAAATTAAACTTTGCAAAGTGCATGTTTATTCTGGCATATTCAGCAGACAAATATAAAACATGACATACATCTTTGATAAAGGCAACTTAGCTATAGACATGAAGATAAGGGAAATACTGTATATTAAAATTAATGTAATTCTGTAACAGAATGTTGATCATATTTATCAAATGAAGGGGGATGATATCAGCACACAAAGATCCAGTAGGATACACACACACACACACAATGTCTCCTTAATCTGTATCTCTTTTGAACTGCTTGGGACTCAAAAACATATTTTCTTCTAAAATTGGGCTTACTGTAATTCACTGTAAGAATTAGCACCAAATACTATTTTGTTGTTGTCTTACTCAAAAGATACCGCTATAAAATGATCTAAGTAATTTTTAGACTTTTAGACTACAAAAGTATAGCTTCTTTTCACATATCAGTGTTAATATACACAAAAATATAGCAGCTTTTTAAATTAAATAGGTATTATGAAATGCTCAGATGTACATGTTTTTAGATTTTATTGTAGAGGATTAATGTATGTAATAGAAAATATAAAATAAGAAGTTGTAATCACATAACCTAGCAGTTGAAGAATACAAAACATTACAATACGTACACTGTGGTATTTTCACATGGAGATAGAATTTTGCAGACATTTCTTCTTAGGAATTTATCCCATAAATGTACAAAGCTTGTGGTAGTTGCTAAAGGAAAACATTGCTATTATTAGGTGAGCAACCTTTCTTGTACCTAAACATTAAGAAATTAAAACTTTGGGCCAAACTAGATGCAGTTGGGTATTCTTTCATATTTTTAAGGCTCAGTTAAAAATGCCAGATTTGAGGCACACCTGTTACTACTTGAGCCAAAGTGCATGAAGTAGACTTGTCATCACACCTATTTACCAGAATCTTAATAAAGTGTTATGACTGTTGTTGTTTTTGCTTGTTGCCACTTCTTGGTAACATTTACTGTAGTGGATGATGATTAGAGAAAGCATTTTCTCTGAAAGCATCCCAACTGAGGAACGAGAGGTCCATTAGCATCTAACTTAATTTATGTGCTAATTATTTTTTCCTCAATTTATTCAAAATGTAATTAATTTGATTTTATCCATTATTTTTATGCTGCACTTGTGTGCTTTCATGCTGCCTTATTTTATTATTTTATTACATGTCTTGGAGATATTTCTTTTTTGCTTTTAGTCATATTGAATAAAAGCACAGTATACAATTCTATATATAAAAAATATTTATAAAAAAGTATTTGTCCCTTTTCAGATATTCTGAATTTTTGCATATGTGAGCCAACAATGTGCTACAGCCAACAAAAAAGCCAACACAGTCCCAGGCTGCATTAACAGAGGGATAGAATCAAGATCAATGAATACTAAATATAATGCCTTGGTAAGACCACACTTGGAATATTGCATTGAGTTTTGGTCATCGGGATATAAAAAAAGACATCGAGACTCTATGAGTGCAGAGAATAGCAACAAAGATGATTAAAGAACAACTGTAGGAATTGGGTATAACTAGTTTAATGAAAATAAGGATTAAGGGTGACATGATAACAATGTTCCAATATATAAGGGGTTGCCATAAAGAAGAGGGGGTAACCTATTTTCCAAAGCACCTGAAGGCAGAACAAGAAGCAATGGATGGAAATTAATCAAAGAGAGAACTAACCTAGAAGTAATTTTCTTACAGTTGGAACAATTAATCAATGGTACGACTTGTCTCTAGAAGTTGATGCTCAAATATTAGAGGTTTTTAAGAATAGATTGGACACTCATTTGTCTGAAATGGTATAAGGTTGAACTAGGAGAGCTCCAAGGTCCCTTCCAATTCTGTTATTCTGCAAATCTGAAAATGCCTAAAAGAGAGATTAGAGGAAGATGTGTGTCATATATAGCAGGATCCTGTTAGGGTAACTGCCTTTCTCAATATCTTTCATTTCAAATAAAGAATATTTTCTTTTTGCAATTTATTCTACATCTAGTATCAAGCTTTAGTTTGAATCAGAAATTAATCTGTCAGCTTTTCTTATGTAGTATTATATTAACAATGAACCCTAATTTCTTTTCTGTCTTTACTCCATGATCAAAGAAATCTCCATGAAATTATTATTTTTTAAATAAATAAGCTTCAATTTGAACTGACAATACAAATGGACATTACCAAAGCCACCAGAAGGCAAGACAAGAAACAATGGATGGAAACTAATCAAGGAGGGAAGCAACCTGGAATTAAGGAGAAACTTCCCAACAGTGAGGACAATGAACCAGTGGAACAGCTTTGCCTTCAGAAGTTGTGGGTGCTTCATCACTGGAGGTTTTGAAGAAGAGACTGGACAGCCACTTGTCTCAAATGGTATTGGGTTTCCTGCTTGAGCAGGTGGTTGGACTAGAAGACCTCCAAGGCCCCTTCCAATTCTGATTGATTGATAAAAACCAGATGCAAAGCTGTTGTTTACTACTCTCATGATGCAGCAAGTTTACCAGACAAAGGCTGATTAGCCAAAGCCTGGTTTGTAGATAGGAACAGAAAGATTGAGCAGTATCTATTCCTCACTTCTTCTACCACAATTCAAAGCCTCTTTAGATTTTATGCAGCATTCACTACAGCATTTGCTATAGATATAATGTTACATTACATGTTAAAGAAATAAAAATAGGAACGGAAATAGTCTTACAAGCAGGACAATTAGTCTACTATCTAGGAAGCAGTGATTATCTAGCCTTCACACCGAACATATTGGACGTTATGGAATTGTCAGCACAATAATGGTGTAACTGTACAGAAGTTAAAATGATTCTTGGAGCATAAAATTGGTTGGTTTTAAATAAGTTTCTAGCTGTTGTGGGCACAGAGATAAACCTGAACACATGGACAGCAGAGAAAAATAGGAGGAGGCAGTCAGGCATGGCTGTGCCAGTTATCAAACAATGGGAATTAAATGTTTTACAGTATCCTGCCCATGGTAATTAGAAGCAGAATAAAACATATTCATTCAGATATAAACATGCTATAATCTAGTTTGGTTTTGATTGGAATTTTGGATATATTGCATAACATTTAGTGAAATACTAAAAATTACTTCTGAGCTATTCCACTTCAGATCTGCACACACTGCGTCATATGTATTTTAAAAAAAATCTGTCTTGCTCTTATAGATTATTAAACCTCACTTTGATATTTCCAGACTGAAAAAATAGATTTGAAACATCTTGGGAGATTCTGTCATATGTTTCTAAGTTACAAATACCATTATGCCTCCTTTTATTTCAGATATCTTAGAGCCTGGTTGAATTGCAAATCAAGAGAAATCTATAAACCCCCAAAACCTCAAAGAACCTGAACATAAGCTGACTTGGAGTCTCAATTTTATATAGATGTATAGATCTAAAATTTCTAGATACTAGTAATTAACTAATAATCATTGCCCTTTAATGGATAAGGTGGCAGCTGTATGAAGTATGAATCTAACCTGTATGAATCTAACCAGTATGAATCTAACCTGTAAACAATTAACTGTCTAAGCTCAGTTCACCCTGTCAGCTGAGTAGTTATTCTAACAGGGAACAGTAGGGAATTTCACTTCTCCTCAATACTTCTATTTGCCCACCATCTATTTGAGCAAGACTATATAGCAAAATGTAGGAGAAATATAGACATGCTGTATTATAGCCATCACTTGAAGTATATATTTTAAATGTGTTTGTTAAGACAGCTATGCCTCTCATCATAATTCCAAAATTCCTTCACCTTCTTTCTGCAAATATTCATAATATAACATCCTCATTATCTCTAACAATGTTTTTTTGCCATCCCTGTCCTTACTTAAATCCTTAAATCACCTGTTATAGAGTTGCTACTAAACCAGATTGAAGGAATCTCTGAATAGGCCAATGATTTAGAAACCAATAGAAATGGATGTCTTTTTCAGTCATCTAATTCCAGAATTCCCAGCATACACTTGAAAACAATTTTATAGTTATACTCCCATTGCACTAACAGGAATAAAATCTGTGAATTATAATACCTCTCAGTATAGCCTGGAAGATAAATGCTAGTAGAAGAGAAGATAATGGAATATTATAATCATATTTTAAGCAAGAGAAATACATCTTAATTTTCCTTCCCTCTGAATACAGTATTAGCATTAGAAAAAGCAAATAGAAAAATGAATTATGAAAGACAATGATTCTCTTCATACTCATTCATCTTGATAATGTGCTATTTAGCAATATTACATATACTTGATTTTGAGCTGAATATTCCTAAAGTTTGATGGAATACAAAGGTTTACTGTTAAAACCATTACCCATTTAATGCTATGGTAAAAATAAAATAGTGGCTAATCAGAAAAAGAAATTCTAATGGAATTTATACAGTCTAGACAATGAAGTAGTTTTAGATGAAACACTAGACAAATTCAGCAATGGGAATAGAGTTAGGAAGTTAAAATTGTAAATTATTTATACATTGAATCTAAACACTCATGATGGTCCAGATGAGCTTTGTAATAGATTCATCCACTCTTAACTCTCTTGCTCAAGACCAGTACATTAGCCGTGCTATAAGGCTCTTCTGCAAACTGAGCATTTTCATGTTGCTATGGCAGTGATGGCTAACCTTTTCCACGTTGAGTGCCAAAAGTGTGTGTGTGTGCGTGTGCATGACCCCCCCACTGTACGCCTCTGTGCATGTGCAAACAACCCCCCGCACATTGCATGTCTCTGCACATGCACGCACCTCTCCCCCATGCATGCGCGGCAGATACCCGACAATCAGCTGGCTGGCGGGGGGCATGCGCGCATGAACAGTGGTGCTCTTCTGGGTGACCTCTCACGTGCTGGCAGAAGTAGCTCTGCATGCCACTTCTGGCACACATGCCATAGGTTCTCCATCACAGTGCTATGGCATATGTATTTGTAAGTAGTTATATATTAGCATATACTTGCTCCTGAAAACATTCATACATCCCTGATCAGTGAACCAGAATCAGCCCTACCCAGCCCTCACCCCAAGTGAGTTGTTTCCTAAACAAAATTGGGTGGTATCATGAGCATCATTCAGTGAGTTAAAAAGAAGAGGAAAGGGAAAAGAGTAATCAGGAGCAGCACTTTTTATAGACAGAGGATAAACAGAGAAAGGAAACATCTATAGACGTTATCATATAAAGAAATCAAAATTAGATTGTGATTGCTGGCTAAATATCTGGAAAGACCGAAGACCAGTGATGAAAGTGCCAGGTCATCACAGATAATTATAAAACTAACCAAGTATGATTTAAAAGAAAAGGATAAACAATTCATTAGTTTTGCAAACTGTGCAAAAATATTTTAGTATCTCTTATGTTTCATGATCAAACATCGGAACAGATATTTGAGTGAATTCACATGTCACTAAATTATTCCTTCCCATCTATTGTTTGATTAATAATACATTTCATTGTTAGATTATCCATCCAGAATCTTCCAGACTGGGCAGCCATTAAATTATTATTATTTTTTGCTATGAAATAGAAATGGTATTATATTCCACATGGTTAGGATAAACCATGCTGCACAATGATATTTTCATTTAAAGGATTTAGAGAATGACCATATTCAATTGAATCCCTATAATTCAAATCTGAAGTTGAGTCATTCAGGGAAATGCAAGTTTTGTTTGTTTGTTTGTTTTTAAAAATTGAAATAAGTCATGCCCTATTTGTGGGAATTGGATGGCTTCTCTGAATCTGCAAGCCACAGCCTGGCATGCAATGCAGGGGTGGGCTTCACATTTTTAGCAATGGGTTCTCTGCCTGGATGCTGGGTGGGCATGGCCATGGTGGGCATGGCCTAGTCAGCCTCTAGCACCATGGTGGTGGGGGGGCGTTTTTGCCCTCCCCAGGCTCTGGAGGCTTTCTTCAAGCCTTCGGGAGGGCAAAAACAGCCTTCCCGGGCTCCGGAGGCTTCCTGGAAGCCAGAAACGGGCCTGTTTCCTGTCTTCCTGAATTTCTGGGAGGCTCGTTTTTCACCCTCCCCGAGCCTTGAGCATGCTCTGCACTTACCTGCATTTAAAACGGGCCACGTGGGGACTCCTGGGAGGGGCGGGGTGGGGTGAGCAGGGCCAGCCAGGAGTGGGATTTGGGCATTCTCTGAACTGTGAAGAATCTTAGCTGGAGGATCTCCTGAACCCCTGTGAACGCCCAGCACCCCACCCCTGGTGCAATCTTTATTTGCAATAGGAGGCAACACCTAGGGTAAAAATCATAACTTTGAATGATATCTAGAAGCAAAGAGTACCAACAGCTGTTGTTGCAGAACCTGTATAACATAACCAACACTTCCTGGCATCCTGTTGCTGCATTCTGGACCACCTGTTTAAAGGTATACCCATATAGACTGTAAGAGTCCAACCTGGATGTAATTAAAGCTTAACTTCATTTGGAACACAAGAAGATCCAATTTGAACAGACCACAGTTTTTCTAGGCAGTTATGAGTCTTTGATCAATGATCAATGAAAAGTATCCAAGAAAATATTGATCAGTGATCCCTTCCACTATTATGTTGTAGCGACTGGTGTTTAGGACATGCTGCCTTGAATTCTAGGGATGATACATTGCCTATTGATAATTTCCCATACATTTGTCTAGTTCTCTTTTAAAATTATTTAAAACTAATGGCCACCACTACATCTGATGGTAGTAAGTCTTTTTTTAACCATAGTGTTAAAAATCTATTTCCTTTTTTTCAACCCTAAATCTTCCAACATTTAAATCAGTGACTGATCCTAGTTGCTGATAGTACATGCTTGTATGGACATTCCCCTATTTTTCCATACTATGAATGATTTGATTTATCCCTAAATACTGATATAACACTTTCAGCCAGCAGTCTTAGATATAGCTATTAGCTGGCTAACCAGACATAATGCTGTATTTAGATACATCCACCTTTGTAAAATTAATTCTTCAAGGCAGCACATCTAATGCAAACTAGATTGAATCCCTATTCCTAAATCCAGAATTCTAGTTTTATCTCCCCACTCAGTGTCCACATTTTTCTTTACCTATGTAAACAGGAGAAACCTGAAAAATAGACATCTGGTTATTCACAATAACCAACTTGGAATCAGTGTGTATAGAAGTTAAAAATAGGAACAAAATCATAATAATTTACAAGTTAAAGCAATCAGGAAATAGACCATTTTTACTGAAAGTAATCTATCTCTCCTAACCACATGCTTCTCAATTTCTGCTGTCATTGCCTCTACTGGGTATTTTTAGAACAGATCATTTTTCAAAATTGTCACTTAAAAAGTTCAGCGAGAAAGGAAACTGTATAGAAAACTTACTGCTGCTTGCTCTCAAATTGCTTGGCCTCTAAGAGGTGTAGTATTATCTATGACAACGTTTTTTGTAAGATTGTGACAATACACAGTCAAATGAGCTAATTGCATCCTTCACTTTTATTATGCATACCATCATTTTTGTAATATGTCCTATTAAAAAAATTTATACTAATCCTCTAAAGATGTGTGGCAAAACATCTCTGACATGGAATCAATCTGCTAGGGCTGCTTTCTATGCCAAGAATGATGGGAATCCATCAAATCAGCTGGCATTCCTTCCAGGCATTTCTGAGGGCTCCTGGCAAGTTCTCTTCAGCTGAATCTACACTGTAGAATTGTTTGTAAAAAAAAATCCTATTAGTGTACCTGATACTGTTTCTGCAAGATTCATGTTTGCTCTGTAAACAACATAATACAGTGCCAGCTAACCCTACTATTATTTTTAGCATTGTGTCATTCAGCTTTGCTGGAAATAAGCCACACAGCGTATCATCTAGTGCTCCAATCTGCAGCTTATTTTTCTGGCATGATGAGGAAAGAATGTGCTCATGCACATGTGTGTGTGCACATATGTGCATGCTAATCAGTGTGAACTGAATTTTGAAGTGCAGGAGATGTATGAATTTAAGGGATGGGCTGCCTCTGCTATTTGTAAGATTTGGAGCAAATCCAGGAAGATTCTTGACTTAAAAATAAAAAGATAATCAAGTTTGGCCATAAGCAAAACCACAAACACACACACACAACACACACACCTACACAGACAAACTGACAGACAATATTTTTATGAGGTTTGTGCAAATTTTTGTTTCAAAAATAAATCACTGAAGAGGGTTCAAATCCTTAAAATACAGAAGGAAGTTTTAAATTTGGAACAGTGTTTTAAATATCTGGTCTTGAACCCATTTTTCTTGATCCTTAGAGAGTGTTGCTAGAGCTCAACTGTATGCATTGTATATTCTAAAAATCTAGAGGCAGCCTAATAACATTATTGACTTAATATGAACTTTTTATAGAATACATGTGTAAAATTAAGCTTAGATTGAGTCATTTGAAATAAAGAAAATTAAGTTAGAAAATGAATGACTCATACAGATGTAACTGAATAAACATGTGCCAATGCATCTGGTGCATATACATATGTATCTCAGAAAATACAAAATAAAGAATTGCAGAACTTAACAAATATGTAATAGAATGTAATTTCTTCCGTGATTCTATATTGTGCAGTAATATTGAACAGAATCATCTACTTAAGAACATAGTCTTCTTCCCTTGTTCAAAACTATATCATTCATTCTATTCACAACATCTTTAATTCATCGGCTGAGCAATAGAGCAAGGTAGGATTTAGGGGATGTAGTACATTAAAACTACAAAAAGCAGCAGTCATCATCCATCATGCCAAGAATACACTAATTAGTCCCTAGGGAGTAGGTGATATCAAGGCAATTTTTCTTGCTAGTTAAGTTTAGTTTCTCCAAGACTTCTATGCCTGCCCACATAAATGGGTTTGATCCTCCCTTCCAGCAAACCAAAGATTGGAATCAAATAGAACTGTGATGTTGTCACTCCCACTGTATAAAATTGCTGGCTGGCTCACCTGCCTCAATTATATGCATGGCTGAAACCAGATAATAGAAAGAAGCGGTGCATCCTGTAATCCCCGATGAGAATGGTCTGGAGTAAAGAGCATTATCACATCCTGAAAACCTTCAGAGACAAAAACCTTGTTCACTGAAGCTCAACTTCAGAGTAAATTATATTCCTCAAAGTAAATTTAGGGGACACAATATAGATTAGGATTCAAATGTTTACTTTTATGTGAAGGTGTAGATGGAGGCATTAGGGAGGTTTATCTATCTGTTCTGCTCCTGATTAAGAACAAAAGTTCCCTAAAATTTATATTGAAAAAAGTACCCATTAAGAAAATGAAAGATTCTAATTGCAGACTTTAGAACAGGGGTGTTAAACTCATGTTGTCACGGCAGTGTCACGTGACGTGTCGGGAAGTGGTGGGATTCAATTTTTTTTGCTACCAGTTCTGTGGGCATGGCTTGATGGGCATGGCAGGGGAAGGATACTGTAAAATCTCCAGTCAGAGGTGGTATTTGCTGCTTCTCCGAACTACTCAAAATTTCCACTACCGGTTCTCCAGAACTGGTCAGAACCTGCTGAATACCACCTCTGGTATCAGGACTTTTTCCCCTTTGCTAAACTGAGTGTGGGCATGGCCAGCGCATGACACAACTGGTCTGTGGGCCAGGAGTTTAACAGCCCTGCTTTAGAAGGTCCATTTCACATGCCTAACTGTGTGTATAACCCTGCCATTTTGATTTTTGACTAAGAAAAATATATAAGCATAATGTAGCTCTCTAACCTGTTAATCTGGTTCGGATATCCTGCTAATACTAGTTATGATTTAGCGTCTTATGCTGACCTGATCCATTGTAATTTATGCAATAAACTTTATTCTGGAAAACTGTGGTTTAAAGAAGTATATGAGCATAGCTTGGTACATTCATGTTTAAATACTATTTCCTACAGAAATAGATGGAATGACTTTTTATATTTCTCCTATGGACAACATTTTTTTTTTTAAAAAAAGCATTAGTGTAAAAAAAAGGGAAGGGGTTTTATTCAGGGTTCTAAAATCCCTTTGCACGTCATACTTGATTGGTGTGGATTAGACTAGGCTAAACTGGATTGGGTAATTTATGATGCAGCATATTGCGGGAATTCAACTATCCGTTTAAAGCAGATTGTGTAAATCAGGTTATCATATTAACTGACAATATGATTTACAGGTATATTGTATTGACCTATAGCCTCAACAAGGGGTGGGCTGCTGGGGGTTTGCAGGGTTTGGGAGATCCTCTAACTAAGATTCTGCACAGTTTGGATCCCACTCCTGGCTGGATGTAGAAAGCTGGATGTAACCAGTTATAGTGGTTCTGAGTGTACCATAGGAGACTTGAAAGAATACTGAGAAATCTGTATCATTGCTAGGAGTCAAAAACGACTTGATGGCATACAATAACATGTTATATGAACATAGCAACTGTGTTTTGTTAATCTGAATTTATGATTTAGCATATTGTAAGGGGCGCAATGACTCAGTGGTTATAGACACTGAGCTTGAGAGTTGGAAAGCTGATGGTCCAGTTTGAGACCAGAGCACCACGCCATGGGGTGAGCTTCTGTTCCTGCCCCAGCTCCTTCCCATCTAGCAATTTGAAAGCATGCATTAATAGGTACCACTTTGGTGGGAAGAATTAATAGGTACCACTTTTATAGGAAGATAGCCTATGACGCGCAGCCATGCTGACCACATGACCAATGTCTTCAGACAACGTTGGCTCTCTCAGCCAAAAAATGGGTAACACGCCTTAGAGTCAGACATGACTGGATAGGGAACCTTTTATTTTTTTGAACCCAGTTGACAAGAGAAAGCTCTCTTATTTGGTGGCCCTTGTAGAAAAACATTGCAATTTTCTAAACAGCAAGACAAAATATAATAAACGTTCTTCAATCTGGCCATCCTCCAATGAAGCATTCCCTTTAGGGTTATTCATTTATTTTCACATTCCACAAGCTACTACAGAAGTCTGACAATTAGCAATAAAAATATCTTCTGAAATATGCAGTGCATGCTCTTTAGAATTGCTGCAGAAATTTAAATGAGAATCCAGGGACAGTGTTTCTTCCTAACCAGGTATCCTGGATACCACTGGATACAGTTTTTATCTTTTTTTTTTTTTACAGATAATACTGCTATTGTAATGAGCAGACAAAAAGAATGAAAATGAAATCACCAGTTGGTTTGTTGTAAATGCGTACAGTTATGAATGCATTTTGTCACAGGCTAAAAAAATATTTTGCTGGACAAAGAACATACCGAAGAGAAAACATTCAGAAGAGAGTGCATGGCGTTGCATGCCACTAAGAGACTAGAGACTGCCAAATCTTTTTTTAAATGAGGCCTGTTAGAAAAGATAACTTTTAGGACCACTTTGTAATCGAATTCTATTTTAACATTTCATAGTGCCAAGAAGAGCAATTTATATTTCTCCAGTATACCTGAACTGGAATCTTCATAATTGTTATCCTTTGATATTCTTGCTGGGTCTCTGGGAGTGTATTCTAACTAACACTGGAAAAGTTATAATGCCCTATCTATACACTTTAAGTACTAAATGATATATGAATGCTTGGATCCAGTGATATGAATTAATAGAATACAGTAGAGTAGAGTAGAGTAGAGTAGAGTAGAGTAGAGTAGAGTAGAGTAGAGTTGAAAAGAATAGAATAGAATAGAATAGAATAGAATAGAATAGAATAGAATAGAATAGAATAGAATAGAATAGAATAGAATAGAATTCTTTATTGGCCAAGTGTGGTTGGACACACAACAAATTTGTCTCTGATGTATAAACTCTCAGTGAACATACTGGTACAAACAACAAAGTGGTAAGTCATAGATCACAAATTGTAAGATAAAATCATAAATCATAAAACACAACAATTTGCAATATACAATAGGAAAAGGTAGCAGGAAAGATGGGAGATGAGAAAGATGAGAAGATGAGAAGGATAATAGCAACATAGCCTGGTGCATGGGTAAATATCTTTGGGCAGAAGACAGTGCAGTGGGAGTTAGGTATTTAGCAGAGTGATGGCATAGGGCAGTGATGGCTAACCTTTTCGTCATTGCATGCCAAAAGTGTGTGTGTGTGATCCTCCTGCCCCCTGCGCATACACGCAACCTCCGTGTGCACCCCACCCTGTGCATGCGCACCAGATACTTGACAATCAGCTTGCTGGAGGGAAGTGTGCATGCATGCGCAATGGACCTCATCCGGGCGACGGCTCGTATGTCAGCAAAGATGGCTCTGCGTGCCACTTCCGGCATGCGTGCCATAGGTTCGCCATCATGGGCATTGGGGAAGAAACTATTTTTTGGTCTAGTTGTTTTGGCATGCAAAACAACTATATTTATTATATGTTGGTACTAACAAACATTTCTTTGTATACCTGTGAGGTTTCTCCCCATTTTTCCTTCTATGAATACACCTGGTATTTGAAGTGGAAAATATTTAATTCAAAAAGAGTTCTCTGTATGATAGTGCATTCCTTAATGGTCTTACATTATATTAACCTTAGGAATGGGCAACATATGGTCTCACATTTGTTGTTGAATTTCAGCATGCATCAGTAGAACCTAGCATGACTCAAGGTGAAATATCGTGGAAGCTGTATTCCATTGTTACACTGAGGGTCAGACACTAAGTATTCTGTGTGTGTATGTTTGCTTGAATGGATTTTTTCCTATCACAACATAAAAAGAATGCTAGCACTGCTAATGAGTTTGTCATTTCCTATACAATAGCAAGTTTTGATTTTTTCCCCTTACCTTAAAAGGATCAAATATATTGATGACTAGTGTCTGAATCCTATTAAGATCTTATGTTGAAGAATATTTCTGTTTAGTTGCTTGGCATTCTGATATATCATTTATGAAATAGGGTTTTTAAACATTTTTTCTTGAAAATTTTCATTGGAATATAGTCTCTTTGTGAGCTGGAATTCACAGATGTGAGGATTTGTCATTTCAAGCAGGCATTGACATATTTATTTACAGAATGGCTATTTTCTTGTGCAGCCTCATGGTTGTACATTTCAAGGCTGAAGTTAAGACTCAAATGCTTCATAAACAGCGCTTTTTTGCTAATGAGTTCCAAAGCAATGTTTTATCAAGTCAATGTGTCAAAATGCTGTTAATGCTCTTGTTTTTATGGGTTGGTGTTATTAAAAAGCAACATACATTTACTCTTCTTGACAAGGTATGTGGAAGGCTATCAGGAAAAGAAACCTAAAATATGAACAGCTGGCCTGCTGTTAATGATGCATTGTTGCATTGTTAACATAAAGCTGTTATATGCTTTGGTAAGCACATAATGAGTCTCGAGAAATTAAGAGAAAATTAAAACGTAAATGTTTATACAAATTCTATTATTGTCACACCTGTACTCCAAGATACAAAATTTGCCTGATCTCAGCTTGCACAAATGTTTTAATGGACCAAATAACAAAAGGTGATGAGCAGTGGTGGGATTCAATTTTTTTTACTACCGGTTCTGTGGGCGTGGCTTGGTGGGCATGGCATGGCTTGGTGGGCATGGCAGGGAAAGGATGCTGTAAAATCTCCACTCTCACCCCACTCCAGGAGAAGGTTACTGCAAAAATCCCATTCCCTCCCCACCCCACTAACCTGCTTTGTAGTTCCGTTCTCCTGTGTAGGGCAACAAAAGAAGACCCAGGCAATCAGCTGGGACTCAGGAGGCAGAAAATAGATGGAGACAGGGCCAGACAGATGTGGTATTGTGAACTACTTAAAATTTCCGCTACCGGTTCTCTGAACTACTCTAAATTTCCACTACCAGTTCTCCAGAACTGATCAGAACCTGCTGAATACCACCTCTGGTGATGAGGAAAAAAATCCGAAGCCATGGGTTCATCTGGATATGCCAGTGCAGATGAGGATGTACTCAATTTTGGAGGAGATGAGGAGGAATTATCAGATGTGACATAATACCTGCCTTGGAAATGAGAGATGGGCCAGTTGAAATGAAGTGTTCTTGTGACTGTTTTGGTATATGCTTCATCTATATGCAGGGTAGGCTGCTGGGGGTTTGCAGGGGTTCAGGAGAGCCCCTATCCGAGATTCTGTACAGTTTGGAGAACCCCCAAACCCCATTCCTGGCTGGCCCCACCTCTCCCCGCCCCCTCCAGTAGTCCCCATGTGGCCCGTTTTTGATGCGGGTAAGGGCCGGGCATACACAGAGGCTTGGGGTGGGTGGGTGAAAAGCAGGCCTTCTGGAAGTTCAGGAAGGCCAGAAATGGGGCCATTTTTGGCTTCCAGAGAGCCTCCGGAGCCTGGGGAAGCCATTTTCACTCTCCTGGAGGCTCCAGGAAAGCCTCTGGAGCCCGGGGAGGGCAAAAGGTCCCCCCCCCCAGTGTGGTGCAGGAGGCCAAGTAGGCCAAGCCCACCATGGCCACGCCCACCCACCAACTGGGCAGAGAACCCTTTGCTAAAAATTTTGAAGCCCACCCCTGTCTATATATCCCATTGTTTATTGTTACATGGGTTTTTCTTTTTCTTTCTTCTTTGATTTATTACTTACTTGAATTGGCAGCCTTATAATGGTTGTTTGCAAAAAGAGCATAAAGCATTTTGCAGCAGTGGTAAAATACAACTTTAAAAACACAACTATAATGACGTGGGAAAATACCGAACAAGCAGCTGAATACCATACACACACACACACACACACACACACACACACACACACATAACCATTCCATTTTGTCATTTTGAATTAATGGGAGTTGTGAAGTATTTAAGGAGGACATTTCTCCTGCCAGATGTTTGACTCTGAAAAAACCCTGAGTCAATCAAAAAGATAGGACATTTGGAGAAAGAAAAAGTTGTAATGCAAAAGATTTTTTAAAAAACACTATTCAGGATCGCATAGGAGTTATGCAACATAATTGAAAGCAGTAATACTTAAAATAACCTGCCTCTCCATTCTGCTGAAAAAAAAAACCTTCACTGGGCCAAAGAACCTTTTGCCAGTAAGGCAGGGGTTCACAACCTGGGAATCAGATTTACTATATCCCTCAGAAATCCTTGGTATGATGTGACCTCCAAAAGTTCTAGCCAAATTGTAATTTTAGTGCAATCAAAAGAGCACATTAAGCACACAGGGAATAACTATCTTAATTAAATGTAATTAATTAAATACACTAAAATGAACATAAATTTGACCCAAATGAGATGAAATAAAATTCATAATTTGTTTTGGCTAACCATGTTAGATCTGGCCTCACCTATTTTGGGAATGTATTTCTTATTAAACTAAGCTGATATTTGTTGGGGTTTTTTTTGTAATTTTCCTGCAGAATAAAAAATGTTATAGCCATCATGCCCCATCTGACAACTTAATTGTCTTGAACACCTTGGCAGGGAAGGAGAGATCATTTGTTGCTCTGCCTTAAACATCACAATATCCTGCACTCTACATATTCTTGACAATAGAAGCACATTACTGTGTTTATAGGATCACAATAGTAAGGTTTTCTCTTTGACTGCTCCTAATTATGCAAAGCATTTACTGAGACACTTTCGTCTGGTTAGAAAAATGTGGGAAAGGGTTCGGAATACTTTTCTGTATTCTGTACATCAAGATGCATAATGTTTTGGTATGAAAGCCAATGTTTGGTCTTTGACTGGCATGCAACTTTTGATAATTCATCAGCATTCAAACAAAGCAACTATCAAGGCCTGAAAAAAACAATTTAATTTAAAAGTAATCTAATCTGAAATGAGCTAAATTAATTAAATACAATTAATATTATATCCTTACATTAAAATACAAATTGGGAACAAGTTTTGGGTATTGGGGTATGCATACCTTTGGTTTTGAGAATAGGTGAAGCATAGCCTTAGGTTGAGATTGTACAACAATTAACATATATTAACTAAGATCCCCCAACCTGGTGCTCCCTAAATGAATTATAACACCTTGTTTCCCAAATATAATTTATTATATTTTTAAATCAAATTTATATAGCTACTGTTTCACCAAAGGTGACTTTGGGCGGCAAACAAGAATCAATAAGAACAATACATAAACATCTTATTAATAAATATTATAAAAGTGAAAACCACGGTAGACTGGCATTATTGAGAATTCTGGGAACTTTAATTACAAGAATTTTGGAGACACTACAGCGGGAAAAATCTATGCTAGGTAATAAATAAAAGTTGAATATTTTTCCAGTTATTATCCAGTTCCCTTTTGTTTTCAATGTATGCTTCCTTTAATTTATTGAGCAAAAATTCTTCATCAATTAATGCTTGTTAGAACCTGCCACTTCTGAGATAGCATATTTCTCTCCTACCAAACGTAACATTTGAGATTGAAAAAGTTTTCAACTGTAATGCTGATGACATGTAAATTATGTGCTATGCTTTCCATAAATGTTCTAATTAACAAGAATGTCTAATTCAGTTACAGAGGAACATGGATAATCTTTGTTGATCCATGAATTCATGTGGATTAGGTCACAAAAATGACAATATTTAATAATTTGTGGCAAGAGGTAAATGACTATGTGCCTGTTGGCTTTTCTTCTTCTTTTCTTCTTCTCCTTGTTTTAATTGAGTGCATCATTAATAGTCTTAGCATATTTGCTTCCATTCTTTAAGCTTTGATTCTTGAAACTGATAGTTGTTAATTTCTTACTAGTCCCACCTGAATGTTTTACTGGAGCCAATCAGTAATTTCATATTTTAAACACTGATTTTTTTTTCAATAGTGACATTTTGAATGCCCTTTACTGGTAAATGTCACTAGCAGGGCCACATAACAAAGATCATTTATTAGGACAAAAAATTATTACAGCCTTTAGGAAAAATATGATTTAACAGATGCATCATTTCTTGCTCCTGTCATAATTCATAAAAATTAGTCACAACAAGATATCACTGAAA
Organism: Notechis scutatus; assembly: GCF_049901735.1. NCBI lineage: Eukaryota > Metazoa > Chordata > Lepidosauria > Squamata > Elapidae > Notechis > Notechis scutatus. Next base: position 146,457,158 of record NC_142012.1, on the reverse strand, counting down.
CTCTAACATATAATTTAAATACTAGTACATTTTATTGGATTTGACAGCATTTCAAAATGTGTGTATACCGATGCAGCTTCATCAGGAAGCATTATCAAATGACAACACTATCCCTTAAAAGGATAACTTTGTCATTTTATGTATTTATTAAATTTGTGCACTGCCCATCTCCCCTAACTGAATCTGGGTGGTTTACATCATCATAATAAAACCACATGGACACATGAATAAGAGCATAAATTAAAAGCAGAATTAAAAACACCTTAAAGCTTCCAGATAAAAAAATAAAAACCAAGGTGCAAAATTCAAAAGGCTGGAAGGTTAACAAGATAGCAGGAATGTCCTCAGACCACCAACCATTTCCATGACTGTATCATACCTTTAGACACCCCATGCTAAATTGGCAAAGCCAGGTCCTAAAACTCTCCTGGAAAATCAGAAAAATGGGGGCTCACCTTGCCTTTAGGGCAAGGGCAGCAGCTGAGAAGGTCCTCTGCCAGTAAAAAGCATTAAAACATTTTGCCAGTAAAAAGCATTAAAACATTTTAGAAACTACCAACAACTTCTTGTCTACCTAATTGCCCCAAAACATCGAAAACATCCTAAAGCCTAAAGCAAAACAAGAGTCTTTTACATTAGACCATACAAGAATTGTGAAAAGCACTATGGAAGGTAGACAGGCAGAACATATCCACGAAGATGAGATGCAGGCAGAAGACACAATGTCTTTAAACAACACAGTGACAAATTCAAATGCAATTTTAGCTGGGAAAGTGTAGGCATGTTAGGCCAAATCAGATCCAAAATTCAAGAGAATTCCTAGAGACTTGGCACTGACAAATCAGCTATTAATAGACACATTGTAATAAACCCTACTCATAAACTATTCAAAAAAGGAAACAATGAATGCTATGAAAAGGAGCAACAGTCCAAGCATATCCTTCTTCATCACACACCCATTAAAAATGTCTGGACAAGTAGGAATCACACCAGATAAATAAGAAGAATTAAGGAAGAAAGCCATTGGTTGGTTGGTTGGTTGGGGCAAGTATCATACATAAGCAGAAAATTTTACTCCGCACTGCACTGGTGATATTATTTAGCCTACAGGTAGACTTTGACTTATGACCACAATTGAACCTGAAATTTCTATTGCTAAGTTAAATATTTGTTAAGTGAATTTTGTCCCATTTTACAACCTTTCTTGCCAAACTTATTAAGTGAATCACTGTGGTTGTTAAGTTAGCTAGTAGCACCATGGTTAAGTGAATTCTGGCTTCCCCATTGACTTTGCTTGTCAGAAGGTCACAAAAAGTGATCACATGACCTTGGGACACTACAATTGTCATAAATATGAGTCAGTTGTCAAGCATTTTGATCAGGTGACCATGGAGATGCTACCATGGTCATAAGTGTGAAAAACAGCCAAAAGTTACTTTTTCAATGCTGTTGTCACTTTGAACAGTCATTAAATGAGCTGTTGCAAGTTAAGGACTAGCTGTAGTAATGAAAAGCAGTCTCAGAGAGCACCAAGAACCAGCAATGTGCATTATGACTTATTTCGGTTATACTTAAGTTTCAACCAAATCCATGTTCCATAGTATGAGTAAATTGAGTCTCATTCTTGTCAAGATTACATATGTCAACAGCATTGTCTTTTGCTACTTTTGGCAAAGATACGTTGATTTCATAATCTACTGTATGAGTTAATTTGCCGCTGATGAATTATGCAATACTGCAATAAAAAGCTTCATTTCAAATATGCCAAACACATTCCTTTCCTTTGTTATGAAACATTAATGCTGCTCCCACTCCACATAATTTCTATTGAAAAAGAGCTATTGTGTCTTAGTGTTCCTCTGGTGACCAAATAAGGAATTTTTTGTAATGTCCATGGGATTTCCACAAAAATACTAAGCTTGACAATCCACCTTCATGTTTACTAACCTTTGTTTGTTCAGTTTTGTTAAAAATTGTTAAAATACCTTCCTACAGTTGCTTCACTACCGATATGGCCCACTTATGTGAAATACTGGAAAGTATGAAGTCTGAAAGAAGAAAGGCAGTCTCTGAGAACACCAAGAACAAACAATGTGTATATTATAGTGCAGATAGAATAAAGAGCAACTGATAAAATTGAGAAATATCAACATTTGTAGAACCCTTAAAGCCATGCAAACAAGATAAATGTTTCATGCTTCCTCTAGCAAAGGATAAAGCTCCATTCACTTATGACACAAGACAAAGGCTATTGTTAAAAGATTAAAGTACAGGGCAATGTATGAAAAATAAATGTGCAGTAATTATACACTCTTGAATGGAATGCTAGCATTTAAATTGTACATGCTTTGCTAAAGATGACAAAAAGATGAATCCAGAAATAAAGCAATAAAGGTTTTAATAAGCCCGACTGTTCTGCCATTAAGTGAGAATTGCAATCACTTGAATTTTGTTCCTCAGTTTTTAATGTTCCTGCTGAAAACACCTTGAACATAGTTGAATAAAAATGAATTTTCAGTGCTGAATACAGTCAGGAGATAAAAATCTCAAAAAGCTACAGAAAATCCATCTTTTTCCATTTACAAAGTTTACATGAACTAGTAAACATTTTTCTTGGCTCCTACTGAGTAACGGATAAAATAAATCAAGCCCTGATTGTATATTGCACCCCTGAGATTACATTAGAATGAGTCTAGCAGGAAAACTCTCAAGCTCTAAAGGAGGTCTTAAAGTACACCTGGGGAAGAATCCTTCAGTGGAAATGGTGTTAACAAATAATAGCATATTTGAAAATTCAACTATATATTATAAATTCTTGTCTAATTATTAAATTGTAAAGTTGAAATGTAGAAATAATGTTTTTTTTTTTCTGTAGGTGGCTTTCCTAAAGAATTCATTAAATCCAGTACAGATTTACCTCCAAAAGAAGTTAAAATTAGAATCAAATATATTTTTTACCAGTCTCACAATTATGGAATAGGTTGCTTTGTATGATAATAGGCTCCCAGAATTGAGGGAGGTTGAGTGGTACACACATTTAGTAAAATAATAACGAGGAGGAAAGGAGAAGAGGATTTTAAGATATAGCCAAGCAACTTGGATTTTATGTCTAAGTTTGTAATCAAGAAATTGTTATTTCAAAAAATAGAAAACGTGGACCTGACTTTTCTATTACAGCTGCAACAAAATCATACAATGTTACCAACGCATCTGAACTGGAATGTTGTTTTAGCAGATCAGCAGTATTTTGTGGCAACGATAAATATTAATTGGCTTATTGGGCTATTAATTTTTTAGAACTGCCTTTTCATTTCTCAAATATTTATGTATATGTACCATAAATACAGTATAGTTCTTGTTTGCCAATTGAGCCTGTTCCTTGATTAAGAGCCCTTCAAGCCTTGGTTATTCAAGTCTTCAACAGTGGAATGTACTCCATATAGGGCTGCCTTTGAAGACATTCAGAAACTTCACTGTTCTGGAATGTGACAGTATCAGCTATTATGGGTATGCTATGGTATGGACTGGTTATTATTAAGCTTCTGCATGCAATATCAGGGCCTAGTAAATTGAAGGATTGTCTTTTTTTTTTTTTTTTTTTTTTTTTTTTTTTTTTTTTTTTTTTTTTTTTTTTTTTTTTTTTTTTGTTTTGGGGTTTTTGGGGGGTTTGGTTTGGTTTTTTTTTTTTTTTTTTTTTTTTTTTTTTTTTTTTTTTTTTTTTTTTTTTTTTTTTTTTTTGTCTTTTGGGGGGGGGGGGGGGGGGGGGGGGGGGTTTGGGGGGGGGGTGGGGGGGGGTGGGGGGTTGGGGTTTGGGGGGTTGGGGGGGGGGGGGGGGGGGGGGGGGGGGGGGGGGGGGGGGGGGGGGGGGGGGGGGGGGGGGGGGGGGGGGGGGGGGGGGGGGGGGGGGGGGGGGGGGGGGGGGGGGGGGGGGGGGGGGGGGGGGGGTCTTTTCATTGTTTTTGCCCATTCTAGACCATCGGACAGAGTTGGAATGCTCTAGAACTTATCCATTAAGTATTATAAATATGGGAGAAAGAGATAAAGGCATCATACTCCATTTTAGTGTACAGGAGAAGTTTTTTTTTTTTTTAAAGAAGAAAGATAAGTGGATAGCTGGAAATAGAATGAGACAAAGAATAATAAATATTATGATTTGAATTGAGAGGAGATAAATAAAACAAAAAATTGAGAAAATTTAAAAGAGAGGAGAAGTTATATAGAAAATTTAAAATGTCTTCTGATGGGAAGCCTGCCTTCTCTCAGAACAGCACGTCCCCAGAGATTCAAAAATTTCTGTCACTTTCTTGTTTTCCAGTAAACAAATGTGGAAGGTTTTTGGACTATGGATTGTTTTGGGGTCCCTTAATATCTTTTCCACTTGGGTAGCCATCTTCCTTTTCTGTTGTCTGATGTTGTTCTGCTTCTTTGGTTTTCAACTTGCACATTGCCCAGAATTGTCAGGAGGTTAGGTGGCTTTAGAAATATGGAAAAGAAACAAACAAAATCAAGTGCACATAGAGCTCTCTCAGGAAATACTGTATACTAAATATCTGGAACATCATTAACTACCAGCATAGGGCTCAAAAAAGCAGCCAGTAGTTCTCCATGAACCATCTGCCTTTGAGACTAGGTACAGCTTTATCCCTGTAAACAGGCTGGCATCCTTTTTAATCAGCATCTTTCACGAAAATCACAATATCTCCTGCTGAGCACCTTCTGCTCAGTCTATAAGATTAGCACCTTATTCACTTTAGTATAAGCAAATAAAACCAGCAAAGCTTCCTTTGGTAAGAAACCAGAAAAGGAAACTTATAATGATGGGTCAGAATGGGAAAAGAAAGAAGAGAAATCACTTGTTTAACTTGTAGCCACAAAGTTTAAAAGTCATAATTTACATAATTTTGGAGATGATTGTAAACTGAGTTGGAAAAGAAAAGTTTACTTAAATCACTGGCCCTAAGTGACTTGACCTTGTCAGGATGGATATCACAGATCAATCCTCAGTTTTAAAGTCTTTAAAGTATTTTTAAAAACTCTTACCAATACTCACGGGGTAAGTCATTTGTATATAAACAGAGAGTAAAATTCACCACTTCCTTCTAGTATTGATGATGTTACCTAGTTAGGTAATGAAACATCTGGAAGAAAACAACCAAGCTCAGAGAGCACCTAGGACTCCACAGTTTAAAGTCTTTATTTGAAGGACTGCCCAGTCCAAATCCAGTTTAAGGAGAGAGAAAAAACAAAACAAAGAACAAGGGAAGATTGTCCTTAAGATATAGCTATGACTGGGCAGCTGAAACCCTACACATGCATCAAATGAGGGGCTTCAGTCATGGTTGCAGTCTTGATTTTTTGGGTCACCCCTTACAGACATTGCAGCCAGGAAATGAAAGCCAAGGGATCTTTAAATGGTCATTTATTGCTTGCAAAATGCTTGGAGTGAGCAGCTCATGCATCCCTGGCCACCAAATGAAGATGGACTGTATTTCCATTTGAATGATAGGTTTTTTTAAAATGTGTATTATAACAAAGTCCATGCAACTGTCATTTGTGTAACATTCCTAGGATTACTGGGTTTTTCCTGTACAAGCAATTATTAACAGTTTTTTTATCCATGTTCAAATTTGTGATTGTTTGGAATCACTTTTACTTTTTTAGTGTCTGCATTGCAATTGACAAATTGGTTCACTAAGCCATAATGTGCATCCACTAAGCCATAATGTGCTTTCAAATAGGACTCCCCACTCATTATGGTTTATTACTATTTGCAAGCCAAACCATTTAAATTCATTCAACAAATCTGGGGGGGGGGGATCCTATTTTATCATTAGGTTGAACAGAGCAATTGTTTCCTTATGTATGATTTCCTTTATGCAAAGACATCCTCCTATTTTTAAAACAAAATTCAAATGGTGCTGCATTTTGAATTAAGAATGATAGTTCAAGGCCTGTAAGTAAATAAGCATCCTGGGGAAAAAAAAACATCCTCAGGTTGTGATAACTACCTATTGGAACTTCTGTCTTCTGGGTTTATGATGTGGCAAAGGGCTATTAATGGAATTAAAATCTTGTGTAATATGCTCACTTATCTTCCATACTGCAGTCCATTGAAAGGAATTTCAGGGTTTTAAACTAAATTGGAAAAATAACCCACTCAAGCTAAGCTGCATACATAAGAAATAATAGATAATTAAATCCCAAATCTCTCCTTTGCAGTCTTCCTGGAGATAGAGTAATGTGCAGTTTGTTAGGGAAAGAAAGCCATTTAGGGTAACGAGAAAGCCATCCTTAGGCATTAAATTCTCTCAGGGTGGCCTAAGATTTCTACAACAGCTGGATCACATGACATCTTTTAATGTCATTCCTGGGTTGCCATAAAGAGAACCATGCAGAGCAGATGAGGTGGGGAAACCAAGGAGTCTTAAAAATGTAAATAAATATGCATTTGATTGATATCCGCCTACCCACCTACTGTAGTGATTAAGGCACCAGGCTAGAATTACAAAGCCAGATAAATTTTGTATTGTCAAGTCCCCCCTTCAACTTCCATTGGAGTTTGGAGTGGAAATCTCTGGTTTCTGGCATTCCCGCTTCTTTGGAATTTTCTCAAAAGTGTCCAGCTGTCACTTTCTGAAATTTCTTTTTTAGTGTGATGCTTGGATGTTGCTATTGATAATTGCTCTTCTTTCCCCGCATTAGACAAATGCTAAATGCCCCCCAGCTTTTTATATCTCTTTTCTATCACAGCCTGCTAGTTTACTTCTGCAACACTAATTGGATAGAGATATCTGTTGACATACTGTCTGAGAAATAAATAACACTCTGATCACAGATAGCATTTAATTGCTCTTAAAAGTAGTAATGGAATAAATTGGGTCCCTGGCAATGAAGGAGGAGCTTATTCAAACTTTAATCTGCATTAGTTTTCTAAAGCACCAAAGCCTACTGAATTACTCTACTTGATTAGGAAAACAAGTATACATATATTTTTCCTAATGGAAAAATGCTAGCTCTCGGGGAAGTTAAACGCTCAAGGAAACAATTCAATAATTTTGATGTCTTATGTTTTTCTTTTCCCAACTACTTCTTTCTGATCTGATTTGCATTTGCATTTGTTTGTTACAAAACCACGTTAAACTGCATTTTAGCTTGGAAGCATTGTATACAACACATCTCTCTTACGATCTTTTACTCTGTGGAGAAAATGTCTTATGAGATGCATTTCAAAAAGCATATATCACCTAAGACAAGGCAACTCTAGCATACAAGAAATAAAAACTAGAAGAAAAATGGATCAGGTAAGTTTAACTGTCGAAAAGTTGAAAAACTGAATACCCCTCTCCCTGCGTTTTCTATTGTTCCAGAGTAATGGATATGGAAACATGGATTTAAATAGCAGGAACACAAATTTTGATTAAATGGTGAAAAACACCAGTAATAATCTATCAGAATGGTATATATAGTTCACCTTTTCTTTTGCTTTCAGAGACATGCTGAAGTTACATTCTATCATGCTACTAGATAACTTCTAAAACTAATGCACTGTTAATATTCATCTAAAGTTCAATGGTCCACAAATTGAATTTTCAATTGAAAAGATCTGAACATAATATAATAAGATCTCACTATATGAGTCTGATGATCCCCAATAAGATGGAATTAGTCACGTACTGCCTTCTGGTGGTCAATGTTCCTAGTAATAAGAGGAGTTCAAGAATAGAACCATTTACTCAGGGAAAGGTATGCTCCTCTTCGCTGAATGTGTTTGATTGGAAAGTGAATGTCTGTCTAATAGAAATGCTTTAATTTGAATTCCTACACTGAGTAGCTTGTTGGGTTCCAAAGTTTAATTTATCTTAGCAATACATGATAGTTCAAGAACAAAATATTCTCAAAATGTGTGTGTGTGTGTGTGTGTGTGTGTGTGTGTGTGTGTGTGTGTGTAAAAAGAAGCTGAAAATCTTGATTCTATCATCTGTAGTTATATCTACATGTGCCAATTGTAGGTTCTTAGCTGTGTTGGGAGTGAGAGAGGGAAAAAAAAGATAAGATGGCAGACAAGATTGTGTGATAAAAAGTCTTATCCCCCTCCCCCCTTTTAAAACGTGCCACATGCATTGTTCTCAAATTAAAAAGGGATTGGGGCTTCAACTGATTCACTCACTATCTTGACTTTTCTTTAACTTCACAACCAGTCCAACTTTGGCACAACTACATACACAAGCCCAGTCAATCAAATTTACAGGATTTTCTTAGAGTTTCTGATCATTTTGATTTGCCTATACACACTGATTACCCAGGATACAAGTCTAAGGCTCACTAAACTGCCCAAACCTTCCCTTGGGTTTTACTCAAAACATGCAGAGGTTCAATCAGAACTTTTTGATAGTAAAGCGACTCTTCAAATATTACAGTATATCAATAAATGCCTTAGGAAACATTGAGCAAAAAGCCAAAAAAAAAAAAAAAACCCACACTGTCCCATCCTCTGGAATTATTAATTAGGAGGCCAAACTTAATAAATCTATCAGATAAGTTAAGGATTTTATATAATTAATTTAATTAGTTGAATAGAATGCAGTCAGTTTTGCAATAATACAATTGGATTAATTAAAAAACATGTCTAGTTTGTTTATATGTTCTGACATCTTTTAATAAGTCATATTAATGACAAAGAAGAGACATAACCTGATTGATATAACAAAAGCACCTGGAAATTTTGTATGTTGGCAGATGATAGCAAGAGCACCTAGTGCTTTATAGCCCCCTCTAAGTGGCTTTTGATTGTTGTTGGGGATTTTCTTACTTTCTTTTTTACTTTCTATACTGACAACTTTTTATGGAAAAACAATATTGGATTATCACTGGAGGTTTTTTTTTTTCCAAAAAAACAATTTTTAAAACTTTTAAAGTATGAATTTTAAATGCATTACAACTTTTGTTCTATTCCCAAGTAACCTAATGACATAGAATATTATAGCTTCCATTTTACAGATCATAAACTATAAATGAAACTTCTGAGAGTTCATGCATGGTAAAAATATTAGGAATCTGGCTTTTAGCCTTTGTATAATCATCTCCAGCTGTATTTTCTGCTCAGTGCACCAACTTTAGGGAACTCATGCTGGAGAACACTAGGTCTAATTTCTTGTATTAGTTATATCACTACCCTGGCTACAGTCCTTCTTTCCAGAGGAAGAAATAGCATGGAGTCTCTTGGCAGATGGCCAAGGTTGTGCATCAATACCCCTGGAGAAAGCATCTGACAGCTGTTATGACAACTGAACACCTTTTGCACAGTTACATACCCCCTTCCCTAACATTCTCTTAAAATCTGCAACTGCAGATTTTAACCCTACCTTCTGGAAGAGCAAAGAACAAATCTGCCCAGTTTTCTACATGACAACTTTTGATGTTCAAGGGCAACTATTACATTTATCCCGAAAGAAAGACGACCTTTACACAATGCTTAGCAAATATGATATGAGAAAGGGGGTGGGGGAATCATCTGGAATAATTACCATATTCTTTGCAAATCTCTCCTATTTAAAGATAAATTGTTTGGGGACAATTTAATCTTTCTTAGTCATAAATACATCTCTCAGAGAAGGTTCTTTTCAAATCTTATCTTCTCTAGGCTAACTTATTCAGCCTTAGTAAAGTATTACCTCTGGTATGCAGCTTGTCAGATTTATTCTCATCCCAACTTGTCAGATTTATTCTCATCCTGCAGGATGGATTTGTACTAAGTTACCATTCATACAAATACTGGAAAACATTTGTTTTCTTTATACATTAGAGCTCCTTCCCATGCATTTAATGTATATGTAAGTAATGAGGTAGAGCAGTGTGTGTGTGTGTGTGTGTGTGTGTGTGTGTGTGTATATATATATATACACACAGACCTACACAGACATATACATACATACATACATACATACATACATACATACATACTGTGTGTGTATATATATACAGACACACACATAAACATGTTACATAGTGGCAATTACATGTACATTTCCTGGTCAAGTCGTGGTGGAGAGATTTTGTACCTATGGAAGGTATTTTATTTCATCATTTCATTTCTATTTTTAATCATGTAGTTATGGGCAAAATTAAACACAGCATACAATGTTACATACAGACAGAGCCTTAACTTATAATGAGAATATAGTTTGCCATTGATCCTGTTGTTGCTTACCTAACTACCTTAAAACCTGAATTAGAACTCAAGTGGAAAAACCCAATTGTACCCTGGTGACTAAGAAAGCACAGCTAAATACAATTTCTCCACCTTTCCGAGAGTCATTCATCTATCTTAGAAGGATGCAATTAGTTCCAGTTGATAACTTTCTGGCTGAGGATTGGATGCCCAGAAGAAAAGAATTCAAACACCCAATCCTTCAAAAACTGAATTGAGACAATGCAGCCCATTTTAAAGGGCAACAGCATTATGTCATGGCTAAACTCCAGAACACATAAATTGCTTATCATCTTGCTATCATCCCAGATACTGATTTAATCATGAGAGGTGTATTTTCAGCTCCACTGGGTAAACCAGAAAATAAACTCCACAGCAAGGATGAGACCATTGAGGTGGCCTATAATAAAATAATCTCAATGTGGGGTACATTTGTCCCCCTCCAATGAATTGGGGTGGTGTAATTCTAACTGGCTTCTGAAGATGGCTTCATTTCTCTGAACTTTTTCTCCCAATCCACTTTGCCTAGGGAATGATTCATACATATTTCCATCAATGTCACCTTCCTTATTCTCTACACCATGCTATTTGGTCAAAATAGGACAATTTGATCAGAAGAGCCATGTATAAATAAAGTTGAATCTTTTCTTTTACCTTATTTTTTGACCATCCTTACATCTTTTCAGTAAATATGAGTATGGAAGAAATTAAAATAGTAAAAAACCCTTGAAATAGGGAGCCTTTTTTGTGTATAATCCCAAGAAAACTCCTGAAAGTGATAGTAACTCATTTATTTATTTATAAAATATTCATAAAATTATTTCTACAATTTATTGAAAATTATGAAAACATAATGAAAGGGGAAAATTAGTAAATATGTTGGTAACAGTTGTGGTCACAGCACTCAATTAAATGTAATACCATTTTAAATGTATTTAAATTGCAATCAAATTTGGAAATTTGCCCTAGTCCCCCTCCTTTTTTGGTACAGCCTACCATTTAGTGCTGTTGTAACTATTTGGATGTCTTGACTTTTCTCCAGAGCTCCAGGCAAATGTATATAGCACCTCTTCCTTCAACTTTTCCTTAAAACAATTCTTTGAATGAAGATAGACTGAAAAATAGCCCACAGTTACCCAGTAAGCTTCTATGATTGAAGGTATAATTGAACCTGATCTTAGGCCAATGCTTTAACCACTAATCACATTCGCTTTCAGCCCCCTCTCAAAGGTTGTGTACCTTCTGTCTCTACTCATTTATCTTTTGGGGAAAGAAAAAAGGTAAAAGACATATTATAATAATGAATTATTCTTTAAATATATTGGAACTACATTCCTTATGTAAGGATTGCTAGAATTTCTGTATCCCCATTAACAGAACTGTTTACACAAGGGATGCTTTTTATTGGTTTATGTCAAACTTGCTCAATCAGAAAGAGATGGAGAACAAGAACAGAAGAGTTCCCTGTTCTATTTTAATGAATGTTCTACATCTGTTTTAATGAAATGTTATGGGGCATAGCTTCCACCTTTGCCCCATCCCCACTGCCTTGTTCATTAGTTCTTTAGTAAGACCATGGTTGGATGGCTGCAGTAGGAAATTGCTTTTTAACAGAATGGTCCATTGTCATAAGTGCTTTGACTATGATGTTTTTATTGGTTCCTTGGAGACCATCACATCAAGCTTTATACTAAGAAATGCTATGTATTGATTTGTTGTTTGTTTGTTTCTCAGACTTATATGCCACTTATCCTTCAGTCCAATCATAATTAACACAATTAATATTATAACATTATAATGTAACTAACTCCACAACTTATCTCCAAATATAAAGACATATACAAATATATATCTAAATCAGTCCTAACTGACTCAGCTAAAAAAAATTATCACCACTTATTCCTAGGAGGCACCTAACCAGAGATAGTATTCAGCAGGTTCTAACCAGTTCTGGCGAACCAGTAGCAGAAATTTTGAGTAGTTCAGAAAACTAGTGGTAACCTTCCCCCAGGAGTGGAGAGGAATGGAGATTTTACACTATCCTTCCCCTGTAGTGGGGTGGGAATGGACCTTTTATAACATCCTTTTCATACCCACCAACCCACACTCACCGAGCCATGCCACACCCACCAAGCCACACCCACAGAACCGGTAGTAAATTTTTTGAATCCCACCACTGCACCTAACTCTTAACTCCCACTCCATCTGCCTCCTCCTAAGATTTTCTGGTAAAGCTAGTCTTAACAGCCTTTCAAAACATCATCAGGGTTGATACTGATTTGATTACATGTAAGTGAGGTAGCAACAGAATAAGTGAGTGGTAGTTTTCTTTCATGGTTGGAACTTAAAAGAAGCCCTCCATTTCAGCACAGAATCATTTATTTATATTTTATTTATTTGTGATTCTGAGCAGTTATCTTATGAACAACCCTTTAAATATAGGAAATAAAACAATGGTTTCAAAATATGATCCATCTGATGACATTCACATAATTGGTTATGGTATAGAAAGATAACATTCTACCTTTATATCTGCAGAGTTATGCAACAGGGATTTCATAGTCATATTTTGGCTATTATTTCCTAAATTGTCCTTTGAAACATCACCCCCTAAACCAGGGGTGTCCAACCTTGGCAACTTTAAGACTTGTGGACTTCAACTCCCAGAATTCCTCAGCCAGCAAAGTCCACAAGTCTTAAAGTTGCCAAGGTTGGACACCCCTGCCCTAAACTGTTGTGATACCTGGCTGGTACAGTCAGGCATGAAGATACTTGTTAATGTTTCTACTTGAAAACAATTATTAGGGCTCTATGTAGGATATGAAGACTATGATCAGTGTCAGAGTCTCAAATTTGGTTTATATAAATTGGCTTTTATGAGTACATCAAACACCTTTACAGTTAAAATCCATTTAAATAAGGAATTGGTTTCTTTCCCTCATGAGTAAGTTTACCATCTACAACATGAATATGCAACTCCATAGGAAACTGTTGTTTATGGATTGTAAAGGCAAGATGTGAAGACCATTTGTAAAAGAAAAAGGTTAATTTCAATGAGGCACCCAGCTAGGTTGAATATTGGTTGGCATCATATTACTAAGCTTTCATGGTTTTTAAGATAGAACACATCTTTGAAGCATATCGACAGGATATATGATAAACATTTTAATCTTCATTTGCATCATGACTTCGCAACCAGATTCTTTTAAACAGCCCTGAAATGATTTAATTGCACAAGACAAATAAATAAACAAACTGATAAAGTATTTGTGGAGTGGCTCATATTTCTTGACAAGTTGAGTAGAGTTTATTAATGACAGTAATGGCATAGCAACAAATCAGCAGCTTCAGGAGAGGTTATGCAGGCTAGCAGCTGACCTGGACATGAAATATTTTCATTAGATATGAGCAAACATCAATTCCAGGACCATAACAGCCCCTGAAACCTGCAACTTCCAATTTAATTTTCCTAAGCCTAAAATACTTTACAAAAACATTTATTTGGATGGCCCAAGTATACACCTTTTCCCATTGTATTTCCTTACTGAATGATCTCATCTCCCCCAAGAATCATATCTGCTGTCTTATCTTCTGGCTTTTAAATCCCTCACAACTATTTTAATGGAATTTATTAGAGGTTTTCAGATTATAGTTTTCTCTGATGCTTTCTTTAAAATATATTACCTGTTTCTTCTAAAATTCCACTGCTGGTAGAATTTTAGACTTCTTATGGGACTTTTCTTAAACATCCTCAATAATAGTATTCAATATAGAAAAAGCAGCTACTGTCAGAAATAAATATAATACCATGGATGGGCTTCTTTGAACCATAACTATATTATCTTTTGGAGTTTTAATAATCTTTTAGAGCTTATCTCAGGTCCAAGGGCAAACTTAAGTAAGTATACATTTAAGAAGTAAAATAAATCTTTTAATTAAATGAAGATTCTGTACAAAAGCTGTCATAGGCAGGCCAGATTCCATTAGTATATACACTTTTTCTTCTTGATACATCATTTTATATGAAGACTGAACCTCAGGAATTAAAAGTATAAATGACATTCAACTAAATCAGACATGATGTTAACTCAATTGGAAATTAAACTAATTCATTTCTCCATTTTGCATTATTTATGTTTCTTTTGCTAACAGCAAATTAGAAGCCCTTTATAACATTCCCGAAAGTTCATGAAAATGGGTTGCATATATTTGAAAGATACTGAGAAATCTGCAACAGTCATGCCAAAGTGATCATTTTCATATGGAATTATGGGGTCTCATTTTGCGTTATTTGGAGTACAGTTTGCACTGCAAGGATATATGCACAAAATCAGGAACCATGACGGAGTTTCCGGTTTGTCGGCTTCGCGAGCGGCAGGGATTTGCGGAGCTGCGCGATCCCTGCCGCGCTAGCCGTTTTGGGGCTCCGACCCAGACGGGTGCGGAGCTAGGCTGCCCTGCAGGGGCAGCTGAAGGTAGGGGGGATCCGGAGAAGGGTTTGGGGGTGCTGCAGACCCCTTCCCGGCCGGCAGAACCTCCTTTTACCAGGACGGTGCAGCGGCGGTCCGTAATGGCCGCCACAAAGAAGCTGGCAGCCGGGTAAGAATGCGCTGGAGGAAGTGGAGAAAGTGCTTGAGAGGAGAAAGTTTTCTTGGTTCCTAGGACTCTAAGACATATTTAACAAAATTCCTGAAAAGTATGACTTTCTGAATGATACTTTCCACAAGAAGAGGAAAAAGCGGCAATTCTGAATGGTGCTGAAAGGATAGTTTACTCCTCCCCGCGGAATAAAAATGTAACATTAGAAACCTATTTTTTTCAGGTGAAAACTGACTCTAAGGGATGAGTCGGAAGGAGAGGACTTAAAAAAAATTTTATCTGCTAAGACCTTGTTGGAGGAGATGCCTTAAGGATTTGAAAGACTAAAATAAAATCTTGCAATAAGACTTCAAAACACAGATTTGGACTTTTTTTCCTTTGTCTGATACTACCCCAGGAGGAGAGAGTGGGAACTCTGTCTTGGTTTGGACTGACTGAGGAACTTTGGGATTGTCTTATTTTTCCTTTGGAATATTTTGGCTGTTGTAGAGAGAAAAAAAAGAAAAGAAAGATCTATAATGGCTTTTTCTTTCGAGGAACTGAGAAAAGATTATGAGCAAGCAAAACAAAATAGTAAAGCTGGTGTGAAAAAGCCTTCCTTTTTTTAGAAATGGTGCTTATTAATTATCAACAAACATTGCAACAGATGAAGACAGCAGAAGAACAACAAGAGAGATGAAGCCATCTTTAATAAAACTCAGAACTCGACCAAGAGGGAAGGAAGAGGAAAAGAAGAGAAAATAAAGGACTTAAGATTTAAAAAAACATTTAAGAAAGGGAAAAACAAGGTGCAAAATCAATATAAGGATGGTAAACAAAAGGAAGAGGAATGCAACAGAGAAGGGAAGCCAGTAAGGCAGAGGCTAGAAAAAGGTTTGTTGGGGGAAGAAAGAAAGGAAAAGGTGGAGAAAAGCTACAAAGTTTTGAAATTAAATGAGAAAAAGAATTTTTTTTAGGGATAAAGGATAAGCATATAATTTCTTCAAAGAGATTTTGCAAGGTACATAAGATGATATTGTAGTATTGTATTAGAAATAGAAAATTTAAATGGCTTGAGAGTTGATAAGAGATTAAAATGTTGGAATGTTAATAATGATTGGTTTGAAAATATAATATGAGGGGAGATTTAGAATATTAAACTTTAATTAAAGAGTTTATTAAGATTATGGTATTGATGTTATTATAAAACTTTCATTATAGTATTTTGTTTTTAATATTTAAATCTATTGCTTAACTATGTATTTAATTGTTTTAGATGTATTATTCAGTTAGAATGTACCAAGCAAAATCGGATTGGGTATTTTAAAGATTAATTTGATTAATTTAGTGGGGAGATAGAAAGGCATCATACTCTGATTAGTGATTTCAGGAGAAATTTCTTTCTTTTTTAAAGGAATGAGACAAAGGTATAATAGAGAATGGACAAAAGATATAAATATAATGACTCAAATTAAGATGATTAATTAAGATGGAATTAAGAAGAGTAAAATATGTGGAGAAGTTAATATAGAAGACTTAGAATGGTAAATAAAATAAGTAATGATATGTAAGATGAGCCTGAATATAATTGAAGTCCATGAAAAGAGAGATACCTGGGTCCAAGTTACTTTCCAAAAAGATCTTTTTATGTTTTGTGTGTTGTGTGATTATGTTTTTTTTTTTTGGGGGGGAATTGATAAAACCTTGTAGAAATATAGAATGAGAACAATGGTAACTAAGTCAGAAAGAAGTAGATGAAATAATAATAATAAAATTGAATAAGAGTAAAGAGAAATAAAGGGAAATTGGATAAGAGGTTTTTGGTATGTTTATATGGAAATGGTTTAAAACAGAATTATAGTTTATCTGACTTGTTAAATTTATAATGGAAAAAGGTTTAAACATGTAATGGATAATGATGACTTGTGTGTTTTGAAAATCAATAAAACTTGTTTGTTTTTTTTAAAAAAATCAGGAACCATGACAGCTGAGAAAAATGAATGAATATTTGTGTTACAAAGAAATACTGAAATCATTTCTGCAGAGTTGTCATCAAACATCTCAACCTTTGCACAGTTGAGTTCTGACCAGTTCAACTCAAGAGAACAATAAATAATTGAAAGACTTTTTCTCAGTCTCAAAGATAACTTAAGAAAATTTTAGAAAATTTTACAAAACCCTTCTGCAACTTCCCAATCATTTATTTTTCCCAGGTTTTAACTTAATTAAATAAAATTGAGCAACATTTCAAGATGCAAGCAAGGAAACAGCAATTTATACAAAGTGATAAGCTAACTTAATTGCTTGAACTGTTTATATTGATATACTTTGGAACACAAGCAATTTCTGCTTATTTCCTTGGAGGATAATTTGTATATTATGTGTAATTTTAAAGATCAATAAAACCTGATTGCCGCTTCTTACTGTGGATGCCTTTCTACTGATTTTAGGCAAACAGTATGAAGTTAGAGGTGATAAGATCTTCTCTCCAGTTCTGATTCTTCTGAGGCAGCTTATTCCTATGATTCTGATTGAGTCACTTTTTGGAACTAAATCACATGGAAGACTAATGTAATACAAATACTAGTCCCTGGTTTAAGGCCTTTGAGTACTTTACAACAGGTCTCTAGATGTGTCATTGTTGTGAGGTAGTCTAATCAAGACACAAAATCAGAAATACTAGCTCTAATTATATTTGCAGAATCTTGTAAGACTGAAGGTACATATCTCCCTTCTTTCTCACTTTTACAGTCCATGAAGCTAGGGAGGGTACTTCTAAGACGTTTTCTATGCTGGCTTCCTTCAACTATTGTCTAGTCCAAGGGTCTTCAAATTTGGCAAGTTTAAGACTTGTGGACTTCACCTCCCAGAATTCCTGAGCTAACATAATTGGAGGAGGAATTCTGGGAGTTGAAGTCCACAAGTCTTAAAGATGTCAAGTTTGAAGATCTCTGGTCTAGTCTGTAGTTTTTCATCCTGTCTCCTAAAGTCATTCTCACCTGCCATTACAAGACAAGACCTTCCAAACTTCCTCTTTTCTATTGATACTCTATCAGTAAATTTGTCTGACTTAAAGAGCTTGAGATGATAGACAGACAGACAGACTGACAGGCTTTATTAGCATTAAGATTATATGTCTAAATATAGGGAATTATATTGTCTGGTCTTATCTGTTATTGATTGTGAAAGTTGTTCAAAGCTTGAAAACTCATACATTTCTTTAAATTAACTTTTATGGTCTGGGTCACAAACATAAATCTTTTTACCTCAGCTGAAGCTCCATACTTCTTTACAGATGGAAATGTTCTAGATTTTTGGAAGGCTTGAAGTGATATGGGCAGCAAAAAAAATCAAATACAAATAAATAAATAAGGTATTGAGAGTAAGGAAGATGACATTGACAGAAAGATCCAAGAAGGAGGAAAATAAGGCTTAAGTTCAAAACAAGAAGAAGGTATGCTCAAAAGACCCGGTCAAAAGACTTCCATAATCCACATGTCTATAAGAGGATAGGATAAAAGAATAGACTTGCAAAATTGTTGTCAGCTCCACGATGTAAATCAAATCAAGAAATCAACTCCACAGAAAGTCTAAAACTACCTCTGTTGATATTGGCTATGATAGAATCTTGCAAATATAATACCATTTTCCTGAAAGACCTATCCTGAAAATAAGCCCTAGCATGTTTTACATGGGTGTCTAATATAAGCCCTACCCCCCAAATAAGCCCTACTTAAGAGCAGCCAGCCACCCACCCATTGCGTCTGGTTTCTCATAGTGCTGCAGCCACAAGGTGAGGCAGGGTGGGTGGGAGGAGCTGCCCCAGCCAGGCCCCTGCAGCCAGGCCACCCATGTCTGACACCTGCCTCACCTTGTGGCCACAGCATTGGTACGCTGCTTGGCTTCCTGCTCCATTGCAGCCACAAGCAAGCAGAAAAAGTGGGCTGTTGGCCATGAGGAATCCTGCTGGATGGGCTGCTGGAGCTCCCACCGTGAAGTGAGGCAAGTGTCAGGGTGTGGCTGCAGGGCCCTGAGTGGGATGTGTGGGGTGGCTCCACCACCTCACAGCAGTAGCATTGGCATACCGCATGACCTCCTGACCCAATGCATGCAAGTAGAAGTGGGCTTCCCATACATGAAAAAAATTAAGACACCCCAAAAGTAAGTCCTTGTACTTTGGGACCCTGTCTTATTTTCAGGAAAACATGGGGTAGTATAATGCCAATATTGCCTTATTGCAATGCATGAATGAAGTTAACAGATAACCCCAAATTACAAAATCAGGAAAATTATAAAATCAGAACCATCATCAGAAAAACTTTAGTAAGAAGATCCTTGGCTGTGTAGCTTCCATAAAGGTGGGCATAAATCTGTTAAAAAGATTTCATAGGTATTGCTCCCAATACATATCCTTAGCAATCTTGATTTAAACTTCTTTTTCACAATGCCAATTCTTTTTACAAAATGTTTGTTGATTTTCTTCCATAGCCGCTTCCTTTTTCTCTGCTATTTTTGAGCCTGATGGCAATAGTTCTGTTAAACTTTCAAATGGAATACAGATATAAATCCTTCAAACAAATAATCTTTCTAATTGCCCTTTTCCTATAATTACTAATTCCTGATTGCTAAGATAGTCTAGAATGATCTGGTCATCTAATCACTGAAAAGACTAAGAAATGGAAGATTGTACAGATAAATAACTTAGACTTATAGAGACATTTTTAAGAAAGCTAAACCTCAGAAATATCTGAGGGGTATTCAGAGAGAAGAGCTTGGGGATTTGTGTGAAACAAGAGGAAGGAATTTCAGCTGAGACTGCTGATAAGAGTGTCCGTAAAATATCCCAAGAAAACTTTTGAAACAGCCTCTCTGAGTCTTCTAGATGGACAGCTCTCTTAGGAAAAGCACTTGTTTGTATCAGGCCATTGGTCTAGGGCGGGGCTGTCAACTCCTGACTGGATGCGAAGGGGAAAAAAGTCCCAATACGTCACATGACACCAAAGAACTATTTCATTTAGCCTTTTATTCTTCATGACCAGATACCTTCACAAAGTCTATAAACAGGGCATGAAGTTCATAAGCTGGCAGCAATCACGAATGTCAAGATTTTGCTGCTAAACAAGACATAGTTGAATGCAAGTTTGTACTCTCTACAATTTTAAATTTATTTTGGCATCATCTTGTCATTCAGTATTTTTTTTAAAAAAACAACAACCCATTGATTTTTATGAACAAATTTAGAATTTTTACAGTCAGGCAATTATAAAATAAAGTGAGCCTCTTTCTATACAACTTAATCAAATTATAAAAATAATTGGTGTTGTGTTTTTCTCCACATACAAATGCAATTAAAACACTACATTAGTTCAACAGTTATGAATGTGGATAATATGTGTGCAGCAAAAAGAATAAGAAAACAAAAGAAAAAAAGACATTTGAGAGGCATAACTGAGTCTAATAATTGCTTTTTTATTCAAGATGAGCTTTAGTATCATGGGACCTGTATAAATGGCAGCATAGTTATCACAGTCAGGCTATTTACTATAACAAGGCCCCCTTATTTAAAATTACATTTAAAAATGGGAAACAGAATCTAGCCTTACAGCACTTTTAATCTTTATATAGCATTTTGTGACCTCAGGCAATCTTGTAAGGAATGGTTATATTCAAATAATCTATATTCCAAAAACCAGAAAGGAACATATTCAGAGCATTCGCCTGCTGTTGACAAGAAGGGTTTACATCCAATTTATAGCAGTTTTATCATGCAAGTTACAGTGCTTTGCATACTCTCCTGAGGTTTATAACATGGCTGTTTCTGAACCACTTGCCTAACCCAACTTGATCTAGTGATTAAGGTAGTCACTTTCAGCCAGTCACTCTCTCTTAGCCCAATCTACCTCACAGCATTGCTGTTGCGGCAAAAATAGGACAAGGGAGGAGTATTATGTCTGTTTGCCACCTTCAGTGATTTATAAAAATAATAAAGGTGGTATACACACACACACACACACACACACACACAGAGAGAGAGAGAGAGAGAGAGAGAGAGAGAGAGAAATACTGCTTATAATATTGTTGAGCACATGTTGAAGAATGAGCCAGGAAAAAATGCTTTGGTTTTTCAGGGAAACAAAAGAAATTAAATAATGTTAATTATTATGTAAGATTAGTATTTGCATTTTAGATCATGGATTGGCATATCATTTTTATAGACCAAAAGCAAAATATGTAAACAATATCAAATTACTGTCTGATAATGCCAATATCAAAATATGGAAACTATATAACAGGAAATGTGGAAATAATATCTTTTCTAAAATATATATAAATGTGTGCTGAACGTAGTTTCTGAGTAATGTATAGTTTTTGTAATTTATACTTTCCTAAGCATTAATATTAAATTTACAATATTCGATAGGGAACCTGAATGCTACAGCTATCAAAAGGCAACAGTTACTACATAATAAACACCTAGAAAAGTCTTATTTTTGAAGGATTAATAAAATTTCTAAATGATACATTTTTTCTGTCACAGAAAATCACCATGATTAATATCATGCCATTTAGTCATTATAGGGTTATTTTTGCACTGTTTTCATTTCCTGCGGTGCAACATTTTCTCTGATTCATCGATTTTGCTGTAATCTAAGCCATTTCCTATATTTTTAAAGCACCAGAAGACAATAAAATTGCTAGAGTTTTATTCCATTCATCTTATGTGTTATATTTTATTTTTGCTGGTATTGAAGTTTTCAAATGCTGATCATTTGTTGAAGAAGTCCTGGTGATATTATACAAAAGCATCTTTGTAATGTCTGCCAGTGAAGTAGCTTAGAAATACATCATGTACTTTACCCAAGGAATGTCCTAAATCCATTGTCTTAAATTGTTGAATTATGCAATAGCAAAGCTTGAAGACTTCTGAGAACCATTATTTAGCTAAAAAGATGAATTTGCTGGAAATTAAGGAGGGGATGTAAGTGAATCCATTCTGTGACCACAGTTGTAGGAGATCTCTGGAAAAAACATCAGTTTGCCTAATCTGGATAAGACAAAGTAATGATAGCCACTAAAAGATTATTCCTTTCTTAGACAAGTTCTCACATAATTTTCAATGGACTCACTGGTTATTGTTCTTATATGCTAAAGAATAGGAACATAATAAAATATAGAAGACAGGAACTCAGTTTCATTTCTATATATTAAACCATGGCTACTTGGAATAATACCAGTTACTTTTCCAAAGCATTGATGGCATTGGTTAGCATTACTTCTTTGTTTTATTTTGTGTACATTTTTTAGTCTTTAACTTTTTTCTGTTTTTTTTTTTTTTTGCTTTTTAAAAATGTTTAAAATGAACCGCAGTGGTGCAGTGGTTAGAGTGCAGTACTGAAGGCTACTTCTGCTGACTGCCAGCTGCCTGCAATTTGGCCGTTCAAATCTCCATCCTACTGGGTGGCTAAAATGAGGACTCAAATTGTAGGGGGCAATATGCTGACTCTGTAAACCACTTAGAGAGGGCTGTAAAGCACCATTAAGCAGTATATAAGTCTAAGTGCTATTGCTATTTTTATATTGTATATTAAGCTTGTAAAGAAAAAAGCGCATTGGTGTGAACAAGGGCTTCTTCTTGAAGCAATTGTGCCTTCTGGAACATTCAATATGAATGTTTTAAGGGCTTTTCTAGCTTGTTTTACACATGTGTGCATTTATAGCCACTCCACTGAAAGGCCAAGAAAAACATATTCTTTACAATATACCTCCATAAATTGCTTCTTTCTCCTAAGCAGTTTCTAAGGGTTTGTTTCTTGAAACTCTCTTAAAACCTAAAATCATTCATCTGTACATTCTGTAGACTTTCCTTCCAAATCTTAGTTATGCCTTTATTATGTTCAGCTCATGAAATATACAGTACAGAGCAACTTCTCAGTTATTAATTTTTCATTCTGAAGGGCAAGATTTATCATAAAGCTCTTTCCAGTTTAGCTAATCATTATCAAATTTTTCCTTTTATCAAAGATAAAAGAAACACAAAAACAAACAGCTAATCACAATAATTTAATAGAGTTCCCCCCCATGCAGTTGCTATACCAAAATCAAGAAGTAATGATTTAAAAGTTTAAAAGAGCTGTCGTCAGTATAACTTCAGATTAGAAGTATTAGATTAATACTATAATTAGAAAGGGGGGGAAAGGAAGGAGGAGACCCCTAGGTCTAGAATGAAAACCATTCAGTTGCAGATAAATTCTGTTTAATTTGCTTGCAATGTTTGTGTAGGGTGTTCAGAAAAAGAACTTGAGTGTAAAATCTCACACATTTGGATATTTAAAGTGGTAATTGCAGGTCTAATTGGGATAGCAGTTACAAATGCTTTGCTTTGAACAGTTGGTTGAACTTTAAATCTGAATTTTGAGTACAAACTGAATGTAACATTACATGCTTTCTAGAATTAGATACTGACTTTGAAATATACATGGTAGAATATATACAAAATATTATTTCTGGTTTCCACAATGATTTTCAGACATTTCTTTTTAAATTCCACTTTTTGGATATTTAGATACTTTATGTTCTTTTCGTTCATTACAAAGGTTATTTAGTGGGTTGATGGAAATATTTCCTGCCTTCATCTCTGCACTGAATCTGCATTCAGTGCCTTCATTATTACTTTCTTTTTAGTTATGATTGTGGCAATGAACTGCATTTCCTCTGGTTTTCCTTCAGCACTCATATTGCCTGCTCTTGTATAAGCCATATCTGATAGTGCAGGGTAAACATAAACAATAGATGAAGGTAATGCTGTTTCTTTGTGGGTTTTGCTTTACTATCTGCAAACCTATTCAGTGCCAATTTAAATAATTTCTTAGTTGTTTGTTTCTTGCTGCAGTCAGTTCCAGATGCAAGATGTGAAAACTGTGCTACTTGCCAAGATTATGTGCAGTGAACCGTTCAGAGAAAAACTGTCTTCAGTGAATATTTTAAAGACATTTCTATAATAATTCACTACTGGTCATGAACAAATAACTCTGCTATCTTGTCCAGTATTCTGTTCCCAAAGTGGACCAATAGAGTTTTGTTAGCCCTGTCCCACACATATTCTACAGCAATAATACCAGTGGTTATCTGATGCACTGTTTCTAATGTAGAAGGAAGTAACATCTAATATTCGCAACTTTTTTCCATGAATTAATTTTTCCATGAATTTGTCTGACATAACAAGTTTTTTTCTGGAAACGGTATGTATATGTATATTTGAAACTTGCTTTGTATAATACAAACATTTCATTTAAGTTTTTTTGTAATTTCAGTCCTCTAATGAAGGGATAAATGCATGGGGACTTTTGAGATAAGAAAGAATTTCATTCATTCATTCAAATTTGTTAAATCCATAAACTGTAATGGACTCTGGATAGCATGCAAACAACAACAACAAAAATAAACCACCTGCTATAAAACAGATAAAATATAAAGATATACAGATAGCCCAGGGTAAAATGATCTTAAAAGAAACACAAAACAAATACAAACCTGAAACCAAACTCTGGTTTTAAAAGCTTCTTGCAACTAAGGGAGAGAGGATGCCTATCTCTGGATGGATGCTGCTCTAGAAAGTTATATTCTCTTCTCTGTTCCAGATAATACTGTATATTCTCAGAGTATATATATTCTTTCCCACACAGCATTCAGGGTTTCTTCCAGTAACCAACTATCAAGCCTGAAATTGACATATGTGTAGCCATTTTAGTTAGGCTTAATATATATTCTTTTCCTTACTTTCTCTGTATCATGGAGGAAGGGTTTTGGGCTCGCCACATTCCTATGAGGGGGAGGAGTGGAGAAAAAGAGAGTGTTTTGGCTAGGTGATCTTCCTTCCCATGGAAAACTAGCTGTCCTTGCTTGGGCCCCTTGAGGTGGAGATTTATGACATCAAGCAACATTGAATTATTTCTATTGGAGAATGTGACTTTTGGGGGTTGTTTCTAACTTGTAATATTGTGGGGTAATTCCAGATTGTGTCAGATCTGGAATTACCATGGACTTTGCCAATTTGATGTTTTCCTAAATAAAAGAAATTGTCTTGGAAGGTGGACTTTGTTCTCTTTCTTTTTAAATGGATTTCATCACTTGGAAACCTGACACCAACCAAACTTATGATTGAGTTTGCTTTAACACTTTCTATCAACTTTATCACAAGGTTTCTTAGAGAGTAATATAAGGGATTCATTGGATGAAAGGTGCTAGATAAATCCAGTTTCAAACTAGTTTGTTTCCCAGAAGTCATGGTTTAATCTCAATAATAATGGCTAGTTAGAGTATGGCATGGTTAAGCAAACCTGGTATTTTCTAATTTTTTTCTGTTTATATTAATATTTCAGAAATCCAAGAGTGTTTGTGGTCTAATACCCTGTTTCTCCAACAATACGGCCTCCAATAGGAAGTCCCAGCATGTTTTATAGGCATGAAATGAAATTAAGCCCCTCCCCCAAATTAAGGCCTATATTAAAACATGCGAAATGGGGGGAGAATGGTGGGGGGGGGGGCTTGCCATTAGGAAGTACTTTTGTTGCACACCCGGATATGGTGCTGCCTGCATTGACCCCGATACGAAGTGCCCCACCAACGTCGAGGTCAACATCCAAGCCGTCGCCGCCCACCCGCCCGAAGATGCAAGGGGGGGATTAAGTCACCCCCGAAAAGACAGCCTAGCTATTTTTTGGGGGCTCAAAAAAAATAAGACCCGGCCTTATTATATGAGAAACACGGTAGAAGTAGCTCCCAAAGTAAAATAGGGGATATAATAGGTATATAATAGGTATTATAATAGACATAATAGTCACAGGCACATCCTGCTTGAGCAGACAGTTGGACTAGAAGACATCCAAGATCCCTTCCAATGTTGTTATTCTGTTAAAAGTATAAATAAACAAAGAAAAATTCTGAGCATGTATTTCATTAACCTTTAACAATATTGTTAGTAGTTCTTGACTCACAGCCTCTGATTATAGTTATTAAATTACTGCACAAATACAAGCATGCACACTGAGGCTTAAATATCTAGGACAGACATTCGTATGCACCTGCGATTTTTAAGATGTTGTAAAGCATGTCATGAACATGATTGAGATGCTTGTTTGTAGGAATTGTTCAACTGTTCTTCCTTTACTATGAATAACAAAAGGAAAAGCTGCCTTAATTGACTGTGGTATGATTATCTGAGAATCCAGCTAGTAAATTAAAACAAACAAAATAAATTACAGTGCAACATTTTCTTGAATTACAATTTGGAGAGAAAGTCCCCTAATTACCAATTCTTATTTTGATGCTAAGTATCTTCAGAGTTCAAGTAAATGTATATGTTCAATTACAAAAGGCTATCTAAATCTTAAGACTATAACATACAGCAGACAAGATTTCTTTTGCACTGTTGCCCAGCTGTATTTTCATTCATTCGTTTTATATAATATTGAACCAAGAAACAATCCTATGGAATTAAAAAGCTAGTGTCTCCTTTATGTTTCTGCTTCAGTTTGACCTAACAGAAAAAGTATTATTCACTTTTCATATTTTTATTTTTTCTCCTCTTGTATAAAACAATTTTCTCAACAACTAGGCAATCTTAACTGATCCTGGAAAAATTAAATTGGGTTGTACCTAATTCAATTAGTATTTAGATAAAGACCACTAGGAAATTGCAATGTTATACTATACATTAGAGTAGAAAATTTAATAATAATAATAATAATAATAATAATAATAATAATAATAATAATAATAATAATAATAATAATAATAATAATAAAGCACTGGTAAACCAGTTGTATATTGTTGCAAGAAAACAATAGAATGGAGAAGTATATGCAGTTACAAAGAAAGACTTAACCAAAACTTTTTTCTTATTTCAGTCAAGAGGTCTGTCTTCAATCTAATTGAAAGGAGTGCTTAACATTGAGCCAATATTAAACAGCAAGGGTGAGAAATGCCATCCTAGTTTTTAATTTATTTATGGGTAGTTGTAAAAAAAAACCAACTACTTGTGATAAGGTGTGCACTGAGGATGTGAATGTATGAATATTTCCATATAGATGATGCCATATGATGGCCAGCAACCCAAATAATTTGAACTTAATGTTAGATAGATTATATGCAATGCGGTGCATAGATCTGAAAATTAATATATCACCGAAGAAGATCTTGACTTATGACTGTTGAGTGGATCATCACGTGACCAATATAATTACTTTTTTTTGCAGTGGTGATTAAGTTAATTGCTATGGTTATAAAGCAATTCCTGGCTATTAAATGAATCCATTGTGCACAATGGACTTTTTTGGTTGGAAACTGGAGATAAATGCTGGTTTTCAGTCAAAAGTAAAAACCATTGTAAATCACAGTCATTTGGGATGCTGTAAATGATCATAAATTTGAGCCAGCTGATAGTCATGTGACCATGGGGAGACTGTTGGAACTTTGAATCTGGGCCCTTTTTTGGGAGTCCATCATAACTTCAAATTGTTGCTAAGTGATGGTCATAAGTCAAGGACTACCTATAGTTATAATTGACAGAAAAATGCAGGGAACACTTACAAATACATACAAATGGTGAACTATTTGGTAAATATTGGTATGCTTTATGTGGTCATGTATATATAGAGACACATTCTGAAGGAAGTTTGAGTCTGTACATTCCTGAATCTACTACAGAGTAAGTTCTCTTAATCAAAGAAAATCAAAAAGGAAAATGAAGCAGGTATTTTCAAATTAAAACCATAATAACAGTATTATTTACTGTAAATTTATCTTTTATTTCTGTTCAAAAATAGCAGAATTAAAATACTTGTTTCATTCAGAGAATTTTCCAAACTGTAAAAACAAACTTTCTGAGTGCATCTGTCATCCAGAAGATGTAGCTGACCCAATAGCTGTAGAACCGTGTTTCTCAACTCCAGTAACATTCAGATGTGTGAACATAAACTCTCCAAATTCCCTTGCAAATCCTGGAAGTTGAAGTTCACACATCTTAAAGTTAGTGAGGATGAGAAATACTGCTCTAGTGGACAGTTTCAGTCAATTGGCAGAAAGAACAGGGCAGCTGATTACCTTACTTTTCTTGGTGGCAGAAATATTCAGCAGTGAAACTGATTAAGACTAACTCAGTTTGAAGGCCATGTAGTAGAGACATTGTAGTTGCACATTGCATTATCAAATAGAGTTTAAACAGGAAATGAACTAGATGACCTCCACACTATTTTCTAACTCTAACATTCTGCAATTATTCATTTCTTTCCCAGAGAGAATATAGCATTATCATATGTGTAGTCCTCACTTAACAATTGCCCTGTTTAGCAACTGTTCAATGTTGCAAGGATGTTTTTAAAAAAAATAATTTTACAATCAGTTCTGAGTGGCAAATGACATGCGTTTTGTAATTTGTGAACTAACAGAGTTACTTTGTATTTTTATTTGATTTATTTTCTCTCTTTTTTATTTTTTTTTAATTTTTATTCTTTAAAAACAAAAAATACAAAAATCTCATTTCCATTAACAGTTATTGTGTCATTATATATACATGTTTCTTATTTTTCTCTCTTTTAAAATGATGTTCATATTTATTAGCTTTTAACATTCCTAAACTGATAAACAAGCTAGAGACTAGCTCCAGATAAGAAAAGTTTGTTAATACAACTTGGGGTCTATCTTATCTCTTTCATGAACTCTAAACAACATTTTTTCCCTTACAATTCTGACATCAGACCTCATTTTAATGAACACGTTTGATATTATGGGATCCAAATATGTAACATGTTTGACTACATGTAACTGATTTCCTATGCAAAGGGGAGATTACTTTTATTCTGTCTAATCAACTTTCCTCTTGCATTTTCTTTGTTGTGTTAACTATAAAAGGGAGTAAAACATGGAGGTTGAGGTTCTCTCTTTCTTTTACAGAGAAAGACCCACCTTATCAGGGTACCCTTATAAGCTGCTTTTAAATGATATTCCAACTCAGTTGCTTATTGGGAAGGTAATCTGAGGCAGAACCTACAGCTAGATTTGGCTTTCAGTTGTCATATTTATAATCATCCCAGTATCCCTGCATTCTGGCAGGCATCTTTTGTGGTTTTAATCTGCTTTGTTAGGGAGTCACTCTGGTTTATCCATAATTGCATGTAGTGTCTTCATATAGTTTAGAAGATAAAATAATCTTCTATCTATATCTGCAGTTAAAAACTTATCCCATAATTTTTCCCTATTTATTGCATCAAAGACAGATGTTAAGTCAATAAATGCAGCACAGAGATATTTTGAGGGATCATTTCATTGATTTAGAATCAGATCTTGTAAGGTAAAACATTGATCTATACCAAGGGTGTCAAACTCAATTTCATTGAGGGCTGCAACAAGGTTGTGTTTGACTTTGGGGGACTGGAGTGGGCTTGGCCAGTGTGGGCGTGGCCAGCATGATGTCACCTGTGTCGGGAGGGGGAGCACTTTGGTGGCCCAAACACTTTGCCAGCAAAAACAGACTCACAAGTTCCATTTTCAGCTGGGACGGCCTCCTGCAACCCTCTGCCAGTGAAAATGGAGCTTGGGAGGGCAGCGTGCGGCCCTCGTGAGCTCTATTTTTGCTGTCAGAGGCACTGAGGGCTGGTCCTTCGTTATTACTAAGGCAGCCTTGCGGGCCAGATCTAAGCACGCCATGGGCCATATCTGCCCCCCCCCAGCCTTGAGTTTGACACCCTTGATCTATACAGTAGTACTATGTCCCTTTCTGAAGCCTGCCTGTTCCTCTGCTATAATGTGTCTCGTATCTGCCCAGTCAATCAATCATTTTAAACAATGCCTTCTATAGAACTTATATCCTGTGTCAGGAAGATTTGTGGGGCAAAAATTAGCAGAGAGTTTCTGGAATCTCCCTTTTTAAATATTAGGATTATCACACTGTTTTTCCAATCCACAGAAATTCGCCCAGTGGCATTGATGTAAGTAAACAAGGAGGAAAACATAGGAGCTCAACTATCAGAAAATGCCTTAAGAATTTTTGGTAGTAATAAATTCTCTCCCATGGTTTTGCCCATTGTCTTCTGCGAAATCATTCTTTTAAATTATGCAGCATACTGGGAGCTATTTTAATGATGATTGTAATATATCTGTGTCATTAACTGTTGGTTTTATATGTTAATGTCTTCAAATTTATTTTTAAACAAATCTATCCAAATTTCAGGTGAAATCTGTGCTTCTATTGTTACTTTTTATTTCTTTCTGCCCTTGGGGAAAAATTCTCCCAGAATTTTATACCATTATTTTGTAAACATGACAGTTTTAATTCTTACCACTGGCTTTTATAGCAATCTTGTTTCTTCCTCCTTATCAATGTTTCATATTTTTGGCATTTATTCCTGACTGCCTCTACCCTGTCAAATGATTTATTCTTCGTAATCTGACTAATCTAGCCAGTTCCTTCACAAATTATACTTCTAATAAAATCTATGTACCGTATGAAAAAAGTCATAATACTTTCCATTTTTTTCCTTGAGATAAAGATACACCCATTAATCTACTTATGAAGATTTACATGGCTCCCTTCATTTAAGTAGTTTTGTACTCAGTGTTTTTTAAAGTAAATATCAAATAAATATTTCTTACTGAAATATTTGAGGAAGGAACTGCATTGCAAAATTAAAAAAGGAATGTTCTGAAGAACAATCATGAGTGAGTGGGAGAGGAATAGGAAGGACTTTTGCCATTTTTAGTATGAAAAATGAAAATATCATAATTTCCTTAAATACCTATTTTATGATTAAAGTTCATCATTTTTTAAAGTGGAAGCCCCGGAAGATTCATTCTCTAATTTCCCCTCTCCTGGTTCTCATTTCCTTTTCTTCCGGTGCTCATAAAACATCCATACTAACTGTGCAAGAGGTCTTTCCATTCTTCTCCCATTGCATTCTAGCATGGTCTCCACTGTCAGGATGTCATACTCTCTAATCTCTTCTTCTGCATACAGGTAGTCCTTGATTTACAATCATTCATTTAGTGACCAGTTAAAGTTACAACAGCAATTGAAAAAAGTGACACATGACTGTTTTTCACACTTATGAACGTTGCAGCATCCCCATGATCATGTGATCAAAATTGGGATCCTTGGCAACTGGTTCATATTTATGAAGGTTGCAGTGTATCTGGGTCATGTGATCATCTTTGGAAAACTCCTGACAAGTAAAATCAATGAGAAGCCAGATTCACTTAACAACCATGTTACTAACTTAACAACTGCAGTGATTCACTTTACAACCGGGGCAATAGAGATTGTAAAACGAGGCAAAACTTACTTTAAAATGTCTTGCTTAGCAACATAAATTTTGGACTCAGTTGTGGTTGAGAACTAACGGTATACATATATTCATTCTTTATTTGTACTTTCCACATGCTTCTCAAATCTTCCATATGTTAGGGGAAAATAGCATATAAAATTTCATGTGGAGTTTTTAAAAACAAAACTGTTTACAAATTATTTATAGACCTGAATTCTGCTTTACTGCAATGGTTTATAAGATGGATCAGCTTGTACTTGTCTAGTTTTGTCTTGGTTGCAAATGTCACACATTTTCTTGGATTTTTCTGTTTACTCATTGTCACATTATTTTCCAGTTATATTGGTATATTTAAGTCTGTTGCTCTGATTCTGTTTTGAATTTTTGCAGCATTCACTGAAAGAAGGTAGCCTTTCATGATATTAATTTATCATGCTGAAATCTATATTGTCTGAGTTTATAAATCCTGCATGATCTGAGTTATTGATTGCATTTAATTGCATTATACTGATTTAAAAGTATCCAATCTGATTCAACATGTTAAAACAATTAGCAATTTGACTGGAAGATTTAATGAGAAGTCGTGATTCAACTGACTCACCAGAATAGAATAGAATAGAATAGAATAGAATAGAATAGAATAGAATAGAATAGAATAGAATAGAATTCCTGAATAGTAAGTTCATATATCCCTTCTTCATAGCATTCGGGACACTTACCTCATTTACAATTGATCATTGACATGCCTGAGAAGGCAATAAAGATTCCTTGTTTTTAACTTCTGATGGAAGTACAATCTATTTGATATATTCCCTAATGCAGCATTTTTCAATCTTGGCAAATGGAAGATGTGTGAACTTCAACCCTCAGAATTCCCCAGCCAGGAATTATGAAAATTCTACATATCTTCAAGTTGCCAAGGTTGAGAACCACAGCCCTTTTGTTATGGATCTCTTTTCAAGCTTTTGGGATTAAAAACAGTATTCTCTGCTGGTGTTGACTTTGGTGATTGATTTTTTATTGATTTCTTTGCTAGGAAGACAAAAACTTACTCCAGCATCCATCAAGCCAAGAAAACACTACAATGCTTTTGTTTATATTCTACAAGTAGTTGCATACATTCATATATTAAACAGACTGCACAAGTTATTCAATATTTTCCCTGAATACCTAGAAAAGACCTCATATCCAACTTAATTTCTTAAGGCAAGTTGTATTACCTAAACCAAATTAAGGTATTATTTCATAGGGAATATCCTTAATCAATTAGCAATTGCTTTCATGTTATCATGAATTGATTTAATTAGAAACTCAGTTTTAAAAATGTTTATTGCCATTTTAATACTAGACCATTATATGAGTTGATTAAAACTCTGGTCATAGGCCATGACAATTTAATGTATAATGCAATGATTGTTTTTTTTCCAAAGCAACATTAAATAACCATTCCAACTTATTGTAAAGGACTTTTACAATAGATGATACTATTAGCCTAAATTGTATAATTACTATCAAGAGGAGATATAAAAAGATATCTCAGGAAAAAAAATATAATTAAAATTTTCACCCGTTTAGAGATGTTAGTCCATGGTGTCAAAAATCAGGTAGTACCTTTACCAACTTTTATGAAAAAGCATAAACTTTCATGGGTTAGTTTAGCCACTCTATGCATTTAGTGAAGAAAAGCTTATGTCTTTTAATAAAAGTCATTAGTTGGAAAAAATGCTACCCATCAGAATTTTTGTTCAGCCTTTTGAAAATAAGCTTCGCCAGTTACTGCAAATTAGGACTGATTAACTTGTGCAATGGGAAGTGGAAATAACATTGAGGAAGAGCTTCAATCAACAGCCAGATGTATGACATTTAAACAGGCAGAAATATCATTTGTGATAATACCAGTCAGGACCTTCTTTAGTTTTCACAAAGATAAAGGGAGGGGCCTACATTCTGATTTGCAAGATTCTGTCACTGTAACCTTATTATTAAAATGGTCTTATATTCAAACTCTGCATCCTAATCTTGCCTACCTTGAATATCAGGCATCCTGGTTAATATATTATATTTACGTCCCATAAAACATTGTCTCTGAAAAATCTATCATATCTTGATTTTTCTAGTCTCAGTTTCTTACATATGCTTAGTATGTAAAGGTTCAGTGGTGGGATTCAATTTTTTTTACTATCGGTTCTGTGGGCATGGCTTGGTGGGCGTGGCAGGGGAAGGATATTGTAAAATCTCCAGTCAGAGGTGGTATTTGCCAGTTCTCCAGAACTGGTCAGATTTCCACTACCAGTTCTCCAGAACTGGGCAGAACCTGCTGAATATCACCTCTGTAAACATTCCCCTTGCAGATATGTGCTACTTGTTTCCCACTTTAGGGGGTGGTGCTCATCTCTGTTACAAAACTGAAGATGTCTCCGTGGCCATGTGGTCAGCATGACTAAATGCCAAAGGCGCACGGAACATTCCTTCCCACCAAAGTGGTCCCTATTTTTCTACTTGCATTTTACATGCTTTTGAACTGCTAGGTTGGCAGAAGCTGGGACAAGTAATAGGAGCTCACTGTTATGCGGTGCTAGGGATCCGAACTGCTGAACTGCTGACCTTTCTGATTGACAAGGTCAGCGTCTTAGCCACTGAGCCACTGGGTCCCCTTAGTAAGTATAACATTCTTAGTGGGTATGCTTTGTAGGTGTAACATTAGTATGCTTAGTAGGTATAACATTCTTATTCTACATGTAACCCGGAACCCTTGAGGAACCTATGAGAATACAGCTACTACCTGAAATAACCATTTTATTCCATGCATTATTCTCCCCAAGGAAGTACTCAAAGGGATTTCAACTTCTATTTAGATAGATACCCACGTGTTGAAGCATTCTTCTCTATTACTGATTCACTTAATCTTCTGTGCCTTCATCCCTTAAAGTCAGATTGAGTCTGATCTGCTGATTTCGCTTACTGTATGTTTAGCCCACAAAATTCCAAGCCAACCATATCACTGACTGAATTTCTTTGAGATATGTGGCTTTCATGTGGTCCAAGCTGCATTTCCACATGGCAATAAGATATTCAGTCCCTGACTTTATTGAGGCAAGAAAACGAGACCTTTCAAATCAGTGTTGCATTTCAGAATCATCAAAAACTATTTATTGAGGGCAGGTGGATATTGCTAGATGGAAACCCATAAGCTAAGCATAGAAAAAAGAAGATCCATGCAAAACTGCACATATAGTCAAACATTCTGTATCTGCAAGGCCTATCCAGTTTCTTTAAGAATATACAAGCAGTGCAATAGCATATTTCCAGATAGACACGCAAGCCAACCCTTTAATTTTCAATAAGTTATTATTAGCCCAGTGTATTAAGTTCTCAATAAATCTTGATATAACTGAAATATATTAGTGCTCTTCCATGAACTCTGATTCTTGTGGAACATTTTCACAATGTAACTTTGCAATAATAAACATGGGGTAAGGAAATTATGGCTATAACATAAACTCTCCTGACCCATTAAATAAGATTAAGTAAGTCTTGCACATAAAACAGCAGATTCATCGGTCCATCCATTTCAGCATTATTTCATAGGTAACAAGCAGTACAGTATTGTAGTGTTTCAAAATGTCAGGAAAAACTTTTCCCCAATGTCAGAGACTGGAATCTGTCATTAGAAATGTTTTACGTGACAGTTCTTTCCCTTTCTATTCTGCAAACTGACAATTCATCTGGCTTTGGAGTCATCTGTCTCAACGGTCTTTCTCTAAGACTATTGTTAGGATATGTGCAGAGTAACCCTTGTATAAAAAGGATATGCACACGGAAAATAGTTTATGAGAACAGTTATGAATAAATATACAGCCACACAGAGTTGAACAAGCTGTGTTAATATTTACCTGAAGAAATAGCACAGTCCAATAAACAGTCCATGTCATACACGTTTTTAACAGTCCAGAAATATCCAGTTATAAAGTCTTCTTACTGGTTTCACGTCTTTAATAGCAGACAAATATCAAACCATAATATAACAAATAACCTTCGATATCAACAGAATATCAAAATAAACAGGGTTAGTCAGTATCAGTCCGTAGTCAGTCAGTATCAGTATAAAGAGAGATCATCAGTAAAAAAGAGAAAAAGAAAGATAATTAAACCATGATCTATAGCTCCCTCTTATGGCAACTTGTAGCATAATTAACCAACCAGAACACAGCATAGTACATTACAGTATTTTTCCTTAAAGCTACAAACATATATATTTGTAGTTTATATATTGTCAACATAACTACGTTATTTACATATACATAACACTATGTTCATTTTAAAGGAGAAGTGTTCAATCAGAATTCTTCTCCTTACAAATGCAAATACACTGCTATTTTCCCCTATCACAAGTTTTGAAGTTTATCATTTCCTTTAAAGTTAGAATGATGATTTTGGTTTAATACAAGCTAGAACCCATAGCCTACAATAAACTAAAAAAGGAAACTGTTTAAGATATACAGTAATTCTCAAATGGTAAAAGTGCAATATTTGATGATGGATAAAATGGCAGCATGAACACTTTTATTAACTAGCTGATCATGTAAATCCAGATGAATGTAAGAAGCTTTCTGTTTTTTTTTTAAAGGTTTATAGATTGCACACAACATGTGGCTGATACACCTTCACTAAGTTTTTCTTTTCTCTCCCTTTGCAATCTACATAGTTGTTTATCTAAAACAGGAGTGTCAAACTCACGGCCCGCAGGCTGGATGCATTATGTGCTAGCACCACTCCTGCCCAGTTTAGCAAAGGGGAAAAAATTCCTGATACATCATGTGATGACGATGTGCGTTTGACACCCCTGATCTAAAACAAGACATTATGACATTGTTTTAGCCATTGCCGCTCAAGTTAGAGAAATATTCATTATAATGTCATAATATGAATAAATGATTGTTTTTTTATGGAGGACTGCAAAATTCAAAAATATGGTTTTTAATAACAGTTTTAGCTTGAAAATTAACAGCAGAAAACAGAAAATTAACATGAACAGCAGACTTTTTAGTTTAATCTGCATCATGACCCACTTTACAGCTAAGCCTAAACTCAAATTTTCTAGAGAAACTGGCTTATTCAAGCAGGATAGGAAAGAAAATCCAAAGCACATTTAAACAAGGATTGGACTTTGCATACACAGGTTTTCTAAATAACTTTTTCAGGCAAAATGAAGGGTGAAGTAAATGTAAGTCGATACCTTAGCTCTAACTGTATAGAGATTAGAGGCCCTGACTAATGATGAATTTCTACTAATTAATTTTAATAGAATTTGATATAGAAAACTCTGGTTTGGATTCCCTGTTAAGTTTTGTAGGACTGAATGAGCAAAAATTGTATTACATTAATCCAATTCTAAGTAAAAATCAGAGGTGGTATTCAGGAGTTCTGACCAGTTCTGGAGAACCAGTAGCGGAAATTTTGAGTAGTTCAGAGAACCAGCAAATCCCACCTCTGACTGGAGATTTTACAGTATCCTTCCCCTGCCACGCCCACCAAGCCACGCCCACATAACCAGTAGTAAAAAAAATTGAATCCTACCACTGGTAGAAATATGGCTACTGAATTTACAATGCAGCTCATCTTTAACTAGTAAAGTCTTTAGAATTGTTTAATTATATAATTATCTACCATATCAATAATATCAAAAAGAGAAGGGGATGTTTAAAAGAAAACATTTTGATATTTTTGTAAAATCTCTCATAGTTTCACCATCCACACTCAAGAAGTATATCAAGCTATTACTGGTTATGTCTTCAAATTCTCCGAGTAAAACAACCAGGATGAACTTTTAAAGCTTTTTATTATCAAGAAATACCAGGCAACTCAAAGGGAATTCTTTATAAGAAAGATTTTTTTATCAGTCTCATATTCTAAAAGTTTTGCATTTTTCAAGTGTTTCAGTTTAGTTAAATTTTATTATTCACAGTAGATTCCTGAATTTCTGATATCCACATGATGAGAATGGTCAGTTTTACTTGAAAATTTAGTAGTTCATGCTATCATAAAGTTTGAGAATTCCCAACTTATTGGCATTTTTGTGATTTGCTGGGTTTTTTATTTCTGTTGAAAAGAATACATCATATTTTCTTTAAGACATATTTTATATCCCTATTAATTATTTTCATATTTCATATTTTGAAGAATTAATGTGATGAATTATTGTTGGAATTGATTGCTCCTTAATTTAGATAATGACTTTACATGTGGATTGGTATAAATCATTTGTGTGAATATGGCAAGAATTGAAGTATTAGTGTATCATGCCAAACACCATGAATTATTCAAAAGGCAACAACAAATCAAATTGGTTTCATATGCAATATATTTTCTCCTAGTGTAGGAGATTCCTTTATATGTATATACTTTTTCATATGCAACTTTATCAAATAAAGATTTTCTTTTCTTTAGGTAAGAAAGATATAAACTTCTTTGTATGTTGTTTTTAAGCCAAGAAATATTTTGAGGGAGACACAGTAACCTTCATGAATTACATGCCTACCACGAAGCAATATATTTTACTTTATTATATTGTATCATTTCACTTGAAAAGGAATCCATTATCCTCTGATACTTCTCTCAAGAATTGTGTCCACTACTGTCCAGTTAAGTCAAAGTTCTTCACTGCTCTACTATATATATAGGGTCTATTATATATAGTAGTCAAAACTTCCCAATAATTTAGAAGGCATGCTTTGGACCTTGTATAAAAGTTACACTATACTTGTAACTCTCCATTTTACATTACAAAATGTACTCATTTATTTCTGGGTTTCTTGTAAAACAGCACCAGTATTTTGAATTAGTCTCTTAAAACAGCGGCATCTTTTTACAAGCTCACACAGAAGCTTGACAAAAGATTGTGTGGTTTAATAGCAGAGAATCCTGAGCTTGTGCAAGATCGAAACACCTATGGTGAATTATTTTTGAACCTTTAGCATCTGCTATCCTTGGACAATTCCTAGGGGACAAATCATGGACACCCACTATATATTTTAAAAATATTATGGATCTATCTACTGTTTTAATTTTCCAGAATGTTCCAGAATGATGCTATATTAGGTGGAAAATCAGAATGACAGTTTTGACCACTGCTACTTACCATATACATGCTATTGTTCCTCCTGTTCTGTGAGCCAGTAGTTATTTTCTAATGTAATGGTCCACCCAGACCATTAGGGAGCGTTCAGAGAGCTTTTTATTAGGGCTTCTGGACTTCAATTTGTCTAGGTTAGGAACTGGCCAAGCAGATCCTACCACCCTAATCATCCTATTTAACCAGTTATCCAGTAAAGATTGGATGGGAAAGGGTATCCACTACTATTGTATCTACAACCAGTGATTTCATGTGCACAAACTATTGTGATAATCTTAATTATGACGTTTGCAATTGAAGTGGTAGTGTCCAAAGTTCCTTATACCTTAATGAAAATACTGTAAGTAGAGATTTGAAACAAAAAAACATAAAAATGGGATAGCATTTGGGTTGTTCGTGTTTTCGAGCTAGTATAAGATTATAATATGCTAGTTCTTTCTGCTAAAATTGCTAAATATTTACTTTAGTAAGTATTTATCTTGGAGTAGAACTACAAAGTACACTAAATAAGGAAATGCAAATGATTTTAAAAACATAGCCATTGGCCAGCAGAGTAGTTACTTGTGCTAAGTCTCTTTCAACATTTCAGTGTGGAAGCTTTATAAAGTGCATTGACTTTCTCTGCAAAGAGTAGCACATATGTAATCAGCAGGTGTAAGCAAAGTTGCAATCATTAGAGCACTCCTCTAACCAAACCTTTATTTCTGAAGAGATTAGAAATTATCTGCATGGTTGGGGAAAGGCTATTTCAAAGCAGGAAACCCATTTTAACAGCATCCCACCCGACCAGTGTTACGAAGCAAACTTAAGTTAGAAACATATCCTGTTGCTTTCCCCATTTATAGCAATTCTAATCTATGTACTATTTTTTTTTGTATTGGAAAACAATAGTACAATTAAAATAGCATTAGAACCCAACTGGTATGTTGTATTTGTAGTATCATGCTAAAATTTCTTTGGGAAAAGGATAAATCTCAATGGAAAAACTGCCTGATGGAAGTCAACCATCAATGCCTAGTGACTCTAATGAAGTGGTTTAGTATGTGAAAGAAAATATATTTTTGGTGAGATCCTGAAGAGCTGATACTGGGGAATATCAGGTTTTATCCACCAAATGCTATTTAACTGTAATAAAGTTCATGTTAATTCCATGTTCATTAGTCAGGACAGCTGTTTGGCTAGGTTTATAAAAGATGAAGTCCAGAGGTGGTATTCAGCAGATTCTGATCAGTTTTGGAGAACTGGTAATGGAAATTTTGAATAGTTCGGAGAACCGGCGGTAACCTTCCCCTTGAGTAGGGTGGGAATGGAGATTTTACAGTATCCTTTTCTTGCCACACTGACCAAGCCACGCCCACCAAGCCACACCCACAGAACCAGTAGTAAAAATTTTTGAATCCCACCAATGATGAAGTCCATTGCAGTGGAGGGTTGTGTCATATAACTACTGGTAGAAGACTGTAATATGCAATACTCTAATGAACAAAGACTTTTTGGAGTACCTGACAAATACATACATGCATAGATATACAACCATACACATTCATTTTAAATTAAAATATGGACCTGCTGACAGCTGGTTCTACATGCATACATACTCTTTAAAGGAAATTTAAGAAAATCAAATTGGAATGCTAAGAATCACATTTGAAGGAACTGAGTTACATTCCATATATGTTCCCCTTGCCAATGATCTAAAATAGGGAGTCCTGACTTTCTATTAACTTTAGTAAAATAAATATAGCTTTTTGATGTGTTCTAATAAACAATTGATAATATTTAAGGCATAATTAACATTTGGAAATGAACTTAATATGCCCTAAAATACTTTTTTAGATTAATTGTGCCCAGTCTTCTTTGCAAAAGCCTAAGCAATCTGAAGCCTTAGTGATCCACCAGAGATGACCAATGATCTATTACTTTCTGCTCTACAAAACTTCATCTGTTTTTTTGTGTGCTAAATTTTTCTGTACATTCTCCATCTGCACATTCTTCACATACGTGGATGAACACTCATAAATGCATTCGTCATTTTGAGGCTGAAGTAATAAAGATAAGGGAAAGTTGTATTTACCTCTTAAGTTTAGTTATTCCAGTTTTGGATCAACTATTAAGCAAAAGAAGCATTCACTCAGGATACCAAGAGAAAAGGGAGACCACAGAGTATTTCACCATTTCACTGTCACTTTCCACTTTAGCAGAATTTGTAATAATTGTTCTTATCTGCCATGTTTGATTTTCATCTACATTGTTAAACATATTTTCTTTGGCATGGTGAATGACTAAAATTTAAAAGTTTGCTCTAAAGGATTTTCAGAATTGAAAAACATGCCCTTAAAATCAGTGATGGGATTCAAATCTTTTTTACTACTGTTTCTGTGGGCATGGCTTGGTGGGCATGGCAGGGGAAGGATACTGTAAAATCTCCAGTCAGAGGTGGTATTTGCCGGTTCTCCAAACTACTCAACATTTCCGCTACCGGTTCTACAGAACTGGTCAGAACCTGCTGAATACAACCCCTGCTTAAGATCATATAATTTCAGTACAGATCATGTCAGATCTTATTTTGCTTTTTAAACATTTGTAGGAAGAATAAAATAGTTTTCAATATATGTCTGTATTTGCCTTTCCCCCTTACAACAATTTAAATAAATGCATCAACAAAAGTAGAAACTTTGCATTTTTTTAATTGTCCTAGTTTTAAGATATTTGTTTATATTCATTAGTGCTATTTAGTGTTCAATGAATATTTTAAAAAACCCTAATTTATATTTAATATAACTATGGCAGGGGTGTCAAACTCACAGAACGGATCCAGCCCCCGGGCCTTGAGTTTGACACTGGCTTAGTTTGACACTGGCTTTAGTTTGAGTTTGGTCTGGCTTAGGAGATGGCCTGGAAGAAATCTGACATTTTAATTTATTTTATTTTTTTGCACTGAATTTTAATGCCTTGTTAGTTATACAATGGAAAAGTAGATGGATACCTCTGTTGGATTGTGTTTAGAACATCAGTTGTTCTTGATCCTGCCAGAATACAGTATTTCCATCTTTCACATAGTGAATTTAAATAAACACATATCTTTCTAACAATTTCCAACTTCCTTATGTTAATCTTCAACAGAAAGATTCATTCTAGGCTACTAGATAATACTATTATCTAGATAATATCATTAAAAGAATCTACTTAGATAGTTGTTTGAATGAAAACAGGGCAAATCTGCTTTATTTCTCTTTAGCTCTACTTGTTGTACATAACCATTCAGTATGATATGCTTCACTAAACTGAGTGTTTATGAAAATTGAGTCAGATTACAGAAA
Source organism: Notechis scutatus (assembly GCF_049901735.1). Taxonomy (NCBI): domain Eukaryota; kingdom Metazoa; phylum Chordata; class Lepidosauria; order Squamata; family Elapidae; genus Notechis; species Notechis scutatus. Next base: position 146,415,605 of record NC_142012.1, on the reverse strand, counting down.
ATTATTTTCCTCCATACAAGATCTCTGAGAATTCACATTAAGTATCTTAAAGCAATAAAATTAATGTATGCCTTCCATTTGCTGCCAACTTTTAAACATTTATCTCCCAATAGGAAAATTAAATAGGCTTCTTTTCAAAGGTAATACCGGTACATTTACAAAGACCACCTTTTATAGAACAAAATTAAATAACAATTTAAGGAAGCTTGTATTGAGGTAAATGAACTATGCTTTTATCCCCCTGTGCACACAAATTACTGTGTGGGGATGACATTGTCAGTATATAATAATGAACAGATGTTGAATTTGATGTTGGGGGGAATAAACCTTCTTTTCCCCTGATGGTGGAGTGATATTTTTCTTTCTAAGGCATCCACAATCACAAACTGTTTCATAAGAATAAGACCACCATTTTGGAAGAGTCATATCTATGATTATCGTGCAGGTATTTAGAAGGCTGGATGAGTAAGAAATTATGTGATTAATAGAGAAATTTCTAAACTGTTAGAATTGGAATTTAACCAGGATAATTTTTGAAATAAACATTTGAAAGCAATGCATATAAATCATATATAATCTGTCTCTTTTCTAATCTAAGAAAGGGTGTCAAATGTAAATAGATTTCCTGGAGTTAGTTGTGAGGGGAAATGAAGGAAATGCAAAAGGAGGAGGAGAGGGGCACACTAAAATTTAATATCAAAAAATTAAAAATCCTACAAGTGAACAAAAGTGAATGGAGATTTGAAACTGACATTAACTAAGGCTGTGAAGGGCCAAATGCCACATTTAGCTCAGAAATGTCCTGAGGTAGAATAACTGTAGGGAAACAGATAATTGAGTAAGCTGGACTAAGCAATGCTGGGGAAAAAAAGAACTGGTTTTGAAGAAAAATGCTGACCTTTTTTCCTTTTTTCTTCTGGTCCTTGCCAGAGAATGGAAGAATGCAAGACAAGATGGAGGCAGATACACTTGTGGTAGAAGATTAGAAAACACCTAGGTTCTGTTGTGAATCAATAAAAGTTATTAGCATAAATGCAAATCAGGGTTTGGAAACCTGCACACCTGATTGGTCCTTATACAACAACTAGGGATTGGTCCATAACTAGTCCCTGATTGGCCACTATTTTGACACTTCTCATTGGTTATAAGTTTGAACTTGTTGCACATGTCATTGGTTAATAAGGTAGCAGCTAACCCTATAAAAGGGTTGCTGTTGCCCATAGCCTTGCTCTGTTCTGTTCTATTTACTGTTAATAAAGAGTTGAAGTCACTGGTCAGATGTCTGGTCTCCATTATTCTCCAAACTTAACACTGGCAACGAAGGTGGGATACGGAGACCGAAGAGCTGACTGATCTACAGAGCAACACACAGAGCACGTGGTCGAACACGCACCATCAACGGCAACATGGCCAGCGGTGCCGTACCACCCGCTCCATTCAACCCAGAAACCGAAGACTGGGAATCGTACATGGATAGGTTCCAGATGTTTCTGGAGACCAACAATTTGAAAGATGCAACAACCGGCAAAAAAAAGAGCTATCTTTCTAACTCACTGCGGGCCTACCGTGTTTAAAATGGCAAAATCACTTGCCAAGCCAGCCGAAGTAAAAGAGATGGACTGGGACGTCCTCGAGCCTTTACTACGGGCTCACTACGTGCCCACCGTGCCAACCTTAGTCAGAAGACACGAATATTACCAGAGGGACCAACGGAAGGGCGAAAGCCTTGCCAATTACATCACGGACCTCCGAAACCTGGGAGGCCTCTGCAGATTCTCCGACTTAGAAGAAGCCCTCCGGGACCGCCTGGTTCTGGGCCTAGAAGACGGCACGATCCAGAGCAAAATTATGGCTAAGGGGGACATCAGCCTCACCGATGCCCTTAAAGAAGCCACGGCAGCGGAGGCGACAAAGAAGTCGGCAGCCCGAATGCGCCGCACCAACGCACCGCTACGTCAACTCGCCAAAGATACCTTGCCTTGCCCAGAGAGACACCCGGTATCGACTCACCACGAAGACCTAGAATCCCCATCAGAAAGCGATGAGGAAGAGGTCAACCGACTCCGAACGGAACGAGACCAGTTCACACAACCCTCATCCCGACCATGTGCAGGATGTGGGGCGAATCACCCACGATCCAGCTGCAAATTCCTCGACGCACTCTGCCGCATTTGCGGGAAACGAGGTCACATCGCAAAGGTCTGCAGAAGCAAACAAAACTCCAAATCCTGACAGGCCGAATGCCAATCTTCCGGATTCTTCGGCACACACCGAGAAAAACTGAACCACCAATGGGGAAACCACCCCTACAGAAACAAACCGTCCATCACTTCCACCAGGTGTGAAGAAACCAGGCGGGAAGAGACCCACCAAACAATCACCATAGGCCACGCTACATCCCTTGATGCCGGGAAAATCCGAGTAAAGGTCGCCATCGAAAACAAACCTTGTGTGATGGAGGTGGACTCGGGATCTTCCCTCTCGATGGTGTCATGGAAAACGCTCCAACAGCTCATTCCAACGATTTGCCACCAAGACCTTAACCCTCAAAGGGTTATACTCAAAGACTATCAGGGTAACCGAATTCCCGTCGTCGGGTCCCGCAGATTCCAGGTTTCTTTCAAGGACCGCACCGTCGCACTACCACTGACTGTCGTGGACCGTGACAGGCCTAGTCTTTTAGGCCTTCAATGGTTCAGACCGCTCGGAATCACTGTAGCCGGAGTCCACCGGGCCGAGAGCAGCGATTGGGAGGAGGCACTCGTGCAAGAATTCCAAGATGTTTTCGCAAATGGACTAGGCAAGTACAAGGGGACCCCGATCTCATTTAACTTGAACCCCGAGGTAGCACCCATCCGCCTTAAGCTGCGTCGGGTGCCGTTCGCCTTGAAGCCTAAAATCAACGAACAACTCGATAAGCTAATAGCGCAGGGCGTGCTGGAGCCACCGACCACGCCCGCTGGGAAACCCCTATAGTGACGCCTATCAAGCCTGATGGGTCACTAAGAATTTGCGGAGACTACCGGGCCACCTTAAACCACGCACTGCAGCAAAGTGCATATCCAGTGCCGGTAGTGCAACACTTGCTCCATTCCCTGGGTGGTGGGAAAGTTTTCGCTAAGCTAGACCTAGCCCAGGCGTATCAACAATTGCCTGTAGATCCGACCACGGCAGAGGCGCAAACTATCGTAACGCATAGGGGCGCATTTAAATGCAACTGGCTCCAGTTTGGGGTAAGCGTTGCCCCGAATCTTTCAGAGCTTAATGGAAAGGTTGTTACAAGGGATAAGAGGGGTCGTACCATATTTCGACGATGTACTCATCGCCGCCCCTAACAAAGACATTCTAGAAAAACGACTCAGAGAGGTTTTACGAAGATTCCAAAACGCAGGCCTCAGAGTTAAAAAAGATAAATGCCAGTTATGTACCGAAAAGTAGAATTTTTGGGATACCTCTTGGACAGCCAAGGAATCCATCCCACCGAAGACAAATTAAGGGCGATTAAAAAGGCCCCCACTCCAAGGAACAAGGCAGACCTACAGGCGTTCCTTGGACTTATCAATTTCTATAATGTCTTTTTACCCCACAAAGCAACGGTAGCTGAACCGTTGCATAGACTATTAGACAAAAAAGCAACGTGGGTTTGGGGACAATGGGAACAATATGCTTTCCAACAAGTGAAGAAATTGCTAACTTCTGATTCTGTACTTATGCAGTACAACGAGACTCTTCCGCTCACTATCACGTGTGACGCATCACCTTTTGGGGTTGGGGCAATTCTGGCCCACGTATTACCAAATGGAGCGGAAGCCCCCATCGCGTTTTTTTCGCGAACCTTAGCTAAAGCTGAAAGAAATTATAGTCAGCTGGACAAAGAAGCTTTAGCTATTGTGGCCGCAGTTAAAAGATTTCATGAATATGTTTATGGCCGTGCATTTACGATAATTACTGATCATAAACCACTACTGGGGATCATTGCGGGTAATAAGCCAACCCCGTATATATTGTCCCCCAGAATGACCCGTTGGTCTGAATTCTTGGCGGCCTACAACTACACCTTGCAACATCACCCGGGGAAATCAATTCTCCACGCTGATGCATTGAGCAGAACGCCGCTCCCAGACTCTGTTGTAGATCCAGCCCCAACCATCTCAACACTACAGATCGAAGCTCTACATGTACCACCATTGACGGCTAGAGACATTGCCTTTGAAACAAAACGTGACCCAGTTCTGCAACACATCCTACGCTGGGTTGAACGGGGGTGGCTGACAGACCAAATAGCACCGGAATGGGCGCCCTTCAAAGCCCGCCAAACCGAACTGTTTTCCCAAAAAGGCTGTATCTTGTGGGGCAATCGAGTCGTAATCCCTGGCAAATTGCAACAAACTGTTTTGGCGGTATTGCATGAAGGATATCCGGGGATCGTGCGGATGAAAGCACTCGCACGCAGCTACGCTTGGTGGCCGGGAATCGACAAAAGAATCGAGGCCTGGGTCACTACTTGTCAACGTTGCCAGGACGTCAGCAACGCACCGCCTAAAGCAAGCCCAACCGAATGGGAAACTCCGAGGGGACCTTGGTCCCGTATTCATATTGACTTTGCGGGACCTACCAAAGGACACACTTTCCTTATTACTGTCGACGCCTATTCAAATTGGCTCGAGATCCATCGAATGAACACAACTACAACAGACTCAGTTATCAATAAATTAAACAGACTATTTGCCACACACGGGTTTCCGGACATGTTGGTCTCGGACAACGGCCCACAGTTTACTGCATTACCCTTTGAACAATATCTTGCTGATCGGGGCATCCGCCATGCACTAACCTTGCCCGCGCGACCCTGCGGCGAATGGACGATGCAGAACGCATGGTACAATTTGTAAAAAGATCCTTCACAAAATGGAATTTGGCAACATCGACGAGAAAATCAATCGAATTCTCTTGTTGCAGCACATCACGCCCCACAGCGTGACCAACAAAACACCCGCTGAACTTCTTATGGGGCGGAAACTGCGATCGCACCTTGACCGGCTCCACCCTGCATTCGCACCGGAAAAGCCCTTCGGCTCCAGCAGCAAATGCCGGGAATTTAAGGTAGGCGATTTAATCTTTGCCAAAAACTTTTCCGGCGACCCGTTATGGATACCCGCAACCGTTACCCACCTTACCGGGCCTAGATCGTACCGCCTGCTAACAGACGATGGGAGGGTGTGGAAACGCCACATAGACCAACTCCGATCGAGATTACCACCCAGCGCCCATGACTCCCCGGGTTCACAAACTCAAGGGGGAGGAAATATCGAGGAAATTGACTTTGATATGACAAATAGCAGGCCAACGGAAACCCTACGGCCCAGCGAAACACCGGAACTTGAAGCGGGAGGGAATTGACTTTTTCAGGGAACTTTAATACGGGGAAACCGAACTGCAAAACCCCGAAGAAACACGGAGTAGCGGAGACAACCACAGTGAAAACAGCACGGAATCACCGTGCAGCGAAACAGACTTTAATAAAGATCATCCAAACGCTCCACCGGAACCGGACCTTAGACCAAAACCGGTGGAGCCACGGAAATCATCCAGACAGACCAAACGGCCTGTCTATCTTGAGGATTTTATTACAGCTCCCCTCAAACGGAACCCAAGGGGGAGGGGTGTTGTGAATCAATAAAAGTTATTAGCATAAATGCAAATCAGGGTTTGGAAACCTGCACACCTGATTGGTCCTTATACAACAACTAGGGATTGGTCCATAACTAGTCCCTGATTGGCCACTATTTTGACACTTCTCATTGGTTATAAGTTTGAACTTGTTGCACATGTCATTGGTTAATAAGGTAGCAGCTAACCCTATAAAAGGGTTGCTGTTGCCCATAGCCTTGCTCTGTTCTGTTCTATTTACTGTTAATAAAGAGTTGAAGTCACTGGTCAGATGTCTGGTCTCCATTATTCTCTTAACAGGTTCCAAAGTGAGTGCTTTTTGCACTATTTAAGCTTGTGCATCACATTTCTCTTTTAGCAATTGCAGTTATTGGTTTTGTCATGAGTAATTCCTTGCTGGCATAGGAATTACTATGTGGAATTGCTTCCCTGTGATTCAGCCTTGCTTTTGGGTCTTCCATGTGCATTATTTTAATCTGACAGATTGATTGACTGGTTAATCTGGCTTTGACCTGATTTAGTTTGGCCAGCATTATATTTTTCTTTAGCTGTTACTGTTGGTATTACCGCTCCCAACTATAAGCAGGACATCAAAGGGACAAATTATGACTTCTACTGGACCCAGATTCAAAAGCCATAAATAAATTGGAAGCAGGTTATTTGAAGATCCACTAGCATTTATGTGAATCTGCTTGGCTCCAAAATCAGGTGCGGTAGCTCTGTTCCCATATCTATCTTTAGGCTGGTACTGATAGAAAAATAAACCTTTTGGATATCTTTATAATGGGCATGTGTATTCTCAGACTTTCTTCTCAGCTGCTTCACTGAACTCCAGACAGGAAGGGAAACAAAGGTCTCAAGGTAATGATCAAATGAGTCTTTATTCGTCCATACAATGCTCCGGATTCAGGCAACAATGAGTAACCAAAAAGAATTAAAGTCAGCTCTGGTGGACCTCGCAGCCAGAGCTGTATTTATACACTAGTTAACAACTTAATGAGGTTATCCACCATCCGGTGAGCGTTACTGCCTCACATCCAATCACCATGTAACACCCTATACACTGTGCTTTTATCCATTAATTATCCCTATTTACTATACTTGTACAAATATCATATTTCATCATTGTATTTACGCCTATTAAGTGACCACCCCTCTCGAGATCGTTAGTTTAACAGGCAGCATCCTAATCACTTTGTCTACAACCGCCCACAGGCTGTAACAGCTCAGCGTGTGACGTCAGCAAGGCTCGTTATCTCTGTCGAACAGTCAAAGCCCCAGGTTGGGTGGTTAACAGAACTTCCCCCCTCGATAGCATAGTCTGACATGGCACAACGCATGGTGTCACGGCTCCAGCATACCCTGGAGACATGACAGCTAACTCTTTTAAAAGGGATTTTTAAAATCTGGATATGACAGTTGTCTTTTTGAAGGAAGGTTATGATTTTAAATATTTCATATTGCTGTTTGAAGTAACTGCATTTTATTGTTCTAAAATGGTGCCTCATATATGTCCTTAAGATAGATTTGCCTTGAAAGGCTACATGAAAATAAATAAATAATATCTCACCCCAGTTATTATCAACTGTAAATTGAATTGCAACTGTGATTCCAATGCTGATGCTATATCTTATTGCTGATAATGACTATTTATACTCATTTTTAAAAAGGTTTTTTGTAAAGTATTTATAAAATATTGTGAACTGCCCAGAGTTGATTTGGACAGTGAGATGAATGGCATATCAATTTAATCAATAAAATAAAGGCCAAAAGAATCATTTAAAAAGGAAGAGAAAAGAAAAACAGATACATTATTGAATATAATTCAAATAATAATTGGCACAGTCTCTCAAGACAATGATTTTTCCTCCTTCCCTAATCCTTCTCCAAAAGGGATTTACTTAAAAGGGAGGGGAAAACAAACAATTGATCTATTACATTTCTGAATAAATTCATCTGGAAACATTGAACTGTTGATTAACACAAAAAATTAAAGACAACTTCTTGGATATTAAAAATCTGTTATTTTATTGACATAATTAGAAGAACTAGCTGTCGTCCCCCCCTTCTTTTCTGTTCAATGTTTGCTTGGCTTTCAACTTCTTCCATGGGGAATGTAAGCCTGGACCAATTTGGGCAGGGAGAGGAAAAGCCTCTGGTAGAATAAGGGCAGGCTATAACATCTCAGCAGTAATGGGCAAGGAGAATTATGAAAATAGATAGGAGGAGGACAACTCTTAGGGACCCTGCCACTACTGTATTTTTTCCAGTGCCCCAATATCACACTGAGAGATGGCAGACATTCAAGACTCTGAACTGTCAGGTGTTGCTGCTGAATCCAGTTTGCATAATCTGTTCTCATCCATAACTTGACTCTGAATGAGAAAGGCAACCTGGCTTGTATTACTGAAACTTAGCTAGGGCTCTGGAGTCCCTTTTCTACTAGGTTGGATTTTTTTGTAGAAAGCTAACTCATGGAATGCTTCTTTATTCTTTGTTCCTGAATAATAAATCTGGTATAGTTTCTGTTTTCCAAAGGTCTGTTCGATTCTATTCCGAAAGGTCTAAGTGGAATACCGTGCTGGCTTGCTCTGCTTTTTCCAGAGAAAGTAACCATATTATTAACCTATGATGTAGCAGGCCTTTTCTCAGCAATAATTATTCTAAGTGTGACAGATTGTTTGATATTTCATCAAGAGAGTGTAGGTGGCCTACCCAAGAGTTAAAAATATCAGATTAGAAAAAAAATAAAGACAAATAAATCAATATAATAAATCAGTAAGCTGATATTGCCCAGTTTTAAATGCAGATTGACAATACCCAGTATTACTAGGCATTTGAAAGATTATTACTTATATCCTAATATGCCAACTTGCCTACACATTAACATTCTTATTTCCTAAATTTCAGCAAGTAACATTACAAACAGTTTGAAATACTTTTCTGAATGACTTTTGATCAAAGGCTTTTTTTCTCAATATATTGTCTAAACGCATTGCAAGAGAACTAAAATATCATGAAAGTATATCATGTCACATCATTGTGTTAGCCACTGTTGAAGTAGCCTCCTTCTTGTTCCTACATTTTTACATTTACTTTCTTCTTGCTTACAATTGATCCATAGAACTGTTCTTTGTACAGCAAGTTTCAAGTTTCAAAAAAGAGATGAAAGGAACAGAAAAACATTAAAATTCAAAGTAGCATAAAATTTCAGAGAACAGTAAAAAGCAAGCATCTTTGGCATATTTATTATAATTCACCTAAACAATCTGAAAAAGCTTTGCCATGAAATTGAAAGACCATGTCATTTGGAATAGATGTCTATTTCAATAAACCTGTAGAAAGTGTATGCTTTTTTTAATAGTTCCATAAATATAATAGTCTGAGTGATGAATGTCTTACTGTATCTGCATCTGCTCATATTTCATGCCTGTTATCACAAATTATCATATAGACTGCCAAGTGTGATGAAAAATGCAATAGTGTAATGTTAAAATGTCTTTTCCAGAAAAGAAAAGTTAGATCTACAAATTCATCAGTACCGTAATAGCATGTGAGGATATGGGTAGTGAAAGAGAAAGTTTTTGCCTTGGTTTGCATAAAAGGTGCCATCAAAGTGGCATATCCCAAAGGTTCATTTGTTGCCATTAGTGCTTTTTACAAGATAGTAATCAAATTCTCATCCTTACTGCACTCACTCCCCATTTCATTTCTTAAGCTACATCTACTTGATGTATACAAATATTGTATCTCTTGGGAAAGGAAGGTTTAGAAGAACTATCGAGTGTAGAGCAAATACCCTTTTATATAGGGCAGTGTTCTGACCTAGCTCCCCAGACACGACAAACCCTCTTTATTTAAACCGATGATTCCTTTATTAGGACCACCAGCAGCCCTGGCAAAAAGTTTCCCTCAATGCAGGCTAACAAATCTGTCTGGCAGGGAGGTGAATAGTTGTCTGCCACATCTATTCATCTCCGCCCCCTGCCTTTTATCCCCAGAGCTAGGGTGGGGCTTCACTAACAGTGGTGGGGTTTCTGTCCTAAGGATCAACCCACAGATTTCCACTGCTCTCCTCTCCTCTGCCAGAATTCTGCGCATCTGTGCATCAGGCACTGGAGCCAGCTGTTCCTCCTCTTCCTCATCAGCCACCTCCAGACCTGGGGGCTGTTGATTGTCCACCTGAGGGCTGATGGAGAGAGTCTCTCTCTCTCTCTCTCACACACACACACACACACACACACACAAACACACACACCTCCATTCCCTCTTCCCACTCAGAGCTCTCAGGTTGCCTTGATGCTGACCGTGACTCCCATGCTTCCTTCTTATCTGATTTGGCTGCTGGAGGGGCTGGCGGCCAACAGGCCATAACATTGCCATGCTGGATTGTGAACTGGGACTTGTAGTCCAATACATCTGAAGGAATGAAAGAAAAAAAATGGATCTGGAATATAGTAATTTCTAATTGGAAATTAAATATATTTATTATCAGAGTCTTATCAGATAGAGTTTATGATATAGTCCATTAAAGGAGCTCCAAATCATGACAACAGTGATAGAGATTTTTTTTTCTGATTTAAAGAATAGCCATACATTGCTAGATTTCTGATGTAATGCTGAAGGGCTTAGCATTTAACAAGAGAATAGGAATGAATGTAATTATTGCTTATGCTAATTAAACACAACAAAATAAGAGATCTGATGAAGCTTAACAGTTTTTAATAACTGTTTAATTACACTCTGTAATATGTGCATTATAGTTTTTTTTTAAAATTGCAATTCCACTTCAAAGTTACTGACATAATACAATTCTGTGGGTTACACAATGAGGAGGAATCACTTATATTAACAAATCTGAGCTCACTGCAGGAAAATCAAACGATTCACAACAGATATACAAATATGACAAAAATGTGAGCAAGCTGAAAAATAATATGGATATTATTATTACTGCAAGATCACCAAGTCTTCTACTTCAAAAAGGTAAAAACATCCACTCTAATACACAATTCAGATGCATATCAGTGAAAAGAAATTATTTAGGTTTTCCCTTCTTGACTTCACATTCATTATGTTGAATAGTCAGACACTAGTTATTCATAAAATACTTGGTACCTGAAAAAACTCATCTAAAGTTGAGAAAACAATTTCAAACGATTAAAGGATGTCTGTACCAGCATCTTTAAATGAAATTATAATATGACCAGAAGGAAACATATCAAATGTAAAGGCTGATATACAAATTATAAAAATCAGAACTTCCTTTAACAGGCAGCCTAAAGTTACACAGAAAGTGACAAAGAAAAAAGGCAGAAAACTAGTGGTCATCTCAATTTATGCAGTTAATATGTGACTCTCCTCCACCCACCTACTCAAAAAACAGAAGCAAAACCCTGTTCTTTATGAGGCAGCCAAGCAATTTTCCAAAGCATCTTTGGCAGACTGTGAAAGGATGGATGGAAACTAATCAAAGAGAGAAGCAACCTAGAACTAAGGAGAAATTTCCTGACAGTTAGAACAACTAATCAGTGGAACAACTTGCCTCCAGAAGTTGTGAATGCCCCAACACTGGATGTTTTAAAGAAGAGATTGGACAACCATTTGTCTGAAATGGTGTAGGGTTTCCTGCCTGAGAAGGGGGTTCAACTAGAAGACCCCCAAGTTTTCCCCTTCAACTCTATCATTCTATTCTAAGACTGGGAAAGGAAATTTTATAGTGACATTCTTGATATCCAACAAAATGGAACTTGGCACCATTTTACTTTTAAATTTTCAAACTGACAGAAGGTCCATTATTATATAAGATGAACTTATCTATCTTTTCTAATTCATTAGCTATGGCTGTACATGGACCACAAATGCTCTTCAGTAAATGTTCTTATGTTGTGGGTTTTTCTTTGCTTAATTTCACTATGACTTCCCACCTAGACAAAAGCACATCAAATTAAGATTCAAAAAGGAGATGGCATTCTGAATTTAATTTCTTAGACAAAAAATATAACAGATACATATTTCTGTCTTACTCATTATCCCATTGTCTTCCTACTCAGTCAGTTCTTTCTCTGTACATATATGCACATACAAGCGATGAGGTCTTGAGGGAACACCAGAAAACGTTGTCAAGGTTTTTGTCTGAATAGTTTATGGTGGTAATCTGCTACCTTTGGACCATGATAAGTTTTGGGGAAACTGTATTGTATTGACACTGTAATGTCAATATCTTTATGAAAATTATATTTTTCTACAATTATTGAAGTCCACAAAAGATGGCAGCTTCAGAATTGGAAAAAAGGGATTTTTTTTCCCATTGTGGCAAGTGAATTGCTACTACTAATCAGTCAGCAAAAATGAAGGAAAGAGAAGGGCAGGAAGAGAAAATTGGAAAGAAGAGAGGTGATGCAATGCATTTATCTTGGATATGACATTTGATTTGTTTTAGAAATGAGATTTTGAGAAATAGATCAGTCTATTTCCAGACCAAACTGATTTGAGAAGTCAGCTTGCCTATTATGACGTACTACCCACTTCTGTATAAAATTTACTTCCCATCTACTAGGCTTTGCTTGTACAAAAGCATTTATTTAAAAAGTGTAACAAGCTTCACTCCTCTTCTGTAAACTCCTGTATGCTTTCCTTTATTTCTATATAATTTCTTGTTTTATTTTCTTTTGGATCACTTCTTAGCATTGCGGTTAGATCCTAGGACAAATAGCTTTGCAGAATATTAATTTATCTGGAAAGTGCACAACTACCTCTCCATATTTTCCACTTTCTATATTCTGTTGTATAACATCCTAAGATCACCATAAACAGGTGGCTGTTTTGAGGCTAATGTATTTTAGATGATGATTTTAATTTTAGTTCACTGTTTAATAATAGTCTTAATTCTGAAATAGACAAATAGATAATGATCAAGATTAACTGTGGTGTAAGCCACAATGAACACAATAAAAGCTTGACATATAAAGTGAAGTTTGTAATAAAGCAGTAAGGGTGGAGAACTTTTGAGTCTTCAGACATTGTTGTACTGCAACTATTAACATGTTTCAACAATTATCATACTTGATGGCCAACTTGGGATTACTTTCAGCTTTTATATCAACTGGAGGTATGAAAAAAAAATACATTGTTCATATTTCATTTTATTGCATTAAAAATTTCTGAGCCTTTGATTTTGCCCTTCTGGCAGCTGTATAAATTGGTGGTCTCCACATGTCAAGGAACAGCTGTTTCAAGAATTGTTTGACATCATGACCTGAATTCAAAAACAGAAAAGGATGGATGGGGAAATGGGTGGATGGATGAACGTATGAGATCAGACAGAGATAGAATAAAACCAATCAGAAGGCATCATGCTGTCTCTTTTCTCTGTGGCAGATAATATTACTTATATATTTTGATCCCATCTTTGTTTGATTCATCTCAAGACAATTTACATAATTCTCCTTTCTCTTGTTATTCCATAAAAATAACTCTGTGGTTTAAGTGGGGCTGAGAGAGTGTTACTGGTCTAAAGTCACCTAGATAGCTTCCCTCCCTAAGGAAGGATTAGAATACACAGTATTTCTATTTTTTTATCCAGCACCTTAACCACTACATCAGAATAATACCTCTTCATCTACTCTAGAACAGAGAAAGGAACTATGTCAAATGTCATGGTTGAATGGAAGATTGATATCACTTTGTTTAACTCCATTCCTACTTCATTGGCACACCATCCCTACTTCTAGGGTATAGATTGGCCTTCAGGTCAATCACAGTTGTGGATGCTCCAACACTAGAAGTTTGAAAGAAGACATTGGACAATCATTTGTCTGAAATAGTATAGAGGTTGGACTAGAAGACCTCCAAGATCCCTTCTGGTATTGTTATTCAGTTATTCAGTGCCTGTTGCTGCATTATGACCATCTGTTTATTCCAGCGGTGTCAAACTCAATTTCACTGAGGGCCGCATCAGGATTGTGTTTGATCTCGGGAGGCCTGGGTGTGTGTGTATGGTCTGGGTGGCCATAGCCAGCATGATGCCACTTGCATTGGGGGCCACCTGTGGTGGTCCGAGCTCTCTGCCAGCAAAAATGAGCCCCTGAGCTCTGTTTTTGGCTGCAACAGCCTCCTGCAACCCTCTGTCAGCAAAAATGGAGCTTGGGGAGCCATACACGGCCCTCATGAGCTCTGTTTTTGGCTGGAATGGCCTCCTGCAACTCTCTGCCAGCAAACTGAGCTTGGGAGGGCTGTGCATTGCAGGCTCGTACTTCACTATTTCCAGGGCAGCCCCATGGGCTAGATCAGGGCACCCCATGGGCCGGATCTGGTCCCCAGGCCTTGAGTTTGACACCCCTGGTTTAGTCAATTGACACATCCCTTTGTTGCAAAAACTTTAATATCTTTTTTTTAATCTGAAATATCTCAATGACCATTCCACAGAGGTCAAATAAGTAGTTACATTGCAGTCTTTTTGGCATCAACCTAAACTAACTTCCAACATTTAGGATTCTGTTTTATGATTATATCTGTGTTGTATAATTCTTACCACCTGAGATTCCAAATAGAATGATGATACTAAAGTATTTTAGCAGATTTCAGCTGCAATTTTTCTGAAAATTTATTTTATTTATTTATTTGATTTGTCAATTGTTTACAAGATAATAGGTATAAGTATAAACATAATTATGAATACATGAAATGGATACATATAAGAAAAATAAAAAGAAACAATAGGATAGGGACGGTAGGCACATTGGTGCACTTATGCACGACCCCTACAGACCTCTTAGGAAAGGGGTGAGGTCAATAGTAGACAGTCTAAGGTTAAAGTTTTTGGGGTTTGGGGAAGAAACCACAGAGTCAGGTAGAGTATTCCAGACATTGACTACTCTGTTGCTGAAGTTATATTTCTAGCAATCAAGTTTGGTGTGGTCTCCTTGAGTTTGTATCTATTGTGTGCTCTTGTATTGTTATGGTTGAAGCTGAAGTATTTATTGATAGGTAGGAAATTGCAATGTATGATTTTATATACTATACTTAGATTGGACCGAAGGCAGCATAGTTCTGGTGGCATAAGAGTTTAGTTTTAGGAATAGTTTGTCGTGTACCACTGAATCAAAGACTTTACAGAAGTCTATGTAGATTGCATCTATTGCTTTGCCCTGATCGAGTTGTGTAGTCCATATATTTTTGCAGTGTAAGAGTTGCAGATTACAGGATAGTTTTTTTCTGAAACCAAATTGTTTATTAGAGAGTAGGTTGTTCGTCTCTAAGTGGAGGATAATGGATTGGTTAATAATTGATTCCATGACTTTACAGGTGATGCAGCATAAAGAGATTGGTCTGTAATTTTCAACTAGGCTGGGGTCTCCCTTTTTGAAGATGGGGATGACCATGGCTTGTGACCATAGGTTTGGCAAGGAGCTGGTCCTGAAAGATTTTTCAAAGATTATGCTTAGAGGTTCAGCTATGACAGTGGATAGCTTTTTAAAGAAGTAGACACATATTAGTCCAATAGATAGAGATGGTTTTAGATTGCGTAGTGCTTTTTCAATATTGTCTTCTGTAAAATTGATATGTATTAGATCATTGTAGTTGTCTGTGGTTCGACTAGGAAATACTGGGCATGATCCATCACTGTTTACAAATACTGAGCCAAAGAATGTGTTAAAGAGGTTGGCTTTAATGGTGTCATCATTACAGTCCTTACCATAAGGTCCTTTCAGGGGTGGGATGGACCTTGAGTCTTTTAGTTCGTTGTTTACAAAATTGTAGAAAGCATGGGTGGAATTGGTGCGTAGAAGTTTTTCCTCTTGTTTAATGTGATAATTGGTGCATTCAGTTTTTATCTGGTGGCATAAATTTTTGTTATCTTTCCTTCCCAATCTCCCCAAAATGAAGAAAATGTTTTTCCAATTATTATTCAGACCATTCCTCTCTGCACACACATATGGCTTTGAATGACATTAGGTCCAGGCATTGTGGGAGATGAAAAATGGTGCTGGCATCAATATATTTGTTAGCTATTAGTTCCAAAAACAATAGCAAAAAAAGATGAAAGCTCATTACGAAAAGGGGATTTATTGCTATAGCTAAGCCTCATACCAAGGAAAATGTTGATGCTTTTTAACAGAAGTTAAAACAGCATGTTATAATTTTCTCCCAAAAAGTTTGGGGCAAGTTTTCTCTTCTCTAGGGCAGAATTTCAAAGGGCCATTCATGTAAAAATAACATAATGAAGAATAGTTAAAAGTTCTCTGCTATTCTATGCCATGAAACCTTAGAATGCATTGTCTATTTTTCTCTGTGTGCATGAAGTTGCATTAACTGATTGGTTCATTATTTGTGTTGCCACTTGAGGGAAAACTAGTAATGTTTTTGGAAAGAGAACATGCTGCATTCTGTGCATTCACATCACTTATCATGCTCCATAAAACAACACTTCTGATCTAGCTGGCAACTACAGTGCCCTGGGAGTCAAGTGGATGCCAGTTGCTGAATTGAAAAACAATGATATAAACTGGAAATATAGCAGACTAAGTGTGCCTGGAAACATTCATTTTGGGAATGAAGGAAATGACAACTGCTCCTTATCTGATCATCATATAAGGGAAACTGAGAGGAAAAATGATGCTGTTTGTTCATGAATTGCATACATACAAGTTGGAGTAATGGACAGGCCAAGACTGAAATTCTCACTCCAATTTATCCAACATGTTACATGGATTTTGAAACTTTTTCCCTAAGAGGAAATACGACACGGTTCATTTCTATTCTGCCAGCAAATTGTGAAAAGATCTAGATCACCTGGGACAGTCCCATATTGTGTTTTCTGCCTAAAATTAATTTACTCTGGAAAGGTTGTGAAGAAGATATGGGTATGGGAACTTCTTGCAATATTCTTTGTTAGAGCAGGAAAAAAAATCAGACTGTCAAAATAATTGTACCTTGTGTATTGATTCATATATACAGTATTATTTTAAACAAACTTCATTAGGGTTCTTTCATATAGTTATCATTATTTTATTATAGTCTTTGACAACCATAAGATGAAAATATTATCTAGTTATATACAATTAAATAAATAAATTAGAATATAGTTTAAGAATGCTATATAAAAGAAAAAAATTAGGAACAAAGAAACTATTACAAATAAGATTTATAACAATATTATTGTTATCAATTAATAATAGAACAAAGTGAGGTATTTTAATAACCTTGGAAGTAAAGTGTAGCATCTGTAGATCAACAAAAAGTTAATATATACAAGTGTTCTATGTATCAAACATGCTGCTGTATTCTGCTCTAATATATGTTATAAAACAATTACTGTCAAGAAGATATTTACGATTGACTTGAACAACCTGGCATTCTGATCCAAAATGGGAAAATAAGGGCACTTATAAGGGCACCTATTTATAAAATTGACAGTATAAAGAATATTATCAACTATCTCTACTTGTCCATCACCACAGGAGCATAATATGTCTTCCTTCTAACAGAGATGAAGGAGAGCATATACTGTGGGAAGAGACTGTTCGTTGTATAAGGTAGCACATATTACTTCATATCTTTTTTCTTGTGAGAAAAGGAAGTTTTGAGGATCTGGTTAAATCAGATTCTATTCTAATATACCGCTTCAGAAATTATTGTACCTAGTCATACCCCTGAGAAAGTTGATATGTTATAAATAAGGACAGTTTTGATACATTTTTTTAAAAAACTCTCTTCTGCTTGGATTGAAAACCAACTGCTGAAGTTAAGAAGGCAAGGCCTGCTGTGGTAAAACAACGTCTAAGTCAGCTGGTAAAAATATACTGTACTTCACCATAATCTGATGTCTACTCTCATCACTCTCCTCTCTAATCATAAGGAGAAATTAAAAACATAGCAGGGCAACTGAAGTATTGCTTCAGAAATTGATTGAGGCTCAGAGCTTAAGAAGAGACCAGCTGTGATCCAGACAGGAGCTGCTATACTATCAATTTGGCTGTTAATAATTTGACACATAATGCTGGTTCTTCAGAGCTAGATAAATATATCTTCCAGAAGTAAAGACAACAACCCTTGGGTATTTATACCATGAGATTTGTGCATCATGTGTGAATTTTTGGCCTCTTTGTAAAAAAAGGTAACAACCTTTTTATTAGTATTAATCTTTGATTAGTGTTCCTTGCAGAATTACAGCAGAAACACAAAGCTCTTCTGAGGCCTAGATGCTGCCTTGACAGAAATTATTGCATCAGAAGGATGTAGATCTGCTTATCTGCCACTTTAGGAGGATGAAAATTCAGATTGCCGAAACAGCACACCAGGGTACTGAAATGAACAAAAGTGGAACAAGGTTGCTGCTTTGTTTAATCCCCTGATGTGCTAGAATAGCACTTGATAAGTTGAGCATGTAGAAAGTATATCTGCTAGCACTAAGCATTGATTCTCTAGAAATAAACAAAAAATGACAAGAAGATGAGGGAAAGAAATTATGTTGTACGAGCAAAAAATAACAGACCCAAACTGTGCAAGCATGCTCACCAAATGCATACCCTCCAATTCCTATCATTTATAGAAAGCCATATCACTACCCTTGAAGAAATTATAGTAGGAAATAAATTATTTAAACTCAATTCTGCTCATTCATTGGGGAGACATTACATTTTCCTCCTTTCAGTATTTTATCAATGAACAATATAACAGTAGCTAACATTTGAGCAAACATCAAATTCCTAGACAAAAATTCCTAGACAAAAACATCAAATGGACAACAACATTATTAGAGAAGAATCATTCTTAAAGATACCCTTTTTTCTTCTCTATAAAATTTAATTCAGAAAGTTAATCTAATCTGAATGATCTGTGGTAGTGCAGTGGTTGGAATGCAGTACTGCAGGATAAGTCACTGCTCACTCCAAGAGTTCGATCCTGACTGGCTCAAGGTTGACTTAGCCTTCTATCCTTCTGAGGTCAGTAAAATGAGGACCCAGATTCTTGGGGGCAATATGCTGATTCTGTAAACCACTTAGAAAGTGCTGTAAAGCACTATGATGTGGTATATAAGATTAAGTGCTATTGCTAGCTATTGTACTTAGCTAAAATGCGCTTTCTTTTGCCACAGTTGTACTACTTCTATTTGTAGGTCTTTGTATTTTGTGATTTTTCCCAATTCTTTGTCTTTTATTTGGCTGTCTCCACATCCTCTATCCAGACTTTTTTTTTTTTGTCTTTCTTCTCAACAGTTATTAAGTCTGGGCTGTTGTTTGGCAGATGCTCGTTTGTTTGAATTCTAAAGGTCCAGAACACTTTAGCTTCTTCATTTTCTATTACTTTGTCTATTTTGTATTCCCAACAGTTGCATTGGGCGCTATCCCAAAATATCTGGAGCACTACTTGAGCATCTTAGGCATTGACAAAATTGCCATCAGTCAAAAGACAGCTTTACTCGGAACAACTTATATCCTGCAATGATACCTCCAACACCATTAAACATCCACACCTGCCTATCCCAATTCTTGTGAAGGACTAAATAGGTGGATAAAAATGCCAAATCCACTTTAATAATCTGGCTGAATATGTGACCAACATAATGATAATCCACTGTATGGAAGCAATAGAAATTAAAACAGCGTGTGATGATCCTGCAGTATCATTCAGTGTTACAATCCAGTCATCTAAGGTGCAGTGATCCCCAACCTTTTGCTGCGCCCGGTACCGCATCAGCTGGGCGCCGCGCCCAGTACCGGCATCAACTGGGCGCGCCATCTTTTTTGACGAAAAAGTGCTTCCGTGACCTCACCGGAAGCACTTTTTCGCCAAAAAGATGGCGGGCGCTAGCCCGCCGTGAGCTTTTCGGTAGAAATGGCTTTCTACCCGGAAAAGCTCACCGAAGCGCTGGCGCCGCCATCTTTTTGACGGAAAAAGTGCTTCCGGTGAGCTTTCTACCCGAAAAGCTCACCGGAAGCACTTTTATCAAAAAGATGGCGGCACCCAGCAACCAGCGCCCGGTAAGACTTGTTCCGCTGGACCGGTACCGGTCCACGGACCGGCGGTTGGGGACCCCTGATCTAAGGTATGAAATGTATAGACAATGAAGAATATTCATCTGTCTCATTGTTTGACTTATATTTCTTCATTTACTAATATGCTGGAAGTTTTCCTTTTTCCCCTCACTATGAATTGCTTCATATATTTAGAATTATATGGTGTGTACATATTTATATGTGTTGTCCCTTCACACACACACACACACACTTCCTTTCTAGAAACGTTTGTACAAATGTCCATGTAACTGAATGGGTGAGTGACAGGAGTGAAGTATGATCACCATGCTATTTGAATAAATGCAAAATTGATATATTTTTAAAAGATAACACTACGCACTGAAGTCTTTGAAAGTTGGCTCCTGCTAGTAATTGGTTATTGAGTGTTATGGTTGATAACTAGATAGCAAACCAAATATATTTATATAACAGAATCATAGAGTTGGAAGAGACCCTGGAGGTCATCTAGTCCAACCCCCTGCTAAAGCAGGAGACCCTTACAGAATAATAGATTCACAGAGTTCGAAGGGACCCTAGAAGTCATCTAGTGCAACCCCCTGGTGTGCATTCCCTGGCAAAGGCTGTCATATTTGATATTTAAACACCTGACATATGTACATATATAATAATGTATATAAACAATCCCATATCTCTATCTCTATCATCTCTATCTCTATATCACCATCTATACTTTATTTATCTTATTTATTTATTTTGTCAAAAAATTATTAGATAACAGGTATAAGTATAAACATGGTTATAAATATATGAAATGGATACACATAAGAAAAAAAGAAGCAATAGGACAGGGACGGTAGGCATGTTTTGGTGAGGTCAATAGTAGACAGTCAAAAGGGTGAGGTCAATAGTAGACAGTCTAAAAAGTTTTTGGGGTTTGGGGAAGAAACCACAGAGTCAGGTAGAGTATTCCAGACATTGACTACTCTGTTGCTGAAGTCGTATTTCCTGCAATCAACTTTGGTGCAGTTTATCTTTAGTTTGTATCTATTTAGTGCTCTTGTATTGTTTTGGTTGAACCTGAAGTATTCATTGATATGTAGGACATTGCAATATATAATTTTATATACTATACTTAGATCAAACCAAAGGCGGTGTAGTTCTAGGTTTTCTAGGTCTAAAATTTCAAGTCTGGTGGCATAAGGTATTCGGCTACGTGTAGAGGAGTGGAGCATTCTTCTCATAAAATATTTCTGGACTTTCTCAATTGTATTAATATCAGATATGTAATGTGGGTTCCAGACTGATGAGCTGTATTGAAGTATTGGTCTAGCAAATGTTTTATATGCTCTAGTTAGTAGAGTGATATTACCGGAGAAGAAGCTACGCAGGATTAGGTTAACAACTCTTAATGCCTTTTTGGCTATGTAGTTACAGTGGGCTCTAGCACTTAGATTATTTGAGATGAGTACTCCAAGGTCCTTAACAAAGTTTTGTCATCAACAATGTCTTGACTATTCAGCTTGTATATTTTTTTTTGCCAATATGTAAGATAGAGCATTTATTTGTTGAGATTTGAAGTTGCCATTTGTTTGGCCATTCTGACACATAGTCGAGGTCTTTTTGAAGGGTAGCAGTATTGTCAGTGGTGTTGAATAGCTTTACATCATCAGCAAAAAGAATGCAGTTGCTCTTAATATGATCACAGAGGTCATTTATGTAGAGTATGAAGAGAGTTGGTCCTAGAACACTACCTTGGGCAACACCACTGTTGACAGGTACAGGATTTGATAGGACGCTCCCAATTTTGACCATTTGTTGCCTGTTTGACAGGAATGCTTCTATCCAGTTATGCAGGTATCCAGAGATACCATAAGACCTTAGTTTTAGGAGTATTTAGGAGTAAATATATCTATATTTATATCTATATCACCTATATCTTTATCATCTATATCTATATCCACCTATAATCTATAATCTATCTATCTACTTAATTATCAACCAGAGTAGTCATTATGAAACCATTGCATTGAAACCCTGAATTTCTGCTTAATAGCCCCCAAATGCTTCTTGAAAATACCTCTCACCAAAAGAATTATTGAACTATTAGGATGTTATTAATATTTCAGGCTTCATCACACTATTTCATTTTTAGAGATCTATCATAGGGATTTCTGGCTTCATTATGGCCAGATTTAAACATCATTTATCATCATTATGGTTTGTATGTAACTTTTTCAGGTTGTTTGTTCTTTCTCACTATTTCTAGCTTTGTTTTAGAATTGTGCAGAGTAGGGATAACATTAAAGGCATTTTCTAGTTTAATCCCCAATATGTTGTATTTTGTGGAAGCTAATCAATTGCAGTGAACCTCAGAGAAGGGTGAAATATGGGTTCCCAATGCCAGTAAGTTATTTGTTTTTCATGAAGTCATTTCTGGCTTGTTTCAGTCCAGTAAACTAACACTAAAGGTAATGATATGTCTCATTCTGTGAATTTCAATGGATGTCTTTAGATGCTAGGTTATCCCTATGGACCAAGATAAGTGTGTTATTTATGAATTCATTGACTGTTTAGGATGACATAACTGGAAAAAAACCCAGGATGTCCTCCAACAAAATGATCCCAGTTGTTTTGAAAGGCTGCCTCTTAATAGCAACTCTAAGTGTTTTAAGTTAAGTCTAATCTTAAACATGATTATAATTAAGCTGTAAGAGCCAGAAAACAAACTGTCCAGTTGCTTCTATCAAATCATCTTCAGTATGAATAAGTCCAAGACCAACATTCTTGGATCAAACTCCAACTCATCTTTAAGTCAGTTCAACCAGTGATTCTGCAGGATGTCAGAACCTTCACCTGTCCAATTGGAACAAAAGAAATACTCTCAAAAATTGCCAAATGTCAGAAAGAGACCCTGGAAAGAGTTGAAATCGTTGTGGGCACTAGAATCCCATGTCCCTGACCACTAGGATTGTATCCAGGGGTGGGATTCAAATTTTTAACAACCGCTTCTGTGGGTGTGGCTTAGTGGGTAGGCATGGCTTGGTGGTCATGTGACTGGGTGGACATGGCTTGGTGGTCATGTTATCACATCGAGGCATGCATCTTCTCACCTGGCCTCTTATGACCGTGGGGAGGCTGCAACAGTCGTATGTAATTTCTTCTAACAACCAGTTCTCTGAACTGCTTAGAATGTTAACAACCGGTTCTAGCGAATAGGAGCGAACTGGTAGAATCCCACCCCTGATTGTCTCGCTAGTGTACAGTGTGCCTTCCCAGTAGAAAATAATCCTTTAAGGTGCTACCTGATCCTTCCAAGCACCTGTGACAAGCAGCAATTCAATTCCTTGATTTATTATAAAATAGAGATGTTATCATTATTATTGGAGATTTATTTGGAATTGAGTAGAAGCACTGTTAAAATTGGGGCTTGGCAGATGTAGCTTTCCCAATTTCCTAGAGGAGGAGTTGCAGGTAAGAACTGTATAAATGTACCATCCAATACAAATCTTTTTGTTCTCTTTCCTCTTTTTCACTGGTATTTCTTGGATACCTTATTTACAAAGTAAATGCAATAACCTTACACCTTACCAATAAGACTTTCACTGAAATTTTCTTCTCTTTTGGGAGAAAAAAGCAATTTCATTCAATCAAATTGGACGAGAATTCCCGATAAAAGCTTCGTAGCATTAGCTGGAAAATTAACTGCAATTCTGCCATATTTCCAGCTAAAAATGACTGTATTTTTGTATGTATGAGTGTATTTTTATCCAATTTACTTACATTACTTTTATAGGGTGCTAGTATTTTTCAAATACTATGCAAGCTGAAATTTTCAGACATGCCAAGGTTATTGTTCATTGCTCATTATTTATGTATTTAATTCATTCATATGTCACCTTTTTTCAAAGTGTTCAAGACATACATGGAAGTTTCACCAAATTTTATCTCTGCAGCAAATTCCCTGAAAAATAAATTAGGCTAACAGCAAAAGTGACAAGCCCAAAGAAATTCAGGGCAATCCCTAATCAAGGGAATTCCAGTACCCCAGTTCAAGTCAAACTATGTAACAATTATTTTATTTATGTATATAGCTAACCATTTCACTGAAAGTGCTCTGGGTACTGCATAGCAATCTGGATATTATATTATGTCCTTGTTTCTGTCTGTCTATCTTCAATTACAGCATAAGTACTTTATTTGTATATTACTTTGAGTAAGCAAGTATATTCTAAAATACTGTTTTAAGCCCTACTAGCATCTTGCAGATCAGGTTAAAGCTCTAAATATCAGCTAAAAAAAACTTGAAGTAGTTATTTCGCATAATTGTGAAAGATATAGTTAATTTTATGCATGGCTAGTGAAGAAACCAAAGGCTATAAAATCATAGGATGATGAAAAGAAGACTCCTAATAGCTTTTATTTATTGCCTCTGCTATCACCAAAGACCACAACCATTATTATAAATGTATAAACAATACCGATGAAGGCTTAATGCATTATATCACCAATTTCCATTGTCTGGCCCCTACTGAGAAGAAGCTTTGTGCTCAATGTATTGTGTAATTAAGATACTCTTTACTGGTTAGTAAAGTTAAGACTTATCAAATAATTTATGTAGGGAAGGAGCAGCAGTGAGTTCAGTAACACACAATGTGGCAGTAAGAATCCTGTAAATATAAGACACTCATATTAATTGCCTTCCTGCGCAACTAGGCAAGCAGCTAAGATAGACAAGCAGCTAAGAAACATGATAGAAGGGCAGTAATCAGATAATAATATTTGCCACCGTTCAGTTATTTTACATGGGTGAAAGGTAGAGAAATAGGACAGACATGCTAAATTGTCAGCTGTTCAAGAAAAAAAGATGGCTTGAAGCACTTAGGAGTTGTGCTTGTTAACAAATCACATAATTTTGGCTGCTGTTCTCATGACATCAATGGGCTTGAACAGCAACAGAGTTTCAATGTTAAAAATCTATTTTTTTCCCAAAGAACAATGCCTCTAATTTTCTCCTGGACCTTACCAAAATACCAAAATTGGATTTTTCTTTAGAGCATTACAAAAAAGAAAAAAAAGAGGAAGAGAAGGAGGTGATTTAGGATGTTTTATAATCTCTCCTGTGGTTCCTTTTCTTCCCCCAAGAAACCTAGGTAAGGCCCTTTTGAAATGTAAAACAATAGAACAAAGTTAAACGATTTGTTCTGGGCAAACAATCCCAATAGGATAGCATCAATATCTTCCATTCTTTGTTAATAATTGCTATCCAGTTTGATGACTGCAGGAAACTTAAAAATGGTAGCCAGATTTTTCTGGTGCTGCATGCAATATTATGAGAGCCACAGTAATTCAGCAGAAGAATTCAGATGAAGATAGAATATTGAAAGTGCAGAATAAGGACTCTATAGACATATCAATAAGACTTTCAGTGCTACACTCAATTCTGTACCACACATTTTTTTAGGTCACCCTGCTAATAGTGGAGGAAAGAATAAATTGTAAATTACCCCGTCTATGTTGAGCAAACCAAAGCTGTAATAAATATTCCTGGAGGATCACCTTTACTTTTCCCCTAACATTTGCAATTATCAATGTCATTAGATTTATGTGTTTAAGACATGAGAAAGCTAGGTCTATATACATTATTTTTCAAATATCAATATTTTAAAATTAAAACTCCACACCGAAACATAACATCTGTATTGCAGTTGGCTTTTAAACACTGATGAAAGCTGAACTACAAAACCATCTCATGCAAAATTTGGAAATGGAAAAAGTTGGATTCAAAGTTTATTTAAAGATTTCACATAAAAAAAAGAAAAAACATTTCTGGATTATTGAAGCATATGGAATATATCTTCTATATAGACCATATACACATATTGCCCAAATCTTGATAGACTCAGGAGGAAGGTATCAGCAGGTTAAGTTGGATATCCTAAGATTTACAGATTTCCACTCAAATTATACAAATAAATCTTATGTATAGTAGAAGCTTTCAAGAAGAGACTGGACTGCCATCTGTCAGAAATAGTGTAGGGCAGTGATGGCGAACCTATGGTATGCATGTCAAAGGTGGCACACAGAGCCCTCTCTGTGGGCATGCACATCATTGCCCCTTCTCAGCTCCACCACGTTTTTCCATGGCGGAAGTTTCCCTGCAAACAAATATCTTACCTCTTGCAGAGCTGCCAATGTTGGGATGCCCTGCCTCCCGCCAGCCAGCTGGTCTTTAGGTCTCTGCTGCACATGCACAGGGTGTGCCTACACCTGTGTGCATGTGCGCCTTTGTGCATGCACATGCACATGCATGCATGCATGCAGGCACTTTGTGCACTCAGTGCCTAAAAGGTTCACCATCACTGGTATAGGGTCTCCTGTTTGGGGGGGGGGGCATGGTTGGATAGATCACCTACAAGATCCCTTCCAACTCTGTTAATCTGTTTTTAAAAAGGTGACTGACTTGTCAATGAGAAAATGGAATGGTTTAGCTTGGGAAATGACTTTGCACCTTAAATAGGAGCCTCTACATCTTTTCTTCCAGGTGTAAGATTCAAAGAATTGGCATTTCACAGGCAAATTAAGGCACTTCAAGAAACTAAACACCATGTGAAAAAGCATCCACAAATCTTTTCTTATTTAATCAGTTACTAGTCTGTCAGTAATGAATGATCATCAGTATTTGTATTTGTCTCCATTAAAATGTATCTTGTATACAGTACACTGCATTTAAATATACTTACACATTCTCATATCTTGATTAGAAAATCATAGCTCACACCGCAATACTATTAGTCATCTTGTATACCGCCATCATAAACCTGTAATTTACTTATTTGTGAACTGTAATAGAAGCTTTTGCCTACTAGTTTTTCAAATGAATAAGAAATAGCAAGAGATGAACAGATTCAATTTTGTTTTGTCCATACTTAAAAGTTCTTAATAATCAAACAAGAAACACAGAATAAGCATTGCCATTTCCTTTGAACGGTTGTTACACTACCATTTAAAATCTTCCCATTTCATTTTCAATTCAATTTTCTTAATTTAAGCTTCTCACAGCTTTGGTTCAATTAGCTGTCTTGTTCTAATTAACAGTTTGTACACTTGAGAAATATAACCTCTTGTTTTAAGAGTAATGACTCTTATTCCAGGTGCCTACTTAATTTGTTCAGTGTCAAAGAGTATGGAGATGGTAGCTTTTAATTACAGGAAATGATAAGTTCTTATCCTCCACAAGCAGCAATTATTTGAATTTTCTTTGAGCAGAAAAATCTTCATGGCTTACCCTAATGATATAGTCACAGATCTATTGCTGTTTGCAGGAAGCTGTTGCAAGTTATAGTGGTATATTCAGAATGTTGCTGAAAACACAGTTTATATGTAATTTTCCTTTCCCAAGATACCACAACAATACAGCATGGAAAGGATTTTTTAGACTAATCATAAGATTTGCTTTAGGTTCAGTTTGGCAATTTATTATTTATTTATTTATTAGATCAGCGTATATGTTGCTCCAATCTATTCACTCTGAGCATCTTACAAAAAACTAAGGTTGAAAACGTATAGTATAATTCCAAACAAATAATGTCATACATTCTTATAGGAGAATAGTTAATCCCGGATAGCTTTATTCAGAAGGTGCCAATTAATTTGGGCTGAAATGTGAAACAAACTTGAGTAAATTAATCTTATGATTTCAATGAACATCTTTGAAACCTTTTAACTAGAAATATATGGGGCCATCTTATATACTTTCATAAGAAATGCTACTGGCTGACTTGCTGCATTAAGATAGAAGCTAAATTACTATTTTTAAAAAGAAAAGAAAATCCCTAATAACACAACCTCATAAGACAGAGGGAATAAATACAAATTAATACAAACTTGTGGTTTGTTTGAATTATCTTTTCTTCCTAGTCCCAACATCTTTTGGAAACTATATATACCATTTCTTGGCAGTGAGATGTTAGCAAAAAAAAGGGCTAAATTTTAGGGTTATAAACTAGAAAAGAGAAATTATTCTGTAGCCCACGAAGAATGGGATTTTTAAGTAAACGCTTTTTGTATCAAAGCATCAGTCCTACATATTCCTCTCTATTACATTTTCTGTCAGTTCCATTTTAATCTTGTGCAAAAATATTGACAGATCTTGATATTTGGTGCTTCAGTGTTTTTCAGTAGCTTCAAGTTAAACACTACAGTAGCATACAGTGACAACAAATAGTGTGTATTTGCATTTGCATGCATGTCTACATTCACACAAAACTTATATTTTGTTTCAAAAGCTTCTTTTAGTAAAGAAAGGTTACTTTAGGATTATAATGGGGCCATATGACTACACACAGGAGAGAAAATGAATGTCTGCTTGGCCTCAATTTTTGGCATTCTGCCTAAATTAGAAATTATAATAGCTCACCTAATCAGAAATATGTGAATACCCCTTTGGAAAAAGAATATAGTCAAGGTGGCCTTTAGTTAAATAGAGATTGCTTATTTCCCTCAACATTCACCTTTTCCAGCATGAAATATAACTAATCAAATGGCAATATTTTCATGATTAAAAAATGTTCTTATTAAATGAGAACTGATCAGACTTCATTAAAATGATTGTTTGGGGGTTGATTATTGTAATTTTGATGGTAATTATGATCCTTTAGTTGGTGCTAAGTTATTTCTAGCACGTTGAAAATTACTGAAAATTACTGCTGTTTATTTTTTATGCAATTCGATAAAAGGTCACTATCACTTTCCAAAATACTATGGTAATATGTTGAAAGGTCTTTAAAGGAAAAATTAAACTTATCTGTAGAAGAAGGCATTATGTTTCATGTCTCATCTGCATTTTTGGGAAATTGATGGGTAAATTGGAATTTGGATCCATATTGGAAATTCTGTAATCCCGTTCAATATAAACATTCACATTTTGTTTTCTCAGAACTACTCTGTGAGTTGTTCTGGTTACTCCATGAGTTGTTCTAATTAAAACCCAGTGAAGGACATTTGGGAAAGATTCATACATGACATAAAATGTTGCATGCCTTCTGCATCAGTTGAAATTTCTCTGCCCAAAGACTCAATTGCATGATACAATTTTAAACTACAATCCATCATGTGCATAAAATCAATTACCTCAAATATCCCAGAAAGCTCTATTCTTGGTTTGTTATTTGAGTATTATTTATTCCATTCTATAATAGTAGCATTCAGAACTGAACCAATCTCCCCAGAATATGCCTGTTGGTTAATTTAGTGTAATCAACATGTTATTCCATTACTCACAT
Organism: Notechis scutatus; assembly: GCF_049901735.1. Classification (NCBI taxonomy): domain Eukaryota; kingdom Metazoa; phylum Chordata; class Lepidosauria; order Squamata; family Elapidae; genus Notechis; species Notechis scutatus. The sequence goes on along the minus strand of NC_142012.1, from coordinate 146,386,672 downwards.
ATTTGGCAGGCTCTGTTACCCATTTCTTCCATTAAAATAGGAAAAGATGGCTTTGATTGGTTACTATCCTGATTGTGACTTGAGGCAGATTTTGATGAATTACACTGTTGCTGATATTGTTCAGTTAGAATTCCTTGTACTATTTTTCATTCTAAGTTCTACTTGAGCAGGAGATTTGACAGCTTATTAAGATTTTAGTATCACTTTGGAAACATTTCTCCAAGCTTTTGTTATGTTTATCTTCAGAATATGGTTAAGTTAATTAGATTTTTTCTGCCTTTCTCTCTCCATTAAAGTCATATATCAAGGTCTTTATTTGACAAAAAGTACAAACTCTCAAGTGTGACCTTCTGCATTTTTCTAGAAGTATGTTAGTAAATTCAACGAGAAGGAAGAGTTTTTAAAATAAAATAAAATAAGCCATAAGAACAATGCATTTGTTGTTATTTGAACTTTGGGGTAATTATCCATTAAATTTTTAAACTTGTATGTTTTATGGCCATGGAAGTACTAATAGCAGAAGCTGAGTCTGAAACACGCACTATGGAGAAAATGCTCAGAGGACTCATAATGATGTTAAGTCTTTAAAATTAGCAGGTTTCTTTCAGTTCGGCACAATGGCAAGAGGCAAAATGACTGGGAGACTCATAAACACTGGAATATATGCTGTGCATGTTCGCACAATTCTGCACAGTTGTATTTGCCAGTTTAAAGCTGATTCATCATCACATTTTGTGCAATCCATATAGTGATATGGGGCTTGCTCTGAAGATGGTTTCATTGGAAACATTCCTTCAGAAACTGCCCCATTGTTCATGCAAATTAAAGATGACAGTACAAATCAAAGATGACAGCAAAAATAAAGCCAAAGCAAAGTATACTGAATTCTAATCTTTGTGAATTCTATTTCCAGTAGAAGCATATCTTAGCATAAACAAAATATTATATCTATTACTCTTGGTTTGGTTTTGTGCCTTTTCTTCTTTTTTAAAGATCTTAACAATTTTAAATTATTTAGTTAAGTTTCAGGTAAAAATGCAGGTGTCAACTGAGTTCAGAAAGGAAAATTCTTTAAAAGTATTCTTATCAGTTAAAGAAATACCCTTACTTTTGTATCAACACATTTAAAGACATCAGATTAATTAGACAAGTGTTATGCTTCATATTTTAAATTTAATCTGTCACTTTTATTCTGGATTGCCATGATAAAACCAAATTGTTGGTTATAACATAGAGCCAGTTCGTTGTTATTATTATTCTGCATTTGAATTGATTATATCAACAATTCGTTGATTATATCAACAATCTGACCAGAGCACGCCTTCAGACTGAATTTCCAAAACTGTTGCATTGAAATTGCATTGAATGTGTATGCTTTTGTCCTCAAAATATACTGTATAGTATTTTGGTCCTCAAAATATACTGTATAGTATTGTGACAATTTGTAATTTGTAATTACAAATAAATTACAGATATTACTACTACTACTACTACTACTACTACTACTACTACTACTACTACTACTACTACCCTGTTTCTCCAACAATACGGCCTCCCCCAATAGGAAGTCCCAGCATGTTTTATAGGCATGAAATGAAATTAAGCCCCTCCCCCCAAATTAAGGCCTATATTAAAACATGCGAAATGGGAGGGAATGGTGGGGGGGCTTGCCGTTAGGTAGTACTTTTGTTGCACACCCGGATATGGTGCTGCCTGCATTGACCCTGATACGAAGTGCCCCACCAACGCCGAGGTCAACATCCAAGCCGTTGCCGCCTGCCCGAAGATGCAAGGGGGGGAATTAAGTCACCCCCGAAAAGACAGCCTAGTCATTTTTTCGGGGCTCAAAAAAAAATAAGACCCGGCCTTATTATATGAGAAACACGGTACTACTACTACTACTACTACTACTACTACTACTACTATTATTATTATTATTATTATTATTATTATTATTGGAACAGCAATAGAGATTTGTTTAAATTTTTATTGCTATATGTAAATTATAATTTTGAGCACGTTCTATATTCCTTCATAGTCAGATGGGAGTACTATAAACAAAGATGAATGTAATTGCTTTAATTGCTCTTTTTAATTATGGGGAACTACAAGTACAGTTCTTTAGACTTCACAGGAGAATCTATATTATCTCTGAGATTTATTGCTCATCAGACCTTTCCTTGAATTTAAGCTGCAGGATGTTCATTCTTTTAATTCTGTATCTTTCCACTGAATAGAGACAGAGAAAGGCCAAATATAGATTTTAAAAAGCAAACATTGATTTCAGACTAAAAACATGGCTTTCATGTTTGACTAAAGCTGGACTGTCCAACCTTGGAACCTTTATGACTTGTAAACTTCAACTCCCAGAATTCCCCAGCCAGCCATAGTTGAAGGGAGTTGAAGTCCACAAGTGTTAAAGTCTCCAAGGTTGGACCCATCCAGCCCCTGGTCTAAAGCAACTTTTGGATCAACTTGATTCAGACTGGAACTCCATGCAGTCCTTTTTAGTTCGGAGCTATCCTGATTCACTTGATTTAGAATAAATCCTCCAATGGGCCACTATTTCAAATTATTTATTTAAAATATTCATGTAGCTGTCTACCTTACAAAACATAACCCTGGATTATGTTTGAAATCCTTAAAGGTAAAGATTCTCCTCACACATACGTGCGAGTAATTTCCGGCTCTAGGAGGCGGTGCTCATCTCCATTACAAAGCTGAAGAGCCAGCGCTGTCCGAAGACGTCTCCATGGTCATGTAGCCAGGATGACTAAATGCCTAAGGCACATGGAATGCTGTTACCTTCCCACCAAAGTGGTCCCTATTTTTGTACTTGCATTTTACATGCTTTCGAACTGCTAGGTTGGCAGAAGCTGGGACCAGTAACGGGAGCTCACTCTGTTATGTGGTGCTAGGGTTTCGAATTGCCGGACTGCTGACCTTTCTAATTGACAAACTCAGCGTCTTAGCCACTGAGCTACCGCGTTCATTTTGAAATCCTTAAATGTGAGGAAAAGTTCCAAAATGCAGTGACTACTACGAGATAGCTTTTTATGAAGCCTTAAAGACCTGGTTGTACTGTTGAGATTGGGCCCTGATTGTGTGGGTAAGCCCATTCTTGGTTGTGTAAACTGGGATGAGTGTTAGTGTTGAAAGTTGGTTTCTCAGATGCCATTTATATTACTTCTAACTTTGTTTATAGTTTTTATCCTATATTTAATTGCTAGCTGCCCAGAATCATGTGCTGGAAATGACTGGCTATATGAATGTAACAAATAAATAAAAGCTTTTTTTTATTCCTCTCCCCACCTCTCACACACACATATTGAAAAACATAGTTTAACCTCTGAAACAGGTGGACACAACTTTTGAGGAGCCAGGCTGCTTTTGGGCTTTTTGGCGGGATGTGTATGTACAAACAATGGAGAATTTATCTCCATTGAGATGAATACATCTCCTAAAGCCCATTGGCTTCAGTTACAATTAATGTACAAATTCTGGCTATTTGAAGATCTACCTATCTCTGACTGTTTCTGCCATCCAGTGATCAGGCAGAGTATAAACCTTCTGGTCTCTTCTATAAAATAGCGTAAAATATCAGGACCTTGTCTGCCATGGTGGCTACCTTCTGGAACAGCACCCCTCACAGGTCCATTGGGCTCCCATCATGATGATAATCAAAGAGGCTTTGAAAACTTGGCTGTTCTCCCAGTCTTTAGGGCAGAGTAGCCATTGAGCCCCTGGAGGTTATTTTATTGTTATACGTATTTTCCTTCTGCATGCTTATCATCTGTTTCCTTTTTAAAATTATTCTTATTTTTTGTCAACTGCAAGCTGCCCAGAGTCATCTGGATTTCCGTGGCCTCTAAATTGTATTAAAAAAAATATAAATAATGATGATGGTCAGAAAATACTGTTAATATAAAGCAAATAGACTCTCATTTACATTTAATATATTGTGCTAGTGAAAGATTGCTACAAATTGTTGTTACAAATACTGTATCTTGAATGTTGATTAGATGCCATTATGGACTCATGTCCAGAAATTCATGAAAATTCTCTAGACAAAGTCTGTAAAAATGAGTTCCACATTTTTGAGACATTAACAGTGTTCAAGTGAACATATAACTTATAAAAATATACCTTGTCTGAGATTAGTGCCAACCATTCTGATCACCCAATTCTGGTGTTTTCAGCATCAGACTAATAAATCGTGGCTAGTGGCATATATACTGTATAGTTTTGTTACTTTCAGATATGATCATTTGTATTATACTGTATATCTATAATTTAAACTTTTATTTTAAATGGTTTTATATTCCCATTACGGAAATATGAAACACTTTTACTCCTCCATCATTTTTTATCCTATCTGATGTTTCTGATATATGTTCTGTCTCTATCTATCTATCTATCTATCTATCTATCTATCTATCTATCTATCTATCTATCTATCTATCTTTTATTATTTTCTCTTTTATTATTTTTGGCCCCTATTTGAATGTTTCAGTCTGCTGCAGGTTGGATGGGATTTTGATCAAAACAGCAAACATATATTAAGTATAAAAACAATATTTCAATGCCCAAAATTGTTATTTTTTTCCATATCTCCTCAAGCTGAAAACAGAGAAGAATTTGAACAGAGAAAGGTATTTACTAACAGAAAGCTGAAGTCAGGCCAATTAAACCAAGAAAATCTGTGCTGGGAATTTTTTTGTATTATGATATTGTATACTACTATATTCCACAATGTTTATAAAACCTTAACATCAAGTTAAAAATGAATTTTTCTCCACAAATTCACCTATGGAGAAACCTGGAATTAATTCTTTGTCAATTTTTATCTTGTTTGTTGTTAATTTACCCTTCGGGCCAGTATTTACTAATTAAACAGCATACTATCCCTATCTCAATTCGTAACAGCCTTGTGTGTGACTTGGGTTAAGCCTATTTATGTTCAGGTTTACAAGATATTTTTTCTGATTATTTATAACATTGCCACTGACTGTCATCCTTATTGCATACATGAACTTTAAATAGCAATAGCACTTAGACTTATACACCACTTCACAGTGCTTTTACAGCCCTCTATAACCAGTTTACAGAGTCAGCCTATTACCCCCAAAAATTTGGGTCCTCATTTTACCCACCTCAGAAGGATGGAAGGCTGAGTCAACCTTCAGCCTGGTGAGATTCGAACTGCCAAATCGCAGGCAGCCAGCAGTCAGCAGAAGTAGCCTGCAGTATTGCACTCTAACCACTGTGCCACCACAGCTTGGGAAACCTTCAATTCAGACTTGGGAAACTTGTGAGTCGCATCACTATTAAGTGATAAAAAACATGTTGGGAACTGTAATATCTGGAGATCTACTAAATAAGATATTCTAACAAAAAACCTTGGATTTCGAATAACAGATTCTATAAATAATCGCTAAAGTAAATTATACAGCCCAATGCAGTAATGCCTACAATATAAATAATCCTTGATTTATAACTATTCATTTAGCCACTGTTTGAAGTTAGGCACTGAAAAAAAATGACATGACCAGTCCTCACACTTATGACCATCACAGCATCCTCCTGATCACGTGATCTAAATTTGGACTCTTGGCAACTTATTTATGACTATGGCAACATCCCACAATCATGTGATTACCATTTATGATGTCAGCCCTGACACTGACCTGACCGAAGCCATGTTTTGATAGCTTTTCAGCCAGTTTCTAGAAAGCTGGATTCATTTAACAACCATGTGATTCATTTAAGAACTGCAGTAGTTTGCTTAACAGTCATGGGGGGAAAAAATCAGGCATGACTACTTAATAACTGTCTTGCCTAGCAATGGAAATTCTGGAGCTAGTTGTGCTCGTAAGTTGAGGATTACCTATAGTTGATTAAAACTGGGTGGATCAAGATTTTTTTCACTGCTCATCATTCAAAATGAATTTAAGTAACTGCATGTCAATGATTAGAACAACAAAATTGTGCCAGTGTGCAGATGTTAGGAAATTTAAAGAAGCACAACATATTTGGGGTTACATCCTTTTGGTTGGAATGTTTCTATGAAAGCTGACTGGTAACAAGTCAGAAAATGCCAAATTAGGGAATGGTCTGTTGAATGAAAGCCAGATCTGCTCACTGGCAAAATCAAATTTAAATACAAAATATATTGAAATTTTCATAGCTTTTCACATCCATCCTGTAACCTGTTCATTCATAAGTCTGATAAAGTCTGGTTAAATATCAAATTTGCCATGATTAGCAGCAAGGTCTATACCACTTTAGCCATTATTCCAATGTTTTTAATTCATTGCTTTTATCTGGCAGTTTTCAAAAAATCAAACATTAACATGAATGATAGTTTGGCAAATATTTCCCGAGATGGTTGGAAAGCATAGAAGCAGTAGGTTTTGCAATTTCACAGTTCCTTGGCTTATTAAATTTTGAATAAGTAATCAATTTGGAATACAATATAATGGTTTATATTTCATAAACATAACATACTTATGCAAATTTTTAGGCATGGAAGAGGCTGCCAGATGGAAAAGTGAGAGTTGTGGATTTCTTCCTGACACTTTTAATAGCATGTACAATGCTGAATAGTTTTATGCTAATGTTTTGCACTAGAACCCATAGTTTATTGCTACTTTGAAATGTAAATTGTGATAGTTAGAAAACTTTATTACTAGGAAATAAACTAGTATGTAAAGGGGTAGTTAACGATAGATACTTACAAAAGTGTTGGCAGTTTAGGGTAATTATATCTATTATATCTCATGTCTTCCAATGCTACCTGAATGCAGCAATTGGCCTAGCATTGCAAACTGTGCTGGAATCAAATTGTCCCTGCATAAAATTGTTGGCAAAGATGTAGCCAACAAGTTTGGATTTTTCTATATAACAGGAGAATTCTATAATTTCTTTTACCAGTATCAGGTTTAGTAATAATAATTCTATACACATGTAGGGTTCTTGCCCATGCTTTTTCAATGGAAGCAGTATTTGAGGCAGTATTTTACTTGAGATGGATCTGACTTAGCTGATAGAATAATAATCAAGACATTGCAGAATTGTGGGTTAAGGAACTGACAAAAACATTTCTGAATCTCCGAAAATGTGGGGAAGAGTTCACAAATTTCCCTTAAATTGCAATAGCAATAGCACTTAAACTTATATAGTGCTTCATAGTGCTTTACTCTCCTCTCTAAATGGTTTAGAGTCAGCATATTTTCCCCAGCAATCTCAGTCCTTATTTTACCAAGCTTGGAAGGCTGAATCTACCTTGAGTTGGTCAGAATCGAACCTGAACTCCTGGCAGTGAAGAATGAAGTACCGTAACCTGCAATACTGCATTCTAACCACTGCACCACCACAGCTCAGTAGATATATCATATGGGAGGAGTAACCCTCATAGGTGGCAATTTATTGCCCACTCCTCTATTTCTTTCAATTTATGAAACTGCTGAATGAGTTTATCCAGTGTTTGGGGACTAAGTATATCAATCTGCAGATGATACACAGCTTTACATCTATACCTTACCCCAAACAAGAAATGTGATGGAAGACTGAACCCAAACAACATAGGACAGCAGTCCCCAACCTTTCCAGCTCCATGGACCTGCGAAACCATCCAGTGGGGATGGTTTCACATACTCACCCATCACTTGTATTGCTCAGTTTCCAATGGGCCATGACTGAGTAGTGGGCCACAGACAAGGCCTTAAGGACCTCTGATGTAGGGAACTAGATGGAATGGAATCAGACTGGTACAGAGACCTTCTGGCTCTATGGAAATTTAACCTGTTCTTTATCAGGTTGCATTTCTTTTGAAAAAATCAGATATGCAAATAGTTCTCTTTGACTTATGGCTCTTGCAGGAATAGCAGATAGACTATCACAGGAACACTCTGGAAGCCTCTGAAGTTTCTGAATGTATAAGCCACTTGGTGAACCCTGAACTGAGCCTGGCTGAGGCCATCTTGGAGGCTTCAGGGTTGCCACACAACCCTGACACTAACAGAGGGAGGGGGAGAAATAGCTAGATGGGGTATTGTAGCCAAAACAATAAAATTTTCCTGTGGGTACCAAGAACATTCTCACAGGTGGCTGACCAGAGGAGGAGTGAAGTAACCAAGCAACCAGCCAGCACCTTGATTGGACAGCATGACCAGTAACTTGGGGGAAAGGGGAAACTTTTACTTTTTAATTAGGTGAAAACTGCAGGAACTTCAGAGTTGGCTTTCACCAGTTGTGCTAATATGATGCATCCAATAAATTGTTCCTTGAGAAATTTCCTGCCTCAGAGTTCTGCTTACTATGGGTGCATTACTTGGAACTCTGATGCTTAGTGTAAGGATAAGCCTCTGCTTCAGTCATATATAAATTTTTTGTAAATAAATAAATAAAATAAGGTTTACTGCTATTTTTTATTTATTATTAGCGAAATGGCATTGTTATATTAGGTAGGAGATCACAATGCTATTGCAGAGTAGTACCGGTAGTTTGGCTGCCACTTTACCAGGTCTATTGTAGGACATGCTCGTATGCTTCTTCAGGAGGACAAGCTGGGTTTGCACCAAACAGAAAGATGAGCAGCTCTTTCTGTAGCATCATCCCTTCCTAGAGCCACTTTACAAACAGGTGCCATAGCTGGGAAGATTCAGAGCTGGTAGGAATCTAACTGCACCAACTCGTCTCCCCACTGAAGTGATACCTATTTATCTACTTGTATAGAACATGCTTTCGAATGGGTGAGGCGAGTGATAGAGTTCACTCCAACATGCAGTGTTACGACTCAAACCACTGGAGCAGAGACCATCTCCAGCATCATTAAGCTACTGATCTACCGTACCTCTAGGTTTACTACTGAAAAGGATGGAGACTTAGAAGGATAACTAGCACCATTTACTTGCATTGCTGGAAGTTACTACATGATGCTTTGAAGAAGTTAAATTAATTGAATAAGTCAAGAGAGACTCAAGAGAAGAATCCAAAGAAAAAAAATTGCCTTAGCAAAGATTAAACCTGTTCCTAATGCTGCTGCTAATGTAATACTTACCATGAAGAGAAAGGAATGGGAACAATTGTACATAATTGCAGTGCAATTTTCAAGTGCCCCAAATTCTCAGCTATAGATTCCTGATATCTTCTGTAGGGGGCTGCATAACTCATACCTGTGATACAAGGGTTCACTACAGAAAACCCCTTCTTCTTTCCTTTAAAAGGAATAATTTGTCAAATCATTTGTCTGTAACAAATGCAAAACAATGTATATCCAATAAACCTAATCTAATCAGAAAAGAATCATGTTGCATCTGTCACACTGGAATAAATTAGAATCACCATCTGGCAGAAAGAGTTTTCCTACCTTAATTGAAATATGTTTTAATTAAAAACAAGCATATTAAGAAGCTCTGGGTATTTTTGGTCTATTTTCCTCCTATTTTACTGGAGGGGAAATTATAATGGGTTTCTCTTGGGCAATACTACCAATTAATCATGAATAAAAAGGTGACACATATATGCTCATTCTAAAGCTCACTTAGTATATTTCAACCTTGACCCAGCATCCACAGATGCCGCAAGCTTAAGCTTGTTCATTCATGAATAATTTCCCCATGTCACAATGGACCTGATTATTCCTAAATTGGAGTATCATGCTGTATTAATGCGCCCTGGCTCTTCCCTTGTTCACTGAACATAATGTGTAAACAGAACATACACAAAGTTTCTTTCTATGATCTTTCTACAAATAAGATACATGGACAGTAGAATGACAAATGAACTCAGAGTATATGAGTGTGTTGATCTCAATTAATATACTCTATATCCACAGGATCCTGGGCTGGTAGGGACTATCAAAAATAGTTATAGATGTTTTGGCATATAATTTCATGAAAATTGAGATATTTTGTTTTAGAATTTTGATAATGGGCTTTGAAAACAAAACCCACCACTACAGGAATTTGTATGTTGTGAGTTTGACATACTTTTCCAAGTTTTCAGCCCAACTCTTTCAATAATCTAATTAATTCTGAATGCAATTTTAAAAGAAAGTGGTAATATTAAGATGCAATGCCTTATATAATGATATATAACTGATGCAACTCAATTGTAGCAATCCTTTTTAGGAGATTGTTTAGCAATCTGGGGACTACTATTTTAGCCCAACCATCTCCATAGCTGAGACATATTGGAAGTGTTCAGTTTTGCGCGCACACACACACACACACACACACACACATACTATGGGTGTTTATTTCACACATAAAATAAATATTTAAGAGAAGGCAGCACACATTTGGAAGGAATCAATTCTTTTTTTTAAATAATGCATCTGTAAAATGTCTGACCAAATCTTTTAGACTAGGTCAATATCACAGCAGAATAGTAAATAATTGTAAAACATTTCATTTATGCAATTTTTATAGACTCCCAACTTAAGCAAGTCACTCTGGGCAGTTTATAATTCTAAAATGATAAAACAAAATAATTAAAAAATCAAACAATAAAATCATTCACAGAACAAGTAAGTACCCACAGTAGTCATGATGATTAATTAACTAATAGTAAAGCCAAGCAATAGGGATCTTAACACATTCAGAGCCCCAGCCTCAGATTCATAGCCAAGCTTTTAAAGCTTTGCAAAAAGCCAACAGGTTTGTGGCCATTCTAATCTTTGACAGGAGAATATTTCATAAGGTGGAGGCTACGGCAGAAAAAGCTGCCTTCTAGTTCCCGCCAATCGACATTCTTTGGCTGATGGGATCTGCAGCATACCCAGGCTCTTGGATTGGATTGATGGGTTGAAATGCTTGGAAAAGATAATTATTTGAGTAACTTGGTCATAAATCATGCAGTGCTTGACAACTAGCACCTTGAATTGTATCTGGACACACACTGGCAGCCAGTGCAACTCATGGAGCAGTGGGATTACATCTGCCTAGACCCTAATTACCTGTATTTAGAGTTGATAACTATGTTTAAATATTGCCTTTAATAAAGAAATCCAGTCAACGATAATGTGTCCAAGGTGATATATAATATAATTAATAATATAATTATAATAATTATAATTATAATATAATTTGCTTAATATTTGATATATTTCTTGTTTATTCTTTATAAGTAATATGTAGAAATGCCCAATGAATAATATTTTAGGTGCTGTAAAAAGCTTCATTTTGTCATTAGATTGAATTACCTTCTTAAAATAAATATTTTGAATTTCATCATCACATGTTTTGATAAGTTGAAGATCCAACTATCTTTAATCAAAAACTTATTGAAGAAGCATCTTGATCTCATTTCACTTGGCTTACGTATAAGTAGTATCATTTGAACAATAACAACCTGTGATCGTGATTGGTGTCATTTTTTGATTTTTCTACTACTTTGTACTAAAACTGAAGCTGTCAGGATTCTGGCAGTTGCCCCAATTAAATCATGAGTCTTGAGCCAAACTTCCAAGACTTCAAAAGGTTTTATTGGGAGTTAACATGTCCGGCACTGCCTGGGTGCAGCTGACTCTGAGATACATAATTCACTGTCACCCTTGACCCTGGTTTTCCCCCACCCCCTGGGTGTATCATAATTGATATGCTCCAATGAGACATATCCATAGCCAAGAGTCATCAATCATGTTCTCCAGTTAGATATTTGCGTGGCAGAAACTTCAGTCACCTAGTTACTATCTTTGAAAAACTATTTATGGAATACACTTCCTATTTCCAAGCTGCTGCATTGCTCTTTCAAACCCCTTTCCCCCCTCCCTTTCTGTTGACAACTCTAAAAAGACTATAGAAATATTTTATGAATTGATAGAAGCATCCTGAGCAGCTATATAATGTTTTAAATAGATAAATACATCTTACAATAGATTAGATCTGTATAATCCAAATGTCTTCATCTCATTTTAACTTTAAATAGTACCTAAGTAAATTCCTTGTTATTACAAAAGACTTTGATCATGGAAAATATTGCTAAAGAAATACAAAATTACTCAGAAGCAAATAAACTGAATAGTCTGTGTATGCTGTAATGAATTGATTTTCGGTTTATACACAAAAAAACATGTGTGCAATTGGCTACTAGTCTGATTATTCTAAATAGCGGGCTTATCAGAAACCTTCAGATTTGGCTAGTGGAAATTTATATCTTTCAGAAACCAGGTTCACTGAGAGCACTGATTTTATCAGCCTCCACAACTGCAGGAATACTTCTTTATTATAAAACTTTGATCAAGATAAGGTCTTTATCTCATTTTATTTCATTTTAATTCTTCCTGGCTTCTTAGAGCTGACAACACTGAAATATAATATTAAGTCCTATACCCAGGATTAAGTTTGATTTAAGTGCACTTGGTGTTAATGTTTGTTTTGTCCTCTGTTTCAAAATCCATTAAATTAGATACAGTACATTGTGGATTTAAGTTAAATTTATCTGAAGAAACTCTCTACGTCTGAATATATAAATATGTTATTACTACTGCTTTCCTGGCATTTAGGCTAATCAAGTTTATGATTAATTACATGACCCCCGAACAATCCATAATTATGCCAAATGTAGGTGACTCGATATAAAGAATATGATAAACACATTAAAAGACCACTTGGGGCTTTTCCTGTCTATGTAATTTAACTAATTATTCATGACACATTTTCTATCTCCTATATAATGAATTATTGTCAGGGCTTTCAGCCAGTTTATCTGGGAGCCAGGAATCATCATCAGAGGGCATTTTAACAAAGGATTTTTTTTTTAGCATTTTGATTGCTACGGTTCATTTTTTTTAGTAAATCACTATTTTAAAAAAATATTTATTTAACGCAGACAGAGGACATACAGAGAATTTTCAAATACAAGGGCACTGTTTTCCTCATTTTGTTTATTCCCATTATAAACATATTAGTACAAATTTTTGGGATTCATAAGGCTATTTAAAGTCTTAATATAAAAACAGTACATACTGTAATAAAATCATTTGTAAATCATGTGCTTCTTCCCTCCCCCCCCCATATCCTGATAGAGATATAGCAGTTACAATTTGAACTGTGCACATTTCACAGAATAGCAGGACCAGAAATCAATTCTGATGAATTGTCTGCAGTGTTAATCATCGTTAATAAAGAATAATGAAATGCCCTGAAGAATTTGCTGGATTTTATATTAGCTCAAACATTTAGTAGTAATTATAATAAAGAATGGCATTAATTAAAAAAATATAATCACAATTCTTTCTTGTAAAAGTTTACAATAGAACTTAATATTTGTCTTTTACCATTGCTTGATCAGATACTCATAATTAAAACAACTCTTCTTCCAGAAATGTTTTATTCCTGTTTCAAAGCTTATTTTATACATAGCAAAAAATGTTTTCCTTTCCATTATTAGAATCAGGCAGTATAAGCAAATATATAATAAAGTTCATTTATACCAACAACAAGAAATGCCTGTAGAACAAGAAGATAGGGACAAAGAAGAGGCCATCTTTAATGAACAAGTAATCTTAGGTGGGGAAAAAAAGGAAAGGGGGGAAGGAGAATGGAAAGTTTAAGATTGGGAAAAACAACCCCCCCAAAATAGAGTGAAAAATAAGTATAAAATCAGAAAGCAACAGAAGAGGGAAATGCAGAAGAGGGAATTAGAAGTAGAGAGACAAGGAGGTAAAAAGGGGAGGGAGAAGAAGAGAGGGAAGAAAGAAAGGAAAATAAGTTATAAAGGACAGAAACAAAATATAAAGAAACAGGGCCTATTTAGAGATAATGGCTGAAAATCTAATGGAAAAAGGGATTCTGCAAAGGTACATAAGATAGTATTGTTATATTAGAAATAGAAATAATTTCAGAAAATATGAAACAATGTATAATTAAAATGTTTGATAAAATAGTTATCGTAACTTAGTGGAATTCTTGTCAATAAATAAATGTAACAAAATGAATATTTAATGATTTACAAAACATATGTGAAGAGAAATAAGGGAAAATATGGAGATTATATGTGTCTTTAAGGAAGTATGATATTTAATTGAAAAGAAATGTTAAAGATGTTAAGACTTTAATGATTATTAATGATAGAACTGAATTGGAATGGAATGAGGGTTTATAATTACATATATTTATAATCCTTTTTTCTTTAAAGAATATAGTGTGTATTATAAGAATGTACCAAGCAGAATTCGATTGGAAGTTATGTATTATGTATTATATTGAAGGTCATAACCTTAAGGTACATATTGAAGTTTAAATAAGAGTTGAATGGACATAATTAAAAGATATAAAGGTGTCATACTCCAATTAGTAACTACAGGAGAAAATTTGTTTAATGAGAAAAGATAATATGAAATTGAAACAGAACAGACAAAAGTATAAATATAATGATTTGAATTGAGATGAGATAATTAAAATAAAATTGAGAAAATTAAAAGAGGGAAAAAACTATATAGAAAATGTAGAATAGTATAAGATATGGAATAGAACACAAAAATGAGCATGAAATTGAGTTTGTGTCTGTATAAAGAAGTTCAACTCGGGACCATGCTATTTTCAAAAAAGATGTTTTACTTGTATTTTGTTTGTGTGAAAACCCAAATAAAACTTTATTAAACAAAACATCAGCTGTACCACCCGGACAGCTGACAAGCACTGCGTGGAGGTGCACAGCATTTGAAAATCCTCTTCCTTCCTGCTTTTTCAACCTCAGCTGTGTGCAAAGCAGCTGAGGTTGAAAAAGCAAGAAATAAAGGACAGCCAAGAGCCCAGGCAGGCAGGTGGGCCAAACAGACACCCAGAAGGTTGTCGCACCAAACCAATTCGGTGTCTGCTGCTCTTCAGAGCCACTGGTTCTATAGAACCGGGCTGAACCAGTAGCATCCCACCCCTGCTTAATAGGTATAAATCATAAAGGCTCCTTCTTTCCTGATATTCCTGATATTTCCTGATATTAAGACATTCATATATGGACTTATAAAGTTCGCCAACTAGAGAAAGTCCACAAAACTATCAACAACAACTTCAAAGGGATGAGGAAAACAACCATACACTACCCTTCCTGGATATCCTCATCAGCAAAGGCAGTGATGGCAAATTAAAAAAATGTTAAAATATTAATTATAAAACCTTTGTAAAATTACCCACACCAACCAAGTGCTCTACTACCAAAGTAACAACTCAACCTCCAAAAAGAGAAGCTGCATAATGACATGATTTAGATTGGCATAAACTCTCTGTAGCAATCCTGAACCTCAGAAAAAAGAAACAGATCATCTTTACAACATCTTCCAATAAAATGGACAGCCATGCAACTTTATCAAAAAGTGCCTGACCACTCAACCAACCACAGCCCACCAACACAAACTGTGAAAAGCATATTTTTGCCATACATAAAAAATACATAATTGTAACCACCTACAGACTATTACAACTACATGGCATCACAATAGAACAAAGCCCATCTAAAGCCCTCCGAAACATCCTAAGTAAACCAAAAGACCCAACAGCCCCAGAAAAAAAAACCCAGGAGTCATCTCCAATTACAGAGTAAGGATTGTAAGAGCTACTATGGAGGACAAACAGGCAGAAGACCAGCCTGGCACTCAGACAAATCAGCCATCAACAAGCACATAAAGATAAATAAGTACAAGTCACTCAAAGGAGACAATATAAAAGCTGGAAAAAAAGAAAAACTTGACTGATTTCTACTGCAATAATTTTGAATAAAAAATGGTCATATTTTTCTTGAGCTCACAATTGCTGATCAGTCAAGAATATTAAATATTTGAAGATGAGTCTATATACATATTTTTAAGAGCAAATAAAACTTTTCAATATGATGTCTACAGAGATTCTCTGTTATCCAGGTCATGGTGTCCCAAAGGTGCTAACTCTGGACTTTACTTTTTTGGTTTTTTTTCTTGAAAACATTTCACTTTTCATCCGAGAAGCTTCTTTTACTAAAGCAGCTTCTTGGATGAGAAGTGAAATGTCTTCAAGGAAAAATGAAGTCCAGTTGCCTTTTGAAAAAGCATTTTTGGGTTTTCAATATTATATAATCTACATAAAATCAGTATACTCTTTTGCAAGTTTTTGCAATGTATGGGAAGTGGACTTGTGATTTGAAAAGTCATGTTCCAGTTTAAAAGTTTATTTTGTCATATAGTCAAAAATTAAATGTAAACTGACCCCTTAAATTTGCAAGTTCTTAATTAAAGTCTTTTCTGTTCGTATTGGAGTATTGAAATCAAGTTGGTACATATTACAATATTAACTAGCTTAATTGCTCCTTTCAATTGATATAATTTGAGGATATTGGAAAATTAGATATTTTTAAGAATTAACATCAGAGTAAATTTATTGTCTTTTATCTAAGACTCATAACATGATGCAGCACAAGGAATTAATTCACTTTCTTTTTGATTATCTGGCAAATTACTGTAGGGAAAGTTTAGGAAACTGAAATTTAGCTTCCTTCATAGCATTTAAAATGTGAAAATTAGCAATAATGATAAAATTATAAATTATATATGGAACTTTGATTAATTATGTAATTACATATTAATTTATTTGTAGTCTCTGTTTTAGCTATCAACAAAATTCCTCAAAAAAAATTCAACCATCCTTATGTTTTAAAATAATAATATTGAGTGTTCATAATTTAAAATTTGAGTTTGAGATTGCATATAATATATGCTTCCCAACCATACTTTTTAAAGATTTTGTAATATTTTGTGTTCTGGGTTTTTATTTTTGGTTCTTAAGTTTCATATATTACATCTTTTCTTGATTATTAAATAAAATAGATTCACCCCACTTTCATTTACTTTCTTTCAGAATCTCTTTTCTAACCAGGCTGGCATCTATGCCTATAGTCTGAAAGCTGAAGTTTAAACTTTGTTAGTGAACAATGAAGGGAGGGCGGGAGGGTGGGGATGTAGTTCCAGATTATATAGAGAACCCCTTTTGTAATAGCAATAGCACTTAGACCAGTGGTGGGATTCAATTTTTTTTTACTACCGGTCCTGTGGGCATGGCTTGGTAGGTATGGCAGGGGAAGGATACTGTAAAATCTTCAGTCAGAGGTGGTATTTGCTGGTTCTCCGAACTATTCAAAATTTCCACTACCGGTTCTCCAGAACTGGTCAACCTGCTGAATACTACCTCTGACGTAGACTTATATTCCTCTTTACAATGCTTTATAGCCCTCTCTAAGAACTTTATAGAGTTGCCATATTGCCCCCCAACAATTTGGATCCTCATTTTACCCACCTCAGAAAGATGGAAGGCTGAGTCAACCTTGAGCCTGGTCAGATTTGAACTGCCAAATTGCAGGCAGCCAACAGTTAGCAGAAGTAGCCTGTGGTACTGCACTCTAACCACTGTGCCACCGTGGCTCATACAAATACAAACAAAATGTAATACAAAGCAGCAATTTCCTTTGCTTCTTCTATAGTTTACTTCACTTACTTACTCTTTTGCAGTAAGTACTTACTTACTTTTGCTAACTGTTCGTCTCCATCAATTTTTCTCCTTATTGCCAGCCAATTCAATCAGCCATTAAGTTGTGTTAGAAATTAAATATTTCCAGCAAGGCATACATAGGCAAGGTTAAAAAAAATCATAAGCAATAATTGTAGATAAACATCAGGTTAAAAAAGAACTGTTTTTTGCCTTGAAAAGTCTGTGGACTCTTTTATATCAATAATACCACATGATTGCTTTTTTGTTATAATACACTATGCACAAAGCTTTCTTTTTGACAAAAGCAGCAGTGTTGACTCTATTGAGACACACCAATCAAAAATATTGACATGCTCTATTACAGTTTTCAGCTATCAATATTTCCTGTTTTCATAACAGCTTTAACCTGTCTTTGCAAAAGAATAATGTCCTATCTAATTCACAAAACAATTTTAGAATAGGATGCATTCATACACCAGATAAGAATTTATATGGAATGAATGCCATAATTGGAGTACTATCTGAGACATGGAGCTAAAAGATTTATTTCCAGGATGTCAGGCTGAAAAGTGCAAAATGTCTTTGATTCCTTAGGTGGAGGAAAATATATTGGCAAACATGTTCTAAAGGAAGGAATATTAAATTTCTATTTTGGTCATTGGAGATAATTGTATAGAAAAGTATTTTTCTTTCTTGTCTGTTTTAAAGTGTCCTTTCTGATTTATCACCTTTGGTTTTATTTGTAGCATTTTATTGTTGAATTACAGTTTTGACAATCTTACAAGCCACCCAGAGAACATTGCTTATAAGACATTTTTTTCTTATATGAACGATTTTTAAATTGTTCTTTATTCATCTTGTTTTTATTTTTGTTACTAATATTGCTGCCCAGAATCATGCTGGAGTTGAGTAACCCCTAAACCAAATAAGTTAAATTAAATTTACAAATTGAGCACGTGTATTTATGTATCCATAAAGGAGTAAATATGAATAGCCACAGAAGAGATGGAATTCCAAGAAATTCTTCTGTATTTTCTGTGGCTTGGGACCAAGCTGGATTCTAGCTACTGGAGAACAGGGAAATGTCTCCTCTAGCTGGAAGATTCAAATCTCAGAACTGAAGCTGGAGAATAATCAGTTGGGCTTGACTTAGAAGCTGGCAATGTGACAAGGTGAATTGTTGTAGAACTTGTTCTATTTGCCAAGCAAATTTTCCTTTCCTTTCCTTTCCTTTCCTTTCCTTTTCTTTTCTTTCCTTTCCTTTCCTTTCCTTTCCTTAATTTTCCTTTCCTCCCCTCCCCTCCCCTCCTCTCCCCTATAAGAACAATTAGAATGTTAAAATGACACTAAGTAAATTATAGTTATCTTGCAAAATATGAATGAATAAAATTATTGTCAAGTGATTGATTAATAATGATACTAGGGTACTTAATTTCTGATTGAGAATATGAGTTATTATGCAATGTAACTGTAATTGATGACCATGAAATGGATACACAAAAAACTTGTAAACCAACCGGCACACTGCTTGTATACTCATGGAGGAAAGGTTAATGTTTTTATGTTTTGTTTGTTTATGTTTGTCTTTAAAAATCAATAAAAAATTTACCAAAAAAAAAAAAAAAAAGAATTAGAATGTGGTAATCTGATGGATTAATGTTAGCCCTTGAGGTAGTCCAGATAAGAAACAGAACAACAAGCACCAGCTCTGTTCTTTATTGTAAGTTTAGATTAACAGAATCTTGAAAGTATTTCTCACCACCTTACTTTTTACTCTCTTGGAAACTAGGGAAGTTCCCTTTTGAAACATTTCCTACACTACTTCCTGCTCTGTATGCTAGGGCATCTTTTACATGATGGCTGTTCAGTCTGTGGTTCTTCTTCCACCATATCCAATGTAGTTTCCATGTATCATTGCAATTAGGGGATGATTTCACTGTATGATAATTATAAGCCACCTGCAAAATCTTTTAGAAATCTTAGGAGAAATTTCCTGACAGTTAGAACAATTAATCAATGGAACATCTTGCCTTCAGAAGTTGTAAATGCTCCATCATTGGAAGTTTTCAAGAATAGACTGCACAGCCATTTGTCTGACATGGTATAGGATCCCCTGCTTTAGCAACAGATTGGACTAGAGCAGCGGTCACCAAGCAGTGGGCCACGGCTGTTGGGCCATGAGAAAATTTTGGTGGGCCACAGAAAAATCTCACCCCAGAGCACCTTCCCAAAGCAATTAATCCAGACTGAGCAGAAATATAAGGTTGCGCTGCCCACATGGTCCGTGGGAACCCTTCCCACCCACTCACTCCTTACCCAGCAAACTTGCTTGCTAAATTGCTATTTTTCCTTTTTCTGACCATCAGGTGTTCTGCTGTGAATATTTAGATTAGATAGGAAGCAGGAAATGGTTGGATTTCTTGCTTTCTAGCTAGTCTTTAGAGCTTCAGCTCTGCTTTTAAGCACAGCCAAACCTTCCTTAGGGCTGAAGCTTCTATTATTCAGTGCAGGCTCATGGCAAGCAAATTTGAGAGACTGAGCTAGTCGATGACAGATAGATAGATAGATCACTGAATGATTTTGTGAGCAACTCAATCTGCTTGCCTGCTTTGTCTGATTTTGGGTAAAAGTTTCTCTTTTTTATAAAAAAAATTCAATATTTACATACATGATATGTTGTGAGTTAATTTTATGAGTTTGCTTGCAAGCAAATTTTATGTGACAGACTGAGCTAGCTGATGGCAGATAGATAGATTTCTGAATGAATCTGTGATTCTGTGAGCAACTCAATCTGCCTGCCTGCTTTGCCTGATTTTGGGTAAAAGTTGCTCTTTTTTATAAAAAATTCAATATTTATATAAATATTTATAATATTTACATACAAGTCATGCCCAGCCAGTCACATGACCACCAAGCCACACCCATAAATTAGGCCATGTTCACAGAACCAGTTAGTGGTCCCTGAGATTTAAAATTATGAGTTTGGTGGTCTCTGAGGTCCAAAAGGTTGGCGACCCCTGGACTAGAGGACATCCAATGTCCCTTCCAACTCTGTTATTCTTTCTATTCATTATTCCCCATAATAGCATAGTTCATATCTCCTTGAGTTCCATCCCAACTTCAGTTTAATGGACGGAACCATGTAGTTTTCTTTGCAACAATTTGAAAGTGATTTGCTATTACCTTTTTCCAGGATATTTTTTTGGACATTCTAGTCCACAGACCAGGAAGTTCCTGGCAGTCTTCATGTGCAGACTTCAATGAGCTGTTTGAGATCATCAAAAGTAGCAAAGTGAGCAAGAAGACAGGATTGAAATTTGTAAAAAAATAAAACTGTGTCTTAAAGGGAAACAGAAATTAAACTTACAAATAATCTCCAAATCTATATATGACATACTGCTGGGAAATGAAAGAAATTGTTGTCAGACAAATGTGAATGACATCTGGTCATGGAAAAATGCTAGGGAGATGACAGAAGGGACTCTCGGTGTAATACTGAAACATAATGGATGTAGCTCAGCAGCTTTCAAGTGTAGCATCAACTGAGATCTGGGATGGGGTGGAGTGTAGTTGCTGGCATTTGAGAGTCTTTGGTGGTCTTTAGGGGCACTGCCCTCACAAATGCTAGGATGTGAGACCATCCTTGTGAATTTGGTCCATTAGGAAAGTTGGGACTGCCATTTGCCTATCTTCCCGACTTTGTAGTGTAGCAGTATTTATACTTGGCTCCTTGACCCTGTTGCTCAGTTAGCATGTGAGTTGGCAAATAAATGCACAGCAGCATAAGCTGAGGAAGATGGATTTTGGGGTTCAGTAAAATCCATTAATGGCTAATAAAGTTGAAATGGATATGGCAATATTTGCACTGTCTATGTGAAGAGGAGGAAGGGAAGAGAAGGAGGAGGAGAAGGAGGAGGAAGAGGAGGAGGAGGAGGAGGAGGAACAACTACTCAGTAGGACAATAACAAACCAATGCAGAGTGAACAGAAGACAGAAGATTACAGATTTACTTGCCATGGGCAAGGTAGCAGACAGCAAGCTGCCACTGTTCTCTGCAAGTCCCTTCTTAATTCTAGAATTAAGAGCAAATAAGGCTAATAATTGAGTACTGCATACATGTTCAGCTAATTAATATTTTGGGGTTTTAAAAGCAACTGCCAAAATATTGATTCCCCACTCCCCAAATTGGTAACCATTTTAGTCAGTATGGAACAGTTAATATTCTTGGTGTCTACAAACTACATCAAGACAAACTGATGTTTCTGAACCATTGATGTACTTCTGTTGTACCTTAGAAGAGATGGAAATAATGTATAACTTCCATGAAAATCACTCTGGTGCCTGCTTTTATTTCATGTTAGGCAGGTTTGTGGCTATTAATAGTTAAGTCTTGTATTGAAAGAATATATAGTAATTCTGATTCCAAGAGGAGAAGTATCCACAAAAACACATTGATATTTTTAGGAGTTGTTGACAGATGCAGCCCAGACGTCATATGTACTGTGAATCACTTTTTCCTTTTCAAATCCACATTAATGTACTAGATTATTGTAACTCTAGATTCCATGTAATAGTTCATTCTGATGACAAGGTAGGCTGACTCTGAGTCTTCTATCAATGGTTATAGTTTTCCTTGATTCTGTTGTGGTTAAAAATATAAGTTAAGATTTCTGGGGGTGATATAAACAAAAAACAAAAAATCCAAATGTATATTCATTTTCTATCTGGTTGTGATAAATAAATATGAATTCTCTCCTAGAGGTTTAAATTTAACATTTGAGCAGGACACTGTATAGAATTGAAAATGAATACAAAATCCTGGAATGATAATACTGAACAAGTATTAGTAAGGGATAGTTCACATTAACTGCATGTGTGTATCTTTTTTTTTTATGTGTATCTTTTTATTTCAGAATTAAACATTTTCTATATGACAAAAAGCTTGATACAACGCAATTGATTGTAAGAGCATACTAAGGAGCTGAAGAGATACTATGTGCATATTAAGTCTATGGGGATATTAGTACACAAAGATGCCCAAAATGCATTGCTATAATTCAACCCACTGAGACCATAAACTGAAGAACAAAAGAGTATCTATACAGAGGCTCTGTAGGATAATGAATGTGTTCTGTATTTCCTCTGATTTATGTCTGCCATGGTATTTTGTTCTGTGATCCAAATTAGATGTATACATCTGTGTGAGTAAAGGTCAATGAAAACTCAACTGGTAAATAAGATTCTTACTTAGGTCACTGAGGAAGATGAATAATAGTGCAACATAATTATTGCTTTGTAGATTCTTGTATCCCATCTAGTGAACAGAACGATGGGCCAAATAATGACCTCATTACAAACAGATGGATCCTTCATAATTTCAAATAGCATATTATAAAGGTCATGATTTTGTATGAATTGTGAATCGTTCGGGGACCTAATTGATAAATGAAAAGGATGTGCTGGTCACAGAATGTTACAACACAGCATCTGTTTTAGCATATTAAGGAATATAGAACTTGAACTGGAGTTTAAATATTTTTAAAGTAAACCTATTAAAATCAGCAGCACTTAATCCAATCACCAATGATTAATTATATTTATTCTAATGCATCTTGATTTGGGCTATTTTGAGCCTATTCTCTTATGTGGTGTTGGTCAGACTAAGAATATGCGGTAAATAAAAAGGCTATATAGGTATCTACATTCAAGAGGATAATAATATTATAATCATATGGGTACCTACTGTTGATACCAAATGCATCGTTTCTCCAGTAAAAGATTCCTAGAAAAAGTGCTGCTGCTTGAAAGTGTTCTCAAAAAATGCTACATGGACATCTACAAATGACTCAAAATTATTGTCCTTGGAAATAAATCCATGCACAGAACAAGTAAATAGTAGTCACGTATTCTAATGCTTGATATCTTTGATTAGGTATAAAGCTCTTTTCAAAAATAATTATGTTTTTATAAAATATGAATTAATTATGTATAAATCCCTGAGAGAATCCTCTAGCAGAAAAAGCAACAAGAAATTTTACTTGTGGATATCATTTTACATTCCACAAAATATTCCACTATTTAAAAAACAACATTTATTTGGAGTCATTGGGAAATATCCAGCAATTAAAAGAACAAATAGATAGGGTTAGACAGACAGACAGACAGATACACACACACTCACACACACACAGAGGAATATTCACTTTTCACATTTTTCATTTCTCAAGGTTGTAATTTTTCCCTAAGATGCTTATAAATACCAAAATAGATATATGACTCTTTTGGTAGCAAAAGTGAATAGACTGGATTTGGGGATATTTAATGAGCTTTGCATAAGAGGCAACACAAAAATGATGCAATCTTCTTGCAATGTTGGTATGGTAACTAATATAATTAGAAGAAAGCTTTAAAAAAAATTAAAATAGAACTGCTAATAAACATTTGGTCTCAATTATTAAAAACTAAATGATGCAAACAGCATTTCCTTATTGGGAAAAATGCATCAGAAGAACATTTTAACTTTTTATTGGCTAGTTCACTCTTCTGATTTGTTTCCAGTGATGGGCAATCATTAATACATTCATGTTAATTAAATTAAAAAGCTGTTTAAAAGTTGTTGTTTTACTTGGACTTGCATATAGTCCTTTGCATTTCTTGATTTCCTCAAGTACAATGGCTTCAAAAATAAGCAAGACAGCAGTCAGAGATGTAAATATGAGCCAACAGTGTGCGGCAGCAGCCAAAAGAGCCAATGCAATCCTAGACTGCATTAATAGAGGGATAGAATCAAGATAACATGAAGTTCTAGTATTCCTTTACAAAGCCATAGAAAGGCTACACTTGGAATATTGCATCCAGTTCTGGCCACCACTGTTAAGCCTGGATTCCCCAACGGTGTTAAGGAAAACAAACTAAACAGAATGTACAGCGAAGTCAGATAGGAAGACAGGTAAATGTGTGAGATAAGTTTTCTAGTTAACACGCAGTAAAAATACAGATACGCTTGTGCTATCAAAAATATAGTTTATTCTATTTAAGAATTATAGCATAGTCAAAATAAATGGTCCATTAGTCATATATCAATTTCAGTCAAGTCTTGTCGGGATATTCTATTTGCAAAGTCCGTGTTGAATAGCCAATGTCAGTTCACTTACAATAAATCAGTCCAATCTTTATCTTCTCTCCGTTGAGAAAAATCAACACTCCTTTTTCTTTCCCGTTCCATCAAGAATGCAGTCATCAATCCATCCAGTAATTAGGGATCAGTAAGCCAGAGAGAGAGAGAGCTGCAATTGCCTCGCTACAACCACACCCTTAATTACATTCTTGCAGTTAAAGTTACACACACTTTAACTAACAAACCATGATACCATATTTATTATTTTTTACCCAAACCAGTTAGTGTAAACAATGTTATCCCTAACATCCACAATATTAAAAAAATGTTGAGACTTTGGAAAGAGTGCAAAGAAGAACAAGAAGAATGATTAGGGGGCTGGAGGCAACAACCTACAAAGAACATTTACAGGAATTGAGTAGGTCTAGTTTAATGAAAAGAAGAACTAAGAGAGACATGATAGCAATGTTCCAATATTTGAGGGGCTCCTACAAAGATGAGGGGGAGTGAAACTATTTTCCAAAGCACCTGAAGGCAAGTTAAGAAACAATGGACAGAAATTAATCAAGAAGAAGAGCAACCTAGAACTAAGGAGAAATTTTCTACTGGTGAGCGCAATCAACCAATGGAATAGCTTGCTTTCAGAAATTGCGGGTGACCCATCACTGGAAGATTTCAAAAGAGACTGGACAGCCATTTATCTGAAATCGTATAGGGTTTCCTGCTCAGGCAGGGGGTTGGACTCCAAGGTCCTTCCAATTCTATTACACTATTACACTATTAATTCTATTATTCTATTACACAGAAGTGTCATATGATGTATCTGCTTCTCATTTTTGTTACAAACCTATTTGCTATTATGCTTAGTAATGATGTGTCTACTTATGAAAATATCATGTATATAAATCCTGTGGTCAAGTATTGTATGAAGTGGATGTTAGAATAATTAATAATATAGAAATATTAGCCATAATTATACTACATATCTGCAAGCCACAGATAAACTGCAGAAAGGAGGCAATTCAATGAATAAGATCTCCTATTCCAGCTGTGATGAATCATTTAAAATATGCGGTTGTTAGTTCGTGCTGCATTCAGTTTTCCATACAAATGGAAAATTGCACAGCCCTGAAACAAATTGGAAATTCCCAGGCATTAATGGAAGTTCTAGTGTTGAAAGGGAAAGTCTAAACTCATTTACATGCACTCACTAGCAACTACCTTGCCCAAGACTTTTTTTACCTTAAACTCTGCCTCAACAGCTAGATTGTTCAACTAGTACCTGTCAATTCAATTATGTGTGAAATTGATTTCAGCTTCTTCACCTTTCTTTTGGACACAGACCATGAAGTCCAAAGAGTCTGGGATGTATGAATACAATAAGGAAGGCTCCATATGAGACATAATCACATGCTATTTTCTTGCAAGCTTCATCTCCCCACCTCAACTTTTCACAAGAGTGAAATAAATCCCAAATTGTCCTGCTATCTCTTGATAACATGAAAAACCTGCTAACAAGACAGCTGATTCTTCAGTATTATATCACATTTTATCTCCTCCTGTCTCTAAAAGCAAGAGAAATTCAACGTATAAACATAATGTCAAAAATTCAGCTTCAAATAGCAAACCCCATTACCAATAATCTTTGAGCCAGAGATTTTTGTCCACAGTGCTACATATTCTGTGCTGCACTGGAGAATTTGTCACCAAATCAAAACTATGTGAAAGATTATTTAAGACCTGGATAATCATTTTTTTTATGGCTAGAACTGCACTTAATGTTTTTTTGGGGGGACAAGTAGGCAGGCCAGTGAAACAAACTGGCTGAATCACATAGAGGGAAGATGCATATTTAATTTAACTTAATTTAATATGTAGCTATACTTCTTCATGCTTCCCATCTCAAAATGATAAAAAAAGATGCAACTTATTTTATAAGGTTGGGATTGGAAGGGATTCTGGGAGCTGATCTTCAATGTCCACCCAATTATTAGATCAATAAAATATGCAAAGGAGAAACAGGACAAGCACTCAACACCAAGTTAGCAGAATATTAGAAGATCCTGAAATATTGACTAAAAAATCTATGAAGTGTTGTGGCAGATCACACAAAAATGTCATATTTTTAATTCAATGTATACAAAAGGAAAATCCAAGAAGCAGTCAGAATGAAAATAGCCAACCTAGTTAGTATATAAAGACACTAAACTTGGAAGGACAAAAAATACAGAATTGCTGAGATGGCTTTTTTTAAAAAAGTGTACCCTGTTACACTTCAAAGAATGATCAATCATGTGATATCTTTAATTAAATGGCCAGTAGATTTTCAATCTGATTACAGTAATCATTTTATTATGGAAATTTGGATTTTGTAAATTATTTACAATTATGTTGTATACAAAAAAATTGTACTGAAAATAGCAAAGCAGATTCAAGGAAGAGTAACCTAAAGTCTGTTCATTATTATTATAAATTGTGCAAATAAGCATATCATTCTAAATTATGCACATTGTGAACAAAGTCTTTAAATAATGAAATATTGCAGCACCAAAATGTTTATAAAGGTCATCTTCCCACATAACGCTGGATTGTCTGGAGCTATCCATGGTACTGAAAGGATCTAAAAATTCCCATTTGAAAGTTTTATTGTATTCCAAATTTACTGCTTTATAAGACACACCAAAAGCACATAATTTATTTGTATAATACATTCAATCATATACCTTTATGGATTTCAAGAGAACTTGTCCATCAACATATTTTTTCTATAGATAATGTTTTATCTGTGGCCAGCAGCAACAGCAATACACAAGATTGTGTACAGGTTTTATCAATCTGTCACATTTCAGTCTGGTCTGAAGTGCTCCAGTGCCATAACTGACTGGTAATCTAATCTACTGTTCAGTTCTAACAGAGAAAAGCTATGCTTTGTAGTTTGACATATAACTATGTGACATCTGAAGCCATGGAAAACACAAAGAATGATTATTCCATACGAATAGACATGCCTATTTCACATCATGAAGTTTAAATTAAATCTGTCTACTTTCTGATTATCCTACAAAACTAGTAAGAATATTCCCTTTCCCTTAATTTTACAAATTTTTAATCCAAAACATTTTCCTATAGCATTCAGTACTCAAGATAAATACAGGGAATATTCCTCTTTTTTCGTGTCATTTTGAGAATGCTGACATGATTTATCTCAATTTTTGACTCATACTCATAATTTTTTCAATACCTGAATAGGTCTTATAAAACAAACAGTAATTACGTTAAGATTTGTACCATTGTTGGCTCAATTTGGCTTTTAAGTGGAATATTGGGATGGTTTTATATCAAAAAATAAACTGGAGCCATCTGGGATAAGGACAAACCCCAAATCTGGTTTCACTTACATTTCAAATTACTTACTATTGCATTAACTGAACTAAAAAATAATCTCAGAAGTGGAAATCAATGTTATATAGTTGTCAAGAAAGTTACATAGGCATATCCATGTAGTCTTCTTGAATTCAAGTTGACAGAGACCTATCTTCAATGTAATTCAATAATTTTGTTGGTATGTCATATTAAAAATGACAACTAAGAATGATAAATTCTATAGGAAATCTGGAGGTCACACTCATGGCTTTTGGAGGCTACATGCAACAGAGTGCCTTCAGGTCAATGATTCTGATATTATTAACATTTATACCTACTACAAAACATTTATAATATTTCCTTTTATAGTTTTCTTCACTCAGTTCTCACCCTGCTCAAGAATATATTTCTCAGTATAAAATGGAATCTGTACTATCCGAAATACATATTACACAAGTGTTTCATACTTAATTTGTAAACTTACATCTTTGCCACATATACACATGCCTTACAATGACCATGATTACACTGCTTTAAGCAATATCTCCACTTCATTCCTCCTACCAAAAATCAATA
Source organism: Notechis scutatus (assembly GCF_049901735.1). NCBI lineage: Eukaryota > Metazoa > Chordata > Lepidosauria > Squamata > Elapidae > Notechis > Notechis scutatus. The sequence continues at coordinate 146,358,160 of NC_142012.1, read as the reverse complement.
AAGAATGAGGACAAAGTGCTAGGATTCCAAAAGAATAATTTTTCTACCATCTGTTACTTATCAGCCAGCAAAACAAAACAATTGCACACTCGCAGTAACTTAACATTTCTATAGTACAGTATTGCAGGTTCATTATGGTTTCCTAAGCCATAGAATTCAACTATAGTTTCTCTTTTATTGTTCCAACATTGAGAATCCAATCTCCAAACACAAGCAAGTTCTGCTGATTTCAAATTGAACTTGATTATAAAAACCTCGTCTCCTACTGCATCAGTGGTTGAAGTATAAACTTGAATAACTGTCATATTAATGAGATGTCCATGAAGCCTAATTGCTAAAGCATTTGATGAATGGTTACAGGAAACAGAATATGTGTCTAGTCTAATGAAGAGAAGGACTAAGGTGACATGATAGCAGTCTTCCAATATTTGAGACGCTGTCACAGAGAAGAGGGGACCAACCTATTCTCTCCAAAGCACCTGGAGGGCAGGACAAGAAGTAACAGATGGAAACTTATTAAGGAGATATCCAACCTATAGCTAGCAAGAAATGTCCTGACAATTAGAGAACAATTAACCAGTGGAACGGCTTATGTCCAAAAGTTCTGGGTGTTCCATTATTGGAAATTTTTCATTAGACAACCATTTGTCCAGAATGGTATAGGGTCTCTTGCTTAACCAGGGGGTTGGACTAGAAGACCTCCAAACTTCCTTCCAACTCTCTTACTGTGTATTCTATTCTGTATTATGATATTATTTAGTTATAGATTGCAGTGTTGCCAAATGCTGTTCTTGCTAACTATAAAACCAACATGGTTCTTCCTAACTATAAAACCAACATGGTTCATCTTTTGTTTTTCATATCCTGAATAATAAACTGTTTGATCATCTGGCTAAAAATGTCCAGTTCTCAAGTCACAGATACTGAAGATATCAATTTGTTTTGTTTTACTTGTATGTATTGAGCTTTCCTATGTTCATGCTTTTTACATTCCATTATCTATAGTAATTCTATCTTTGCAGCTCCAGATTTTCTTTTCCTGTGTGACAACATCAGCAACTCTACATCCCAAAGACTTTAAAGTAGCCATGTCATAAAAACAATTACTACTCTGAAAAATCTTCAGCTCTCCTTCACTGGCATGTTGAGTGCCATCTTACTTGAAGGCCATCATCTGGCACTAGATGCCAATCATTTTATATTTTCTATCCATATGGTTTTCTCAGTAAAAATACAGGAGTGATTTACCATTGCATTCTGCTGCACAGTTTGAGTTTGTGCCTTTGTTATTGTCAGTAAAGTGATCATCTGCTTCTGGCATATTTCTGTATTGCTACTGGCCAAGATAGGTTTCTGCTTACTTTAGCTGGGCAGCTGGAATGACCTTCATGCATGGGTAAACCTGCGGGGAATATATACTGTTGGTACACACACTTGACATTCTTCACTTATCCCTCCTAGGAACATTCCCCCCACCACAAAGAGGCAACACAGCAGGACTTGGAGGAATTTATGGAATAAACCTATCAACATATAATAAAACATTGACAAGAGTTCCCATTTACCACAGGATTTGTGATCCCAGTTAACAAGGGAAACTTTTTGTCTTTTCCTTTTGCCTTAACAGATTTTGGTGAGAAGAAAAATGTAAAATGAGGAGAATTTTCCTAGATTCTCAACAATGACATGAATCTCCAGGTTTAAAGCTAGTAATTGTTGCCTTATACAGCAAAGATGATGTTAATTTCCTCTGAATGTAAGTAGTAGCTCAAAAACATGTTTTAACTCCCTGCTGTGCCACGATATCAATGATTTATCAGGCATGAGAGGTTTGTGGGAGAAAAACAACAGCAGTAGCAGCAGAGTATTGTTTTGTAGCTTCTCAACAGGAATAGGGTTAGATCAACTTTTCTCTATAAAGCTGCTTACCTTCAAACAGACAGTAAATCACCGCTTCCTTGCCTGCTTGCTTTTCTTTTTTTATTTTTTGTGCAAAGAACACACCAGAAGGAACATCCCAATCACTCTAGATAATGCATCAGTGAGCAAATGAATGATTACATGTCGACCACATCATATTGGCTAGGGGGAAATTCAATTTTAGTAGCTCTCCCCAGCTCATGAATTCCTAACAGCCTTTAAAAATCCCATATAAAATCACCCAAATGAAAACGGTGATATGGCTGACTAACACAAAAGTCAACACTCTATATAATGGCTCAAATCACCAGTTTCAAGGGAGTAAAAGGAAAAAGGTGTTCCCTGATTATCTTGGAAATGTGATTTCTTTTCTTTTTTTAAATTTGGCATTATGTGACCAGGGCCAGAGGGAAACAAACTATCTGGTGAGCTTGAAGGTTTGAAACAAACCACTACTGTAAGCATTCTTTTTTCCATTTTTTGTGATGTTTTCCACAGTAATATTCAACTGTAAATATGCATACTTACATTAATTGTAAAGTACAGAGGCACAGGAAGTGCATTACAACAGAGTGTTAAGAAGCAGGTCACACATAGCAGGAATCAAATCTCACTGAGCTGTATTGGTTTATACTAAGCATAAAATCCATTCTTTAAAATTAATAATGATGATAACAAACACAGATACTTTTGTAATGCACTAATGCACATTGAGGTGGGGAGATGTATTTGCTTATATACTATTACTGTCAGTACAAGCCCACTAGTGACATAAAATAAGCCAGCCAAAGTTCAGTTCCTTATTTGCTTAAATCCAATAGACAGATTCTTGCCACATTGAACCTTTAGTCTTTGCAGCCTAACAGATATACCTTGGGAAATTCTAAGGAGTGGCTACCCTAACTCTCTTCCTCTGTTTCCTGTCCAGCTCTGGACTGTGTTGCCTTTTGTCTCATTCACTTCATTGGAATGTGCTTCTCTTTCCTAACTGTAGCTTCACTATAGTCCATCACAATTACATATTGCAGAGGTCTTCTTTTTTGGTAAATTCAAACCACTTCACTATGATCAGGATACAAACAAATATGGAAGCAATTGCACAGAGTAGGCAGGATTTTGAATTTGGATTCCATGCTGACCAAAGAGCTGCTTTTGAAATGCAGATCGTAATATGGTATATAGGTCCTTGACTTCAAAGGAAGATGTCAAATGTATGATTATATTTAAAATTTTGCTCTAGAGTGGCCAGCATTGCAATAGTTTTTATTAGTGTGAATCTGCTGCTTGGGTTTTCTCCACTACATTCAACAAGAAGAAATAGAGATTTAAAATGAGAAAGCAGCAGGAAAGTAGAATTTCGAATACTACACAACCAGAAAAAATTTGGAAAGACGTTTGGCAAAACTCTAGCTTTCCTTCAAAAATATTGTTAGACTGTATGAAATCTGGAACAGCAAGTACCTCCAAATTATCATAATGTTTGAGAAGGGGAAAATGTGCAGAATATTCTCTGATCTTATGAAATTTTCCAAGTGTTTGCATTTTTTTTTGAGTAACGCTGGTCTAGAAAATGATTAGTTATAAGTACAGTAATTTATATTTTGCAAATGTTTTTTCTAAAACTGCAAACAGACACTCCATCCCTATTTAGAAAAAACCCGAATCACCAAGCAATCACCATCATGCGATACATAAATGGCATTCATAGGACATTCAAATATGTTTCAAATTCTGTATTAATATCTGACATAGATATCGATTGTATGAAAGTATGGGATGAACAAGAAAAAAACTTGGAAGTCTTAATAGTGATTTGTATGACCATTGATCACTAGCTCATTAATATCAGCTACTTGTGCTTCATAAAAATAATACGCAGGAATCCAATGCAAAATGTAAGATAATGATGTGCAAAATTATATTTTATGGTACTAAAGTCACTGGTTGATACAGCTTTCTCTTCCATCAGTATGGCAAACTGAAAACTTTTCCTTAAGTCCAGCAGGTCTCTTTTCTGGGAAATGTAGAAGTGAACTTTGGAAAAACAAATTGGACTCAAGGATAGCTTATTGCTCTGGGATTCCTGTTTTCCCAGATCTAACCTTGCTTTGCTTCCAACCTATTCAAGATTTACCAAATAGAAATTTATTATTTTATTTTATAGTCAGCCAAATTATTTGTTTCTATGATGGAAGAAGAGAGACCTCTTGTGGAATTTTATACATATACATATACTTATACATATATGTGTTTCTGTGTGTGTCTGTTTCTGTGTGTGTCTGTATCTGTTTGTGTCTGTGTCTGTCTGTGTCTGTGTGTCTGTGTGCGTGTGTGTCTGTGTCTGTGTGTATATACACACAAATATACATATACATACACACACACCATTCCAATTAATTCCATTTTTAAAGCAACATTGATTTCATTTTTTAATAATGTTAATTTTTTGTAATATACTGAACCTAAAGAAATAATGAGATAAAGAGCAATAACTGAAATTAACAAGCCATAACTCTATTAGAACAGTAAACAAGAGTAAAGCAAAGCAGACTTTGAATAATTATGGATAGAATGCAATAACGTGTCTAGGGAGACGAGCATAGATAAACGGTTAAGATTATTCTTGTAGCAGTAGGGACACCACTAACATATTCTGTCCTTTGGGAAGATAAATATGAGACCCTTATTAAATATATTACGTACTCACTATTTCAAATTCAATGCTTACATTTCATCCAGTTTTGTGAATATATTGCCATTCCCATTTCAGCTTAGATCGACTTCCAAGATATTTGTTGAATATGTCTTAGAGCTTTTGGGTAGCACAATTGCATTCTCTCTATCAGTTGAGAGCTCTGAATATAAGGAACCTGGGAGAGGGGGGAAACTATGGATTTCCAGAAAATAATTTCAGAAATAGCAGAATACATTAATTCTATAAACTTCCTTTGATCTGAAACTGGATGAATACCAGATAGCAGAGGTAGAAATGAGATTAAGAGGGGATGCTTCAGTAGTCGCAAGGAGAGGAGAGTCTCCTCGACTAACCCGAAGAAAACCCCTCCATCCGAACTAAAAAGAGAACCGCCAGCATGGCTGAATCGAAGCTGGGAAGGCAGCTGAGATGGAAATGAAAAAGAAAGGAAAGATCTTATAACAGCGTGCTTAGTCTTGGTAAGAATCACTCCAATTTCTACAGTGGGATTTTCCTTGGAAAGTGGGACTCAAAGGAGGAAATTAGCTGCAATTAACGATCGGGAGCAACTGTCAGATTTAGTAAAGAAAGAAAAGATATTGCAGCTAGAAGTAACTTTAAAAGTAAAGGACATATTGGATTGGTTAACCCAAATTTCTGGACTGTATTTTTACTACTACTCAACTTGAAGAACTTTGGGAAACTATTGGAAAATAATCTTATTCAGAGACATATTGATTGTAGTTAAAGTGTTTTAATTCAGCAAGTTTTGCTCTCTTTCAATAATCCAGAGTGCTTTTGAACATCCTGTTACAGCCTATTGTTTACAGCGCAATAGCAGCAGCCATCAGAGCAATAAATCCTTCCCACCCGGTAAATAACACCTGCTAGTAAAACAATTAACCCTTTCCTTGCAGACTCTCAATACTACATTACTTTAATCAAACACTGATTAATTCAGTACCTCAAAACTTACAACTTTTCTACCTCATCACCTATATCAATGATTAGATAATCAATTTCTATAAAATAATTTATTAATGGTTTAATTGATTTATTGTTTTAATTGATTAGTGTGATTAAAGTGTTTAGTGCAAATGGTGTGATTACTGATTAGTTTAAAAGATCAAGATTCATGTAATTTAAGTGATTAGTAAAATTAGTGATTTAGTGAATTTAATTGAACAGTGTGATTAATGATTAGTGTAATTAATTGATTAGCGATTAGTATAATTAATTGATTAAATTGATTGTTGCTTAGCAAAATTATTTGACTAGAGAGATTATTGCAATTGATTGATTGGTGTGATATTGGCTATATTGATTACCCAAAATTGTTTCATTAAGGAATTTAATCAACGTACCATCTTAACAAACCTACCATGCCAAGAAAAAAAATCCAATGCCAAACCACAACCGAAAGAGAAAGTAATCCCCACCAATGAACCACAAGACTCCTGCACATGCCTTAAATGCTATAAAACTCTAAAGGATAATGAAAATTCCATCAAATGCTCTCTATGTAACAAATACGCTCATCATGAATGCTTGGGATTACCCGAGCAAATGATTCAATACCTAGAATCATCCAATGAGTTTCCATATCTCTGCAAATCATGCAGACCCAAACTGGATCTGTTTGAAAAAGTTGATACCATAGAAACACAAATAACATCCCTTGACATCATAACAGCATCCCTGGACACTTTAAAAGAAATATTATCCAACCTTGAAAAAAAAGACACAACGCAAAACCGGAACATCCAATAGCTACAAACCACATCTCTACCCAACAACCACAACCCAATCCACAAAAAAACATAAATCAGACAAATAATGATATCCCAATCCTCATCAGAGAAGCTGTTGAGCACGAATGGAAACGTCCAAACACCATCTTATTTGGTCTAGAGGACATCAATGACAATGATGACATCACACCTGTCTGCAACATCATCAGTGTTTATCAAGCATCAACCATCTCCCCTGTTGAAATACTTGACATTTCCCACATCGGGGTTACCTGCATCGGCCCAGAGTTCAAAAACAGAGACGGCTCTGTGGCCCCACGCTTCTGCAGGGTCATTTGCAAAAATAAATCAAGCAAACATAAATTCATTTATACTGTAAATTCACGTGCCAAAAGCAACACCAACCATAAGAACCTCCGTTCTCACCCTGACCTAACCATACAGCAACGTGCCCGCTCCCGTGTACTCCGCACAGAACTCAAAAAATGTCTATACAATGGAGAGAAGGATCTCTACATTGACTACCATGTTGACTATATCAAAAGTAAGTCACACAACCCACAACTCAGCTTTAACCTTCAACCACAACCCTACTTCAATCAATCCACCATCACCCAAGACTAGGTATGCACGTCCCTAACTACCTCAATTCCAACTACAGCTTAAATGCAAGCTACTCAATGCAAGAAGCCTTGTGAATAAAATACCTGAATTTCTCCTCTTACTAAATATGGCTAAATTCAACATCATATTTGTCTGTGAAACATGGCTCAACGCATCTCTCCCTGACTCCATTACCACAGTAAGAGACTATCATGTTTACCAATCAGATTGTGAAATTCGTTGAGGAGGTGGTGTTGCTATCTTCTATAAAAAGTCCCTACATCTAAAAAACATCCAAGTTACCCAGGAGCTTGCTCTTCCTGAGACCATCATCTGTGAACTATCCTTAAATATCATATTTTGATTCTTACTATGTCATTGAGCACCTGATTATGACATTGAACATGTAAACAAGCTAAATTCACTACTCACATGGGCAACATCCTGCCCACATGCTTTTATCTTTCTTGGTGACTTCAGTCTACCTCATATTAACTGGATCCTAAACAAATGTACAACTGAACCCATACATGCAACCTTCTACAATGCTGTTACAAATCTGGGACTGCAACAACTAGTAACCAACAATACTAGACTTAACAACTGCCTCGATCTCATCTTCTGCAATAGTTTGAATTTAATTTACGGAATACAAACTAAAGAACCCTTTTCCAACAGTGACCACAATAAGATTGACTTTTGTCTCAACATACGCCCACACAAAAATCATCACAATGATGTAATCCCCAATTATAACTTCAAAAAAGGTGACTATGATCTTATAGACAATGATATCTCATCCCTTGATTGGCAATCTCTATTCACTGGATGCAATACTGTTGAAGACCATTACAACACATTTTTGCTTGAATTCAAAAGAGTCATCAAACTATATGTATCAATAATAACTCCCAAAAACAAAAACAAAAAAACAAAAAAAAAACAGATTACCCATAACAATAACTTCAATCCAAAAAGATATCACTCTGGCAGAAAAACAAATCTGGTCACGTTTCCAACTTCAAAAGTCAATACAAAAATTTATGCCACCAGATAAAGACTGAATGCACCAATTATCACATTAAACAAGAGGAAAACCTTCTACACACCAATTCCACCCCCGCTTTTTACAATTTTGTAAACAACAAACTAAAAGACTCAAGGTCCATCCCACCCCTGATAGGACCTAATTGTAAAGACTGCAATGACGACACCATTAAAGCCAACATCTTTAACACATTCTTTGGCTCAGTATTTGTAAACAGCAATGGATGATGCCCAGTATTTCCTAGTCGAATCACAGACAACTACAATGATCTAATACTTATTGATTTTACAGAAGACAATGTTGAAAAAGCACTACGCAATCTAAAACCATCTCTATCTATTGGACCAGACGGAATATGTGCGTACTTCTTAAAAAGGCTATCCACTGCCATAGCAGAACCTCTAAGCATAACCTTTGAAAAATCTTTCAGGACCAGCTCCTTGCCTAACCTATGGTCACAAGCCACGGTCATCCCCATCTTCAAAAGGGAGACCCCAGCCTAGTTGAAAATTACAGACCAATCTCCTTATGTTGCATCACCTGTAAAGTCATGGAATCAATTATTAACCAATCCATTATCCTCCACTTAGAGACAAACAACCTACTCTCTAATAAACAATTTGGTTTAAGAAAAAACTATCCTGTAATCTGCAACTCTTACACTGCAAAAACATATGGACTACACAACTCAAAGCAATAGACGCAATCTACATAGTCTTCTGTAAAGCCTTTGATTCAGTGGTACATGACAAACTACTCCTAAAACTAAAATCTTATGCTATCTCTGGACACCTGCATAACTGGATAGAAGCATTCCTGTCAAACAGACAACAAACGGTCAAAATTGGGAGTGTCCTATCAAGAAGAGTTCTCCACTCCTCTACTCGCTGCAGAATACCTTATGCCACCAGACTTGAAACTCTAGACCTAGAAAACCTTGAACTACGCCGCTTTCGGTCCAATCTTAGTATAGTATATAAAATCATATATTGCAATGTCCTACCTGTCAATGAATACTTCAGCTTCAACCATAACAACACAACAGCACACAATAGATACAAACTCAAGGTTAACCGCACCAAACTTGATTGCAGGAAATATGACTTCAGCAACAGAGTGGTCAATGTCTGGAATACTCGACCTGACTCTGTGGTTTCTTCCCCAAACCCCAAAAACTTTAATTTTAGACTGTCTAATATTGATCTCACCCCTTTCCTAAGAGGTCTGTAGAGGGTGTGCGTAAGTGCACCAACATGCCTACCATCCTTGTCCTATTGTTTCTTTTATTTTTCTTATATGTACCCATTTCATGTATTCATAACTATGTATATACTTATACCTTTTATCTTGTAAGCGATTGACAAATTAAAATAAATAAAAATAAAAATAAATAAACCTAGCCAGAGTGTGTTTTTCTCTTTCTCTCCCTCCCTCTCTCCCCCCACCTCTCTCTCTCTCTGTGTGTGTGTGTGTGTGTGTGAGAGAGAGAGAGAGGGGGGGGGAGAGAAGCTCCATTATTGAAAAATGGTTGAAAATCATAGCTAAATATCTATGGAATGTCTCAGGTCTCAGCTGGTTTGAAAGAGGAATCAAAGACGCCATCTATGCCAAGAAGGCTCTACACCCATTTGCACTACTCAGGTGACCCTTTGGACACAGATAAACAGATAAACTTCCAACCCTCAACCCTTGTATTCTCTAGAAGAATACAAATGACCAGCTATCTGCAAGAAACATTAATCTTTCTATTCCTCACTATCCTCACAGAGCTGAAGAAGCTTCTTGGATGAGAAATGAAATGTTTTCAAAGAAAAACAAGAAAGTCCAGTTGCCTCTTGAAAAAGTTCCTTTGGGACATGAAACCTATCAGTGAAATAAAGTCACAAAGTGAAATAAAGTCAAAAGTATTGCTTCCTTTCCTCTTTCTGAACAGGTTAAAAGTTTTGCTTTTTTTTAAACACCCTGAACAATCCTTAAAAGAAGAGTATGCTTTGGAGAAAGGATCAAATTACTGTTAGCGTTCACAAGTAGTAGATCGTAAAAAGGTATAAGTTAATTCAGCTAGTTTCAACTGCAGCTAAAGCCATTCACAAAATGTTTTTATACTTTTCCATATGAAATGTATATCACTGGGTATTTTTCAGAAACAAGCCTCACATGTAGTTACAGGATCTGCTTGAAAATTCAGTGATTTTCCTTACTTGCTATTTCTTAACCCAATAATTAGTTTAATTATCCCATCAGCTTAATTTTTACATTTGCATCTTATAACCCTACATAGCAATTACATTCATTTTTTTGGGGAAAACTTATATGGATCCTTTAAAACTATAGTTTCAACTGACATAATATTAATACTAATTTATACATGAAATTCAGATAGTTTCTACTCTAAGTATGATTTCCTTCCAAAATATCTCTGCATCACTGAAAAGTGAAATATCAGCAAGTTTGTCAAATATAAAATCATTAGGACAGTTTGAAGTATAACTCCAGGATCAGATCAGGCCATGAATGTAAAGAAAACAGTTTTCTCCATTATATATGTCTGTGACCTACAGAATGTATACATTGTAGGCTTCACTTTGATAGGCTGACCCAACAGCTTCAGTGAAATGCTACTTCTATTCACAACGCCCAATCAATCTAGCTGATTTCCGTTCTATTGATGCAAGCCATTCTTTGACATTGCAGTTGCTTAGGGATACTGTAATTGCATTTGTGAAAAAAATGCAATCTATTTTAAGAAAACAATGGTTATGTCAGGGTGATTGCTATCTTATAATCTGGGCAGATAGTATTAAACATGAAAAGCATAGTAAGGGACATATCATGCTGTTCTGTTCCAATTTCTAATTAAGGTTCCATATTTGTTCTTTAATTTCCATGACAGATGTTTTACTTCTTTGATATATAGTAAAAGTAAAATATGGATAGAGCAGTTGATCACTGAAGAAAATAAGTTGCGTGTGCTGTAAATTGAGTTTCTTAAACATTTGATCTAGTTTGTCAAAATTTGGATAGCAGAGGTGGGCTGTTGCTAGTTTGGACCGGTTCGCCCATACCAGTAGTTCCGATCACCGGCTGGACCCACCCACCCACCTTGGTGCTATCCCATCCTATATATCTCACTCACTGGCTCACTCATCTCACCCACGCAGCCCAGCTGATTTCCGCACCACGCCCACTCTACTCACCACAGCTGCCTGAGAAGGTGTGTTGGAAGCTGTATGTATAAAATCACCATGTGTTTGAAGCTGCATGCAAGTGTGAAAGGTGAGCGCACATGCTCACATTTTCGGTTATGCACTAGGCGAACCAGTTGTTAAATTACGTGAAGCCCACTTCTGGCTGATAGCTACAATATAAATACTCCCCCAGAATATGAAACATTAGAAGACTCAATAGCACAAATATGGCATTTATATATGCAAGATTTCTGCTTTTGCCCAACCACAGTCACTAATGTAAAGCATGAATATAAAAGGCAAGTGTGTAAAATCTGCAGATTTAGCAAATAGCCGAAGCATAATATAAAAGCTACTATGAGAGGTGACCCTGAACTGGACATTTAAAAATATTTAACAGTGGAAGGGAAAAATGTACTCACGGGTGTACTGTCATCTGAAAAGATGTTCATACTGATAGAACTGCTCATTTTGCCAGATGACAAGGAAGGCGGTGAAGGACTGCGCTTTTCCAAATGGTTCTGACTCTGTATATCTTGACGTTGGAGATATTCACGCCATGCTCTTTGAATGCTATATGAAATTTGAAAGATGGATGAATATGAGCATACATTTTGTATTCATGCACCTCCCTAGATACCAATTCTGGAAGGCAACCCTTGCAAAATTGAAACAAGACTTTGCACACTATGGGAAATGCTTTCCTTAAAAATTTCTCTTTCAAATGCTGTATTTAAAGCATATTTTCACTAAAAACCTTTATCCAATAATGACTCCTAGTTGGCGTTTCCCCCAGTGAGAGAGGAATATATCAGAACAAGTCTCTAGGGCAGAAGTTCATGAGCCTAGCTTGTAAAATGTTCAGGAGAACCTGCAGTGGGAGCAAAGTATTCTCTCCACAATTTTAAATAAATGAATATGTTTTAAAATCAAAGTCCAGGGTTTAAAATTATATACTTAAGAGTATATCACAGTGGGAGAATTAATCATATAAATTAAATATGCAGTCCTACATAGAAATTCCCGAAAGTCTTACTAAATTCATTTAAAGCTAACTTCAGATAAGATATTTAATGAATATGTCCATTCACTTCTTTTGATAAAGAATTATAGAAAAAAAATCTTAACTTGAACAGACAGAAAAAAGTGATATTCTGGATTAAAGTAAAAGCCTACCTACTTCAGCATTCAGTTCCCACAGTGGCTACCAGATGCTTGTGAAAAACAAAATGTGAGTGTAGCATTTCCCCTGACATTCTCCAACAACTAGTATTCAGAGGCATTAATCCAATGATAGAACAAAAAAGATGTGTGATTTGAATGAAAAGTAAGGTTTCCATCTCTCTAACATTACTTTATATAGATTTTTTAATAAAAGAAACCAGAAAGTAATCCTTGAAATTAGCTCTTTGGTTGCCTGTATTTATCTCTACACATAAGCATTACTATTTGCTATATACTTCTTTCCAAGATGGACGAGCTTCCTAAAGTTGTTGTGAAAAAACTCGATGCTTTGTGTCTCTTGTCAGGTTTTGACAGCCCTTACCACCTCTTTATAGTCAAATGGTTGGGTAAGATGGTGAGATCACAGTTCACTTTTTTTTCTGGCCAACATTATCCTTTGGAAGAAAAATAGCAATAGTAATAGCACTTGGATCAGTGGTGAGATTCAATTTTTTTTTACTTCTAGTTCTGTGGGCGTGGCTTGGTGGGCGTGGCAGGGGAAGGATACTGTAAAGTTCTCATTCCCTGACCACTCCAGGGGGAAGGTTACTGCAAAATCCCATTCCCTCTCGAGCCCACTAACCTGCTTTCCAGTTCCATTCTCCTGTGCAGGGCAACAAAAGAAGACCTAGGCGATCAGCTGGGACTCAGGAGGCAGAAAATAGATGGGGATGGGGCCAGTCAAAGGTGGTATTTGCTGGTTCTCTGAACTAATAAAAGTTTCCACTACTAGATCTCCAGAACTTGTCAGAACCTGCTGAATACCACCTCTGACTTTGGACTTATATACCGCTTCACAATGCTTTACGGTCCTTCTAAGTGGTTTACAGTGTCAACATATTTCCCCCAACAAACTGCCCCCAAAACGTCCTTCTTGTGCTTCTGAATTAAAGTTTTGTAGCACTCAGTTCATAGTGATGTCATATTCAAGGAAATTCAAGTGAATAACACCACATGCACTCCCAAAAACTAACTATGAATCTTTCTGCTGAAACCAGGATGATGGTGGTGGTGGTGATGGTGGTGATGTGACGATATTGATGATAATAATGATGATGAATGCAAGGGATTGTGTTAATATTCCATGGACTGATGCTTTCTTTCTGGGTCATAAAGATGAATCAAGATTTTATTGGTTATTACAATTCTGTGAAGAAATTTTTCACTTTCATTGTTTTGGCATGACAAAAAATATTGGCAAATTTCAATTCTTGAAAGTTTTATCTATCAGTAGAGTAAGAGGCATCCAACCTGCATAATCCTACAGTATTGAACAATATCAACAATGTGACCCCGTGTACCTATGAAATGCATTTTGGGTAATTTGTGGATTGTCAGTTCATCAAGCTTTCTTATGTGAAGCTTATTGGTTGCTGTCATATTTCTTTGTAGTTCACCATTCTTTTTGGTCCTGTTTGAGGCCTTGTTGACAGATCTCATATCAACAAAGTCATCACCATAAACAACCTATATTTGGTGGTCAATTTCCCTACTTTGGCAGACAAAAATTCAATCACAACAGATTGCTTGAAGTGTACTTACTTGAGGCTTTCATTTTACAAATGGCAACAGAATGACTTCCCATCAACTGAGGTGAAAAAACACATGCTAAAGATGTCAACATTCTTACTTTGTCCATGCTGCTATGTCTTTTCAATCTCTAATCCTGAGGGCTTTACTTTTCATTCAGTCTCCATGTATCTATCATGGAGCCATTGATACTGTTAACTTCCACAAAATAATGGATTCATAAATTTTTCAACAAAAAAACATTTGCCTGATATTTCAGGTGGTGCACCACCACTATTGCTTCCAATACCTTTCTAGGGTCTTAGCCAGACAAAAATCTGTTTTCCCCCCAAACTCTGCAGACTGTTTTGATTTTGGACAGAATCTCTTTATATATAGTTATATAAAATATAAACAAAAACATATACTGTTTTCTATTTTCTCTTGTTTTCTTGTTACCCTTTTTGCTGTTCTTGTTCACAATGTGAAAGAAGCTTCCATTAAAAAACAACATTATATTCTGAATTGTTAAGATGCTGAATGGGAAATCTACAAACACCAGATGGCAGTGTAATATCAAAGAAGCTTTGGATTTTGAATAGCTTTGTGAGAAGAATAGTAGTTAATTCAAAACATTGCTCTTTACAACTGAATAGTTGTTTGTCTGAAGAGAACTTCCATAGAATAGCCTCATGATATTCTAATGCATTTCTTTACATTCTTATGCCATTTCATTTGTTTTCATTTCTCTGCTTCTTCTTCAATACAAATAAAGGGTAAAAAAATAGACAGAGCAATCCTAAAAGGATTGCAAAGCATCTTTTAGTAGACAGGCTGTGATTTTCAGAGCCAACAGCTCTCTTTAGTCAGGAAAAGAAGAAAAGAAATGCCTCACATATCTCTGAAACAGTGTTTGCATTGCTGTGGTTTCATGTCTGAACAATCTCTCTCTCTCTCTCTCTCCCCCTCTCCTTTCCTCCCCCCCTCTCAACTCTTTTGTTAAAAGTCCTAAAGATGCAAGAGAAGGCAACTGAGAGAATAACTGTCCAAATGGTCTAGGATGGGAGATATTGTTTAAAAAGTATACAGTGATGATACCAAGTTGTATATTTTGACCTCTGGTTGGCCAAGCAAAATAATTAAAGTTTTTGACCCGCTGCCTTGAGGCTATGTGAGTCTAGATGAGGAACAACCAACTCAGGCTATGTTTACTTGTGCACCCTTTAGTTCTGGATGTATTTCATGACTGACAGCAGGGTTTCACTTCACCATTTCAGAGTTGTGTGCAATCTGGGAATCCTTTGAGATTCTCAGCTCTTGTTCAAAGACCAGGTGCCCAAGAGGACATTGGCACAGGTACACTTAATGTGCCAGTTGTGCCCAGGGGTGGGATTCAAATTTCTTAACAACTGGTTCTGTGGTCATGGCCTAATTTGTGGGTGTGGCTTGGTGGTCATGTGACTGGGGTGGAAGTGGCTTGCTGACTGGGCGTGGCTAGGTGGTCACGTGACTGGGGTGGGCGTGGCTACGTGGTCATGTGACTGGGGTGGGCATTGCCATGTGGCCATGTGACAGGCAACCCAAATTTAAGTGGTTCTTGCTTAATGACCAGGTCCTCACTTAGTGGCCAGTTGCTTAGCAAGTGCTTTTTGCCAGTTCCCAAGGCCTGGGGAGGTCTAGGCAAGGCCTGGGCAGGTGGCCATGTGGCTGGCAACTCAAGTTTAAGTGGTCCTAGCTTAATGACCAGGTCCTCACTTAGTGGCCAGTTGCTTAGCAAGTGTTTTTTGCCAGTTTCCAAGGCCTGGGGAACCCTGGGGAGGGCTGGGCAAGCCCAGGCAGCTACGAGGAGCTACGGGGGGGGAGGCTCGGGCAGCTACGGGAAGCTACGGGGAGGGCATGGCAAGGCTTGGGCAGCTATGAGGAGCTATGAGGAGGGCTGGGCAAGACCCGGGCAGCTACGAGGAGCTACGGGGAGGGTTGGGCAAGGCTCGGGCAGCTACGAGGAGCTATGGGTTTTGTTTTAATAAAGACAAAAACAGATACTAAAGAAATAAATAAACACAAAAATAAAAAAAGCAGCTTACCAAAAATGAGGCAGGCAACTTCTTGTTACATTGATTTTTGTAGGTAGCGCACATGCGCTATAAGTAGGGGTGGGGTGGGACGGGCAGGGGAGAATGAGGCAAGGATTGCTGTGCATGCGCAGTAAAAAAACTGGTTTTTGGAGCATAGGAACGGCGGAGAGTGGCGGGGCGGAGCCAGTGAAGGGAGGGGTGAGCGGGCGAAAGAATGAGGCAAGGATTGACACGCATGCTCGAAAAATGTCACACATGCGCAGTAAAAAAAAAAGGGTTTTGGCCTGTAGGAGCATCAGAGCGGGGCGGGGCCAGCCAGGTGTCGGTTTTACTGGTTCTAAGAACTACCAGTGACGTTAACAACCGGTTCAATAGAACTGGTGCAAACCGGTAGAATCCCACCCCAGGTTGTGCCCCTTCTTGGATCAGGAATCCCTTCAGATGGTCACTCACATTTTAGTCATCTCACAATTGGATTAGTGTAATTGTGGTCATTTGGAAAATACAGCTGGTAAAGAGAAGGGAATCCTACATTCTGCTCCTTTGATATTGGGTTTCATTTTCATTCTGTTCCAAAAATCTTACGTTAAATGTAATTTGTGAACTAGCTCCACAAAGTCAAAAAATGAAAAGATTCTCTTGCTTTCACAGTTTTTCTTTTGTGTGTTAGCTAGATCACAAAAATATTTTGATATTATATGAACAGCGTCCCTGTAATTAACACGTGAGATCAGGGTATGTCATATTCCCATGTTGTAGGTGGGCCCATCCTGACTCTTTCAATATTTTTTCTTTGTTCAGAAATCAATGAGCCACACTAAAAGCTCTTCCTAAATTGCACATTGCATTATCACCCAAAACTGTTAGTTTATAGAATTTGAATGGGCTCCATCTGTTCTCCTTGCCATTTCTTGTCTACCTTATATTTAAATAACAACAAAGGCACTGAAACATCAAAGTCAATTGGCCATGCTAACAAGATCCCCTGAATTCAAGTAATATTATTGTAATTGCCAAATTATTTTAGGTCACTTACACTTTCACTTTTGATTCCAAGGGCTGTAAATTGATATGATATTTCTCAATATTATTCTCCATGGCCATGTCCATAGCAAGCTGATGGCTGTAAAAAAAAGTTCTTCATTACAATTTATTTCATTCTTATAGTCACCACAAACATTTATCCTTGAAACAAAACATTTTGAATCTGCTTGCTTTAAAATAGCTTCCTTTGGCACAAAATATGAGCGGGAACAATTAGGCTGCTCTAAACACATATAAGAGCAAATTAATTTGCCAGTCTTCCAATGACACAGACCTTCTGTTTTTGATTTATGTAATGCTACTGCTTATTGAGAATGGCTTGGACTATGTATAAGGTATCATTGCTAAACTGCTGATGATTGTACATGAAGTAACTTTAGTTTGCCTCCAGCACCGCCCTTAGATTGACACTCTTAGCAAACAGTGCTCTAGGGATTTTGGGGACTATATAAAGGACTCTAGCAATAGGGCACCCCTTATTTAATTTATGAAACTCTTCCAAACTGGTGATGTTCCTAAATCTTTGCTTTGTCTCCCTGTTACCTAAACTACTTGTCTCTATCATGAACGTTTTGCATCTTGTCACATCACAGTTTTCAGGCTTTTATTAATCTATTACAATGTTTGCTTCAGGAGCTTTAAGGTTTACCATCATCTAAAATTCTCTAATTCCTTCAAAAAAAAATCAAACCTTTTCATTTTTTTCCCCTTATGCCATATGCAATCCAGAGCAGATAGCTTTCCCCTTAAAATTCAACAAATCCTTTTGTAAGAACTTTTGCCCCCACAAATGCTTCTCCTCTTCCCCACAGCTCCTCATTTTCTTAATTTTTAGATTGTATTGGGACAGGGATCTATTTACACTATATAGTACCCTTCTCTCATAGACAAGTATTTTCATTCATTCACTCACTTACTCACTCACTCGTTCATTGATGGAGGGATTTACAGTTCTTGCTTCACATGGGAGTAAACATATGATACCCAGGAGGAAAGTTTACATCATATAAAAAATTAATTCTATCTTATTCTACAAATTACATGTTAACACTTATTCAAGCTGTAGTTGATTAAGCTCTTCCTTAATCTAAGCAAAGGTTAATTAAAACTGTGTAGAACTTTAATATGGAGATCTAAAAATGTACTTACTTTTCAAGTAAATAGTTTCCATCGCTAACTTGCTCCAAGGTGTGCTGTAGCCTTTTGAGTTCTTCCTGCAGAGAAACGAACATAGCAGATAATAAAATATTAGCTTAATTTAATAAATATTACTCTCTAATTGATTACTTTAGCTTGAACTCATAATCATTACTTTCAGATAGATGGAAGACTCTACCATCTGGATTAGTATTTTGTGTAATATTTGAATACAAAACTAATAGATAGGGTTAAAGGAAACTGTTCCTTCTTTATAAAACTCTTGAAACTTCTTTCCCAAAAGTAATTATGAAAAGTCCTCTGTTTTTTTAGTAAGCTTTAATTCTCTTACTCGGTATTTTTAAAAATGGCAATAACTTTGCCATCCATTATAGATTTATTAATAATAGCATTTTTGTTGCACAATTGCTCCAGAGAGCTGATTACTATCATAGTAACAACTTTTGTGTAGTTCAGTCAGAATGTGTAGAATTTTTCCAACTTTTTCTCATTTTTTTGAGCCCATTCTCATTGAATTGAAATATTATATTTTAAACACATAGCATTCTCAATCCATTTAACAGCTACTTGGAAAAATATCTTGTCATCACATTCATCTTTCATTCCAACCTTCTTCAAAAATCTATTCCTATTTCTTTTTCTTACATGTATAAACTGAGATAATTTCCCACATTTTACTTCCAATAGGATGCTTGAATCTAAAAGCAACCCTTTCTATTTTCCAAAGCACTCTAGGGGTCAATTTTGTTTTCAGTATATCCCAAAGCAACATAAGGTAATTTAGAATGTGGAAACAATTTACAATTGCCTTTTTATGTGGCTAAGGGTAACAAAACTTGCAAGACTCCCATAAATCATTTTGTGTATGTGTTTGACATTATTTTATGTTAACCTAAGGCTAAATACTTTAAAAAGTTTTTTCTTTTCTTTTCTTTTTAAAAGTAGTCTGTAACATTTTAGGTACCATTCAAACATTCATTTAAATATTATTGGCTTATTATTTATGGAAAATGGTAATGGAGCAAGTACAAAAAGTGCTACTGAAGTTTGTATAATTTGGAAGAGCAGAAGGCATAAAATCTATACTAATTTCAGTTTTGCATCATTAAACATGAAGTATTGATTATTGATCTCTGCAACAAAATTTATGAAGCTAGCTATATGTTGCTATGTCCACATAAAGTGATTCTGATGTTTTGCCCTCAGACCTTAAAGCACACAAATGATGCTTGCTGATGACAAACTATAGCCAAAATGTTGTTACTCTAATTCACAGCTTTAGGAGATGCATCTAACACATTATGCTGGAAGTTTCCAGCTGTAAATTTTAACATCAGAAAATTAAACTGGAAGTGATCAAAACTTCTGTTGAAATTCATGATGAATTATGATACCTACCTAAATGTGTTATCATGTAAATTTACTGTAATATTCAACACAGTGCTCTTTCTTTCTTTCTTTCTTTCCATCCTGACTGCTGTGAATGGATATTAATAGTTGGAAGAAATTGAAGTTTGAAAATGCAGGCTTGCTTTTTGGAATGCAAGCATTTTACTCTCTCTTGTGGATGTGTACACAATATTTATGGAAATGTTTGTAGGTCTACAGTACTCAGATAAGGAGTAATATTTGAATGTGGTATATGAATGGTACAAAAAGTTATTACAATGTTATCAAAGCTACTTAGACATGGTTTTAACG
The DNA here is from genome assembly GCF_049901735.1 of Notechis scutatus. Classification (NCBI taxonomy): domain Eukaryota; kingdom Metazoa; phylum Chordata; class Lepidosauria; order Squamata; family Elapidae; genus Notechis; species Notechis scutatus. The sequence goes on along the minus strand of NC_142012.1, from coordinate 146,338,244 downwards.
TAATTTGTTTGAACCAAATTTCTTTCACACAATTCATCTCATCTATTCATTCTTTGAATACCATTAGTTACAATCCCACAACTTTATCTTCATGCTGATGTACATACTTCTTTTTTTAAAGCATATTTTTTACTGAAAACCAAGCAGTAGGCCACAGAATAAAAATATGACATGTAACATTGAGTTAAAAATAGAGCAATCTATAGAAAGTAATCAGTAAACATAAAATATCAAAGAAATATAAAATATATTTGGAAAATCTATTTCACCTGTTGAATGAAAGAAAATATAATTGGCATTAGGGTAGTTAGATCAAAATTGGTGCTTTCTTGATGGGTAGTCTTCAAATTCCAAATTCCATAGTTAGTAAGGCCATTAACAAGAATTTTGTGCAAAGGCTGCTTTAATTCATAATGGGGGAGTGTTGGCATTGCTATATAAGTACTTTGTCACACATGTTTAAAAAAGAAGACACAAATAAACAAAAGACAGTGCAAAGAAAATAACTCATTATTATAGCAGCAGAGAATCAAATACTCTTCTAAGAAAGAACCAACAAACAAGAAACAAAAGTGCAATTATTTCATTTATTAGTATATTTTCCCTGGCAAGGAAGGTGAGCGGTTACAGGTAGTTCTCGAATTACCACCATTCTTTTAATGATGTTCTGGAATTATGATGAGCTTGGAAATAGCCCATAAAAGACTTCTGGCCCTCACAAAATGTTGCATCCCTACCCCTGCAATCATATTATTGTGATTTGGGTGTTCGCAAGCTATTCGCACTTATTTCTAATTGTCAAGTGTCCCATGATCATGAGATATATATTTGCAATCTTCTCTGCAGGCTTACCCAGAAAGTCTCTTATTTCTTGGGGTTGAATGAAAGAACTGCTTGGGGGGTGGGATCTCAGTTACACTAGGATGGTGCTTGTTCAGTGAAGCCTGGCTCACATGATAATGATGCTGGGCTGATGATTGGTAGGCTCATGTTTGAGTTCTGGTTGCTGCCACATGATGGGGTGAGATCTCGTCACTTGCTCTTGCTCCTGCTGACGCAGCAGCTTGAAAGTGGGTAACTATGAACAGATAGATGGGCACCACTTCAGTGGGCAACTTAACAGGGACATGAAAGGAACTCTCAACTGGGCATTCCCTGGGCAATAACAACGTCAATGGCTGATCTTTTCATCATGAATATACTTTGGTGCTTCCGACATGGAAATATAATATAGTTTATTGAAGTGGTCACATGGACATCTGATTTAACAATAGCTTTGCTCAAAAGCTGAGATTCTGGTCCCAACTGTAGTTGTAAATCAAGGGCTACCTTAAATTATTATTTAATATTTCCCATCTAGTATAGCATTTCTAATCCTGGGTACTAAGTAAGAAAAGACGGCATAATTTTATGCTTTATGTAGGCAGACTCTATCTGAAGCTCATCCATTTCCACTCCTGATAATAAAAATGCATTTATGCACCTACCTTTGTGCATTTATTTATTATACATTTATTATAAATGCACCTTATGCATTTATTTATTATGCACCTAACTTTGTACCAGCATTTGCATGTGTTAACATTTCTCCATTCCATTTCTCATATTAGTAAACAATCTACCAAGATGCAGAAATTCAACTGTTCTAATTTCACCCTACTCTGTCAAACCTAACTGCCTTCGTCTTCATACAAAAAGTATGGATCTGAAATTAATGTATCATTCAATCTTTCTTACATTCACAGAAAATCATTTAGCATTGTTTCCATATCAAAATACACATTCCTATCCACAATCTACATATCCTATCCTATCTACATATCAACATCATCTTTACTCAAGCCAAGTTCATCTTATGTTTTCTCTAAATCAACAAACATGCAATAAATATACTTGATCATAGTCATAAATTTTTCAGTGATCTACTAAGGCATAATAGTTTGCCATAAAATCAAAGTAGATTTCCAAAAATTTGCTCCTTGTATTCTCTCCTACACTTTCAATTAGAATTCTAACTTTCTCAATCAACTTAACAAATTAGCCACCTTGGTTCATCTATTTCATTCTCAGATATTAATATTTATAGCATTTGTTTTGATTCACTATTCAATAATCATTTCCATACAGATCTTAAAATTCTCACACTAATGTCATCCCATATAATTTTGTCTCCTTTATTCTTACTTCCATCTGTGGTGAAGACCCAGGCTTTTGGCAAGGGACAGTGATTCCCCTTACTTCATCGCTCTTGCCATCATTTACTTTTGACTTTTATAATTTATTAATTTTATTGAAATTTCTTTAATTTTTGTTTTTCCATAAATCTTCATAATTGAACTAAGATAACTTCAGCCAGGTTGTTGTGATGGAGTTTGTAGTGGACAAATGTACCACCCTCACCATTAACAGGGGGAAAATTGTGAAAATTGAAGGAATCAAAATGCCCTAAAAAAATAACATTAAGAGTCTGGATTTTAAAAAAACTACAAATAGTTTCCCTGTAGTCACCCTCAGGATGACAACATTTTGCACATTGAAGTCAAGAAGAAAGTCAGAAGTAAATACATCATGAGATGGAAAATCGTAAGACCCAAACTCAGTGAAGGAAATGCCATAAAGACAATTAAGATCTGGAAAGTTCTGTCAGTAGGTACACAGATGGAATACCAGGCTGGACTCAAGCAGAACTAAGAGCCCTGGATAGGAAGACCAGAAAAATAATTCATCAATTCAATGATGTTACAGACTCTACTTACCAAGGAAAATAAGTGGCTGTGGTATGTTCAAATATACCAGACATATGAAAAAGGAAAAAGGGAATTGGAAGACTATCTGAGGACAATAAAGAAGGCTTGCTGGCAGTGATAGTATTCTGCCAAGCTGGTAGCGGTGATGAGCAGCGGAAACCGAACCGGTTCTTTCTGACGCGTTGCTGTTTGGCCTACCCGCCCACCCGGGCTTCCATACTAACCTTTATGTCCTGCTTTTGAAGCGCAGGTGCTTTCGCAGTAAGCAGATTGCCGTGTAGCAGCTGCTGAAGTGACAGGGAGAGTCCAGGATTGCAGGAGGCGAGTTGGAAAGCCTCTGCATCTGTGCAAAGTGCATGTTTCGCATGCGTGGGCAAATGTGTGTGCACGTGCAAAGCGCGCCAACCAAGCCATGCCCGCCGAACTGATCGTAAAATTTTTTGAAATGCACCACAGCTTACTGCGGATTGGAGGGACCAAACTGGCCTACAAGAAAGACTAAATGAAGAAAAGAAAAGAGATGGCAAGGCAAAATATGATGTGGCCTGGCAGGCAAAACAGATAACAACAAGACCTGGAAATGGCTAACAGCAGGAAAGATGAAGAAAAAGACAGAGGCACTAATTCTGGTTACAGAAAACAAAACCTTAAGAACAAATACATACAAAGCCAGAATTGAGAAAATAGCAACAGAAGATAGCAAATGCCTTCTCTTCAAAGAAACTGAAGAAATGGATCACTTAGTTAGCTGCTGCAAGAAGATTGCATGGGCTTGCAAATAACAGCAAAACCAAGCATTTAATAGTGAGTGCCATACCATGTGCACTAATCAAACAGGTGGCAAGAAAGTAGGGGCAGGCAGGCACAACACAGGTTATGTAGACAGTAAACACAGTGTCAATCATAAAGATCTCAAGTGCCTATATACAAAAGTCTTGGGAACAAACAGGGTGAACTCAAACTACGAATACATGAAGGTAGATATGACATAGTTGGAATAACAGAAACTTGGGATGAATCATGGGATGAAACCCATGATTGGAATATACTGGTAGAAGGATACAAACTGCTCAAAAAAACAAAACAAACAGATCCCCTAAAAGAGGAGGTGGAGTTGAACTGTATGTAAAGGACTGCTATATTGATACAGAAAGGCATGAAATCAAAGATGAAAACCTCCTAGAATGCATATGGGTCAATATAAAAGAAAAAAAGAATGACATGGCCATAGGTGTATATCACGGGTGGGATTCTACCAGTTCTATCCGGTTCTATAGAACCCCTTGTTAACTTTCTTAGCAGTTCAGAGAACCAGTAGTTAGAAGCAATCTCAGGTTTTTTTTTCACGCTTATTACATTTTTGGTAGACAGCCTAGACTTCCTCTCTCTGGAGCTTGTGAGGCTTGGCTTTCTTAAAGGGAAGGGTTGTTTTAAGATTTTTACACTGCTGTTGGGAGGAAATACTTCCCTAGACAATCAGCACTTTGAATAAATAATTGGATAATGAAGCAAAGCTTTTAGTGACAGGGAACCAAGATGACTGACATTCAGCAAGCCTTCTTGGCTAGCTAGAAGGATAGCCATAAATAACTGGCACTGTCTCATGAAAGCCGGGAACATCTCAGGCTGCCCAGAAAACTTATCTGGCACAGCCACTGGGCATTTCCGATGGGGAGGGGGAGGAGGAATTGCATGAGCCTGCAGCAAAGCAAGTTGGGCTGTTAATTGAGCCACTTGCTGATGTAGAGTTTGATTTTCATCTTGCAGTTGTTGTTGAAACTGCTGCTGGTGGTCCATCTTAGGTAAAAGATGGTTTAAGTCAGGTACGGAACAAAAATGTTCTGTCTCGCCTTTCCTCTTTCCGAAAAGATGAAAGAGTACAAACTCACACAAACACAGGCAGGCAACCTGGCTCGGACTTCACAGAATTAATTCTTTGGAACTGATAATATTCTTGAAATTCCAGCACGTCCTGCCTGCCAAGTCCGAACTGATAGCAAATAAAATTTTACTCACAGAAAATCACAAGGCAGTGCACAAAGAAAATCTGAAGTAAGGTTAAACTTTGTCCCGTACAAAGTTTCAGGAGAAAACACACCCACTTTTATCCCCTGTGGGGTGTGGCTCAATGACTCAGCTCACTCTCTGACCCTCCCACGCCTCCTACGTTGCTGCTCACATTTCTCCCTATGACACTGCTTAGGATCGAGCCAACACTCTTCCTCTTTACTCCCTGCTCCGATATGCCTTCCTCCTGATTAATCTCAGGCTGTTCCTCTTGGTTGTCTGATGGAACCTGAGGCATTTCCAGGGAGGAAGGTCCTGGGGAGGAAGGTATTGCCAGAGAGGAAGGTCCTGGGGAGGAAGGCATTCCCAGTTCCTCCTCATCATCTTCCAGGTCCTCTTCCTCTGACAGCATAGGCTCGGGAATTGGGGCCACAACACACACACACACACACACACACACACACACACACACACACACACATATATATATATATATATATATATATATATATATATATATATATATATATATATATATATTCTTTGCATCTTTGGTTTTGCCAGATGTTGTTTGTGGGATGGATTCTGAATAGCATCTCTCAGCAAAGATGCCGCAAAGGAATACTGCTTCAAGCTTTTTCCATTCATTATGACCATCCTCCTTATTTTAGCTCACCATTCCTAGAATGGTTTCTGTTTGCATCTGCACTAAACAGCTGTTGGATATTACATTTTAGAGTGTTCTCTGTAGAGAAGGATAATTCATTTGTATAAGAAAAAGCAGGGGAAATAAAACAGTAAAGGATAAAGACTAAAAATAGAAACACTTGATTGTAGTCCTACAGAGCTTCAGTTCTCTAGGTTTCTCTTTGCTAAAGTTATCCAAAAGGCAGAATGGTCTCATTATTTTCATGATGGGTGAGGGACAGTGGTAGTTTTCCATGGCAGCACTTCAGAATAAGATTATACAGTGGAAATTACCTTACATGTAAAGATTAAATTTAGAATAATACTATCTGGATTCTTATTTACCCAATAACACTAGGATTATAGCCATATACAATCTAATGTCAATTCTAAGGCTATAGTCTTGTACACAATTGCTGTGCTCATAAATGTGATTGATTTCCATGACAATATTGCACATGAAACAGGGATTACTGTCTGCAAATACATATAATTATACCTAGGCTTATTTAATGACATATTCAAGGATGATAAGCTTATATTGTTTACTACAAAGCTTTGAACATGGTTTTTGAAGGGCTGTTCATAATTATGATTTATGTTTTGCATTGATGATAATCATACACAGGATCAAATTGCAACAAGTTTATTATGATATGAATGGAACTAATATTTCCAGTTATACGATCCTTTGGAGAAAAGAACTCCTTTGTACCTCTAGCCTTGAAACTTGTCAAATGAATTCATCTACGAGTCAATAAATCAAATTTAATTTAATCTGTTTACATAACCAGTTACAACAATGGTTAACTGACTGACCAATTATATTTTTATGGTACTGGTGGTCGTTTTAGTTAAAGAGCCATATATATTCAAAAGTAGAATGTAGCTCAGCATTAAAGAGGCAAAAGGACAAGGGGATGGCAGAGGATGAGATGGTTAGATAGTGTCATTGATGCAATGAATATGAATTTGGACAAATTCCAGGACACAGTGGAGAAGGGGGGGCTGGTGTGCTCTGGTCAAGGTCACAAAGAGTCAGACATGATTTAGTGACTGAATAATGACAGCAAAAAAGAAGCTGTTGCCTTCTATTTAGCATTTGTTCTATACCATAACTACAACAAGGATATTAGCATATTTAAAATTATTGAAAGAATTGGGAATTTTTATTTACCATACGAATATCAGGAATATATACTAAATACTAAAACTTCCATTATCAAATCAGAGTAAAAATAACAAAATGAAAAAAAAAAACTATTTTAACAATCGGTCTAATCCAAGAATGATATAAAACAATCCAGACAAAATTTAGTTCTTGATTTGCTTACTCCTTATAGACAGAATCTTGCCAGACTAAACCTATATTACTTTATTCAAAGCATACAGACATTCCAGACATAGCCTGGAAGATTCTAGGGAGTGGGTATTTTAAATCTCTTCCTTTGTCTCCTATTCAGCTCTGGACTATGTTCCCTCTTGTGTCACCCCTCCTTGGAATGTACTCCCTACTTTTTGTTGCTTCACTGTAGTTTTTCACAGCAGCTTCCCCTTCACAGACACAATCTATCACATTAACTAAACTAATAACAATGGAGACCTTTTTTTAGTATGATGCTTTATCTTGGATATAGCATTTATCTGACACCACCATATCTGGTCTACAAAATACTGATGATAAGTAAATGGCAACAAAAATATTTAGTCTTGACAAAAGACAACAAATAATGGGATCTGAAAGGAAGGCCATGCAACAGTACCCAAAGAAAAGCAAGAAAAGAAAAATGATAAAAGCAATACTATGCCTTTTTAATTGAAGTCTTGTTCCTTTTGTGTTTGCATTAGTGACATTGCATACAGGTATGAAAGACACATAGCCTGCAGTGTGATGATACAATGCTGTTCCCTTCATTTTCATGAAAACAACACCCATATGAACACCCATAACCTATCTCACTCATTCTGGCACACAAAACACCGAATAATTTAAGCAACAAGAAAGGATATTTTCTATTGAATTTTTAAGGAAAAATTCCTAATAATGGCAATTCAATAATGAAATCAATTCCTGAGAGATAGTTGGCTTCTTTCATTGGAGATATTCAAACAGGGACTGCACAGCCATCTGCCTGAATCTGGATTCCTGTAGCAAGGACAGGTTCAGACTTATTGGCCTAAATGGCCCTTCTCAATTCTATGATTCTGATTATTAAATTATGTAATAAGAAAAATATGGATGAGTAAATAATAATATAATTTCCATTGAGAAGCTACAGTATTTGTATATTACATTAGCAGGATCCAATGATGGTCTTGAGAATAATGAAATACTGATTCTGGAAGTTCTACGATTTATGATATTGCCTAGGATTACAGTAATTGCTTTGGCACTAGAACTGTGTGATATTTCAAGGGTTTTCTTTCTTTTTGAGTTTCACTCCTGCTATATTTTAAAATGTCCCTGAAACTTCTTTCCCTTTCAAAATTATGTAGCATAAGACACTGAATTATCTTTGATCCTCCTCCTTCTTCCTGCATCCTCCCCATACCATTAGAAAGCATCAAGTTGGGTAAGATTGCAATGACAGTTCCTGATAGGATTTGATTCACTGTATAGCTCTAGAAACCATTAATCCAGTTCCAAGTTTCTACTCATTTACCCAAATCTCAGGATTGTCACACTGCAATAGTTAGATTTATGATTGCCTATATAACAACAAGACAGATGTATGTAAAAAAGGAAGATTAGGATCGGCATTCTTTCAGGTGAAGTTTGTGATACAACGACCCCTTTCCCCTTCTTCTATTGAAAGGAAGCTTTCAAAGTGTTAATCTTCTAGATAATATATAGAGATTATTATGCTCTTGATGGTCAAGTCAGTGCTAAACATGTGTTTTGAACTATACTGCTGTTATTGTGAATAGTAACTAGTAAAACATAGTAGAATATAGACTGAATTGTCGCATCTACTGGAATCAAGGAAAATAAAACAAAAGGCAATAAATAGAATCAACTAATTAATGGGTACTGCTCCTATAAATATCACCCCCTTATTGGATAGGTATTTAGACATTTTGTGTGTTGTGTCATCACGGAACTATTTACACTAAGCATCCACAAAGCTTTGTTTGTCCCAGTTGTGTTCTAATTAATAATTATATATCTGTACTTTGAAAAATTCCAATTATTCCTGCCCTCTAGCTGTTGCTCCTGGCGTAATGTCTGAACAACATGACATCTTCTTTTGTTCTGACTTTCATTGGCATTGGCCTGAAGTACATTGTTTAGCAAAATAAATGCATACAAGAATAGACTCAAACATGGTAAGTTATATATTAAATATATATTAAATAATGCAGCAACAACAGTATCGCCAGACTGTCACTCAAAGAATAAACAAGCTTTTAAATATAGCAATTCACGGACAAAGAGATTCTGCCTTTCATTTCTTCTCCTGGTCCTTTTGTTTGCTTCTGATGTATTAATAGTAGGAATATCTAGATCACTCTAACAATGTCAGCACATTAGCATTTTGGCAGGGTTTTTGGACCACCGTATATATTTGAAATGTTGAGAATGTGTGGCTGCTTTGGGAAAAGGCCTCCATGATGAGGGTAACAATTCACAAAACATCAATTACCAAAAGGTATGCTATATGCAGCTGCCCACTCCCCACCGTCACCTCTCATAGCTTCAGAGAATTCAATCTATCATCCCAGTTTAACTTTGGGAAGGTGGGATTAAGTCACATGCAAAGCATTGAATATTAGTTCTAACTGTATTTTGGATTATCAGCGGGTCTTTGTTATTGAACTATCAGAGGTGAAACAAAAGACTTACTACACCATTTTCCATAGTTGAAGTCTTATCTGAAATTGATCAGGTTTTACCATCCCCTAAGCATAGCTGGCTGGATAATTCTGGGAGTTGAAGCCCACAAGTCTTAAAGTTGCCAAGTTTGGGACCCCTGCCCTAAAATATCAAATTTGCTGCTATTTTAGTCAGAACAAATTATTCTTTGTGAGAGCGGTTGCATCGAGGGATCTCACTGTATAATATAATTTGCTACAGTGTCCTAACAAAGTAGAGTCCTGACCATTCTGGTACCTTCTAGCTGTGCTTGATCCAGTCAATATGGGAATTCCATACAGTTGGAATACATCATCCTGGAAAAGACTCCACTCTGCTGAGTAGATTTTAACAAATCCTATATGGGTACAGCTTCTCCTTGATTTCTATTAGATTTTCCTTCTACAGACCACAGAAAGGTTAGCAAACATTTTAACAAGCATGTCACCATTTTTCATCATTTTTCATGAGACCTCAGAAAATCTCAATCGTCTCTTCCTCTGAGTCCCACCATATGTCACAAACAGCACAATACTGCTAGAGTTTCCTAGCTTCTTACAGATTTTCTTAATTTCCAGGGTGTAGGTTGTTCATTATCATCATTGTGACAAAGGGGGTTATAGCTCATCCTGACATTATGTGTGGCTTTAAGGAAATATCCATGTCCTTAAAGGACCATTTACAGTATGAACTCTTGCTATGCTTTGGGTGATTGACTTCAACCACTATGGTAGGATAGGAAAGCTGCTTTTGGAATAAGAATTCCAAACTAAATTAACACATTTCTCTAAAACATGGTTGCCTAACCATGATCTTTTAAAAATATGTCACAATGTATCATACTTTGATTTACAAACATAGTGATTGGATCCAGAATCTAATAAGATACAGATACAAGGTACAGCTTGTGCTTACTAGCTGATTGGACACGGGCATCAGTACATTGCTTTTAGAGATACTACATTACATGGAATCTCATGTATATATTTGTGGTAAAACTTGGCATTGGTTATTCTTGTAGCTTATTGTCCAAAAGAAACCTAAATGGTATACTGTTATTATTATTTTCAAGGAATGCTGTACATGATACAAGTACAACTATGGTGATAATGACACTAAATGATTTGAATTTGAATGAAAATTGTCTGATTTGGTATGTATACATTCAGGGAAGTTAAGGTATAGGTTACCTAAGCAAGAGTTTAAAACTATGTTAGCAAGTGAAAATCTGTTTAATATAGGTCATTATGGATTTATATGAAAATAGTAATTCCTAATCTGATGATAGTTTCAAGCTACTCTCCAATGAAAGGTGATAGAGAAAAACTGCAATGTTATGAAAAATTAAATCCTGGCATAACTATTATAATGTGAAATGATGTCAATAGATATCAGGAAAGGGGGGGTGGAATTACCACTGCAAATCCAATACTATTTTTATTATAAAGTTACAGAAACAGAATCCTATAAGTCTAAAAGCCCTTTTCTCCATCCCACCCTTTTTGTCTTTGGGAGAATTAGGGAGGGTCATGCTGAGACATTTTCTCCGATTACTCTTCCACCCCAGATTCTCATTTCTTTTATCTGTTCATTGTCCTGCTAGTAGCTTTTCCTCCTGTCCCTCAAGGTACTTCCTTCTTCCAATTGCACGACAACAGGACTCACATCTTCTCCATTCTTGGCAAGTAAAAGGAATACACTGCATATTGTCCTGCTCTGTATCTGAATTTTGTTTTTGCTTTATTATAGAAATGGGAAGGGGGGGTAAGAAATCAAAGAAATCTGTAGAACAATCGGCACTTAGTATAATGCTGACTCCTAAGCTGTCTTCTACCATCTAGTGCTGGATTCTGTTGCTTCTCAATATATTCTCAGTCTGGCAATATATGAAAGAGTCATAGACTGAATGCCATAGACGTATTGACACTTTTTTTCCCTTCACTAAACTGGGCATGGGCATGGCGAACACGTGATGCATCTGGCCCATGAGCTGGGAGTATGACAGCCCTGTCATCGAACATCACCCATTCATGATTCTTTAAAACCAACACTCGGTTAGGCTTACTGTACATTTATGCAATTATTTATTCCAGAAAGGCCTTCATATGAAGAAGATGTACTGGACTGTATTCTAACTTCATAATGATCAATAAACAGACTATCCTGAGAAGTTAACCATAGTAACGCTATGGAGTAGAGTATAATATAGAACCATACTAATTAGGCATGCCATAAAGAGACAGAGCACGGCAATCTCACTGGTTAATAATCTAATCTTCTGTACACTCCAACTAGATGTTAATCACTTAATAACAGTTGTTAACATGATTGTTCAATCCACTGTGGTCTCTTTACAACCTGAGTATAATTTTACGGTACCATTTAAATAGATAGCCAGAGCTTACACTTAGAGACAAATTAATGTACTGTTCAAATTCATCTTTTGACATCTCAGCTGCAGTGAAATTGGGTTTAAGAAATAGCACTTGGAGTAATAAGTTGAAGAGAAAGCATCCTATTGAAAGGAGCCATCAAACTTTCAATTTATTTTTATTTATTTATTTGTGATAAAGTAAGGCACACTGCTCTGTGCAAAGGAAACTGAAAGTACTGTTCCTTTTCCGTGAATAACAACAAATTACAAGTATTCAGATATACAAGAATTTTTGATTAAGAATAGGGTGAGCTGCAGCAACTTAATTGCGTGGGTCATATTTCCACTGTAATTAAGTAGAAAAGTATTTTCCTTTGTTCAGGAATGTCCACTGATCATTGTTTAAGCATTCAGTCTTTTCACAAACATAGAAAGGATAATATTTCTGAATACTCTACAGATGTGATAAAGTGAGAAATTGGCAAAAATCACAGGTTTTTGTGGTTTTTAAAGATGCCTCGGGATACTCTCTAACCTTTAGCTTGCTTGAGAATTTTTGCATAGAAATCTTGTCATAGGTGGCCAGATTAACGTCTAGCAACATCACATTATTTACCTCAATTCTTGAATGTTCATTATATAAAGCATAAGAGCATGAATGAATGGGTTGCCCTGAAAGGTAAGCTTTTTGGAAAATCATCAAGATTAGCCAACATGTACCGAAATGTGGATGAGTATCAGCAATGAAAAATGTCCCAGTTTGGGGAGCAGGCAGAGTTGACTTTAAGATTATCCAAAATGCAAATCTCACGATGTTCTTGTGAATATCAACATCAAGATGCCCAATCTGTCTCTAACTCTCCAACCATGGTCTTGCAAATATATCCTTACAAACAAAGCAATGAAAATGTAACTGGGTTTTTTGTTCTTTTCATGAGTATACACAGAAAGCTATTAAGGGGCAATGGGAATGATGAGGCATAAAGTTGACATCACAATTTAAACCACACATCATACATACTTGTATCCAATGTTAGGGTTACAGTTACTAAAGGGTGGAATTTGCATCGAGGTGTAGCAGCATGTTTCATTGTTGTTCATCGCTGCAATTTGTACAGACACCTACATTTATTTTTCATGCCACATCACCTGTATTTAAAATTCACCAGCCGTATAGGAGGCAGAGCACAGAATTCTAAGTTTCAGGTGATTGCCTTTAGGCTTAAATGACATGAGTTTGGTTCAAAGGCTGTTGCCTGGAGTGCAATTTGACAGAAACTAAGATAACATGGAGGCTGGGAGCAGCAAGTAGAACAATTTCTGTCAAGGAAGAAAGAACAATGCTTGGACAGACATGAATTTTGATACTTACAGGACAAGAGGGAGCATTTTAATAGTGCTACCGATTACTTTTGCTGTCAGGATAAAAGAACACCAACTCCCCTCTAGCAAAAAAGATCGGATTCCAGCCTTTGTGTGTCCCAATGGAAAGTTCACTTTCACTTTTGCAAAGTAACTAAGGTTTTAAAATGACAGATACATAAAATACATTACTTCTACCCTTCCCCGCAAACCCACCTCCAACTCCTTAGATAGGATTTTACAACATCCTCTTATGATAGTAGTAATGTTTAGTCACTCAATGACCAGCAAAAATTTAAAAATATATAACATGAAAGTAAAATCACAAGCAAGATAAAATACCAACAAGGAGCCTCGATGATAAAAGTATAACATAACTAATCTTTGAGGTTTCTGGAGACATTTGAGATTTTGATGAAATGTTACAGGTTTTCACAAAACCAGGGTGGGCAGAATCAGCCATGAAACACCCATTGGCTGCAAAGTACATTACTAGTTGGTGAGAAGGCTTAGGCAGTTGGAGCCTGTCTCCCAGACATTTCCAAGTTTAAGGAATGTGTTTTGCCCCAACTTATAAGGTATATGAGGGTGGGCAATGGGTGAGATCTGGTTGGTCTTTCTCTGCAGCCATCTGCCCCTCCAAGTGAGATAAGTGCTGAGGCAGGCATGGGTGGTTGAGTTCTGGATACAGTGGGAAAAGTTGATAGGGAATTGGGCTATGTATGTGTGTGATGGTGGTGGCAACTATGTATCCCTTCACCTAGGAGGGGGAGGCAGAATGGAAAATAAGGAGCTGAGATGCAGGTAGGACCATCATGGTGGTGATGTGTTAGTGTGCTGTGTCACTCACTCTCTCACACACCCACAACTGTGGTTTAGTGGGTTTGTTAATAATCATCAGCAACATCCTTCACCCAAACCCCAGAACTGTCCCAATTAAGTCCAGCCAGTCCACAGAACAATGGCCAATGAGGCCACCAGACACTTGAAAGTTTCCCAATCAAAATATACCCACTGGGCAAAATTAAATCCACCACACAAGAAGGTTCACGAGGCAAGAAAAGTCCAAAGTTCACAAGGCGCCATCCAAGTCAAGGATGCCATTCCCAAGCAAGGCAAGAATCACAACAACACAGCTAGGAAATCAACACATTATTCCCAGCATGACTCCTACCTCTCTGCTGTGCTAAATAGCCAGCTTCTAGTGCAGGCCATCAAGAAGGGCAAAGCTTTCTCCTTGCAAGTAGTTGGGATGGCCTTCTCTGCTCCTGCCTTTTCTCTGCCCTACGTGTTCTTGGATCAATTTCAGCAGGCAGTTCCTCTCCCTCATCATGGATTGGCTCAAGCTGCATGTTTTCTCCACCTAAAGCCTCAGGGCTGTCCTGATGCAGTTGTGCTTGAGCCAAATCCCTCTCTGATAGCTGCTCAGAGCCATTAACCAATTTCCTTCCAGAAGTGCCTGGAACTTGTTTATCTTCCTCCGAATTGAAATCTGGAGAGATAACTGGGGAAGCATCTGGAGATCCATCATAGGTAGGAACTCAGGGGTTGTCTGCACTTGGGGACATTGCTTGAAAGTGGCCCCACTGTCCAGCCCTCCATTTCTACCCTCAGTTACTAGCTATTGGACCTTCAGTGGTTCTGGTCTCCAGCTCCTGCTTTTGAATGCTAGGATGGTATCTATTAAGATTGCCCTAATTCATGATGATATAAGAGAGGTCATTGATGTGGCTTGTTTAATTGAGACCTGTTTGGGACTGAAAGCTAGTGGGGTTCCCCTCTCAGAAACATTTGTTTTGGGGAGTTTGCCCCACTTGAGACCCCAAGGGAAGGAGTGGCTGCTATCATTCACAAGTTGTTATGCCTTTCAGAGGCTCTGCTCTTCAGATAACCAGATGTGAAGTGTTCTGGTTGAAAATGGGCTTTAGGGAACATTTGGAGCTGTTGCTAGTTTCCGTCCCCCCTGCTGCCATGTCAGCTATGTGGCCACTTTTTCTATTTAGGCTATGAATGACCTAGAATAGGCTCATGGCCACCATGAGCTTAGGGTGGCCCAAGGGGCAACATATTGAGTCCTCCAAATCCATAAACTCAGAGAACTCTACAGCCAACCCTGAAGCAGCCTCTAGCAGATCAATCAGGGAGGTTGCTATGCTGCAGGCTAGTAGAGCTGCAACAATCCCAATTAATTCTGTAAGTCTATCTTTAAAAATAGGATCTCACAAGCAGCTGACTGGGGAGCCTGAAGGTCAACAGAGATTCCCAGAGGAGAATTGCTATACCACCTTCCCTGCCCCGACGTCTTGGCGGGCGCCATACCCTAAACACAGCTTAGCACATTTCAGAAAGGGAACCCTTCAGGTCCAGTCAGGTCTCAATAATACATCCCAAGTTGACTTGACTTGCTCCCCCCTGATGAGATCACAAATAAGGGGAGCTTTATTATTGACTGACTGGCCAAAAAGCAGCAGCCAAAAACCAGCTGTAAATCTTGACCCACCCTAAACCCCCCAGATTATCCACTTTCTTCCAGTTCCAACCCTTCGAATTCCCTAGCTAAGGCTCCCTCCAGCCATTCCTGCAGTCCAAATCATAACATAGAATTAAAGGAAATGGCATTTGGACAGCTGTTTCTCTTTCAGTTCCCCAAGAGTTAATCTAATCTGTCTCTCACTGTTAATATCTAAATGAAAAAAGAAATTACATGGTTGCATAGCAACTTTGTTCTGCATTACTTGTTCCAAACAGCTAAAAAATTTCACCTGCAGGAGATAAATAAATACCAATTAAAATATTTTATAGCCTCAAAAAGCATCATAGAATATCAAATATCATATTGGAGGCTGAGTGAAAGCTACCCTTCTTCACTACTCTATAAAGATTTAGCAAAGTGTTTCATTAAGTAGAATTCCTACTGTGGAGGTGTCTGCATCTCCATCTACGTTTGATGAATATTGTGTTTTTGAAGTGGGCAAAAGCTTCTAATGAGATCACAAAGGGGGCATCTGGGGTAGGAATTGTAGCATTCTACAATATTCTGTAAAATGTGCTAGCATCTTTTTTAGCCTCCTTCCCCATTTTATTGGTTCCTGAGGACATTGTCAATTTGCCTTCCTTTTCTCTGGGCTCATCTGAATGCAAAACAAATTCTTTACAGGTAGAAGAAGAGATGAATGTTATACCAGATCCATTATTTAATTATTTCAGAATGCTAAAATAAAAGTTGGGCAAAAGCCAACTTTCTGAAATACTGAAAGGAGAAGGGGAGAAAAAAAACAGCCATCTGGGTTCTCTTGCTTAGGGACTATGGAATGATGACTCTTAGGGTAAAGAAATAAAGGAGGTCAAATGAATAGGGGGTGAATTTAGTGCAATGCATTAGAGAGGACAGAGCGGCTGGCTGATTAAGCAGAAAGTAAAATGCTTCACACAGTGTGACATTTTATTAGAAGTCCCACTTGTAGAATGAAGTAGTTAAAAAAAAAGCCTTTAAAAGGCCCAGAAGGGACTTCAGATCCTAAAACAGATAAGAAAGCTTTCAGAATAAGAGATTCCTTACATGCTAAATTTCAGAGTGTATGTGTATTGGGACTCCGGAACCAGATAATAAATAGCTTTTGCAAAGTTTACAGTAACCGTTGTTAAGCAAGGACTATCTTTAATGGGAAGGAAACTGGACACCCTGATGGGAGAATATTATAGAAGAGATTATGGCTGATTGAAGAAAGAATAGGATCCTACCAAATCTTCTATTGAATGGCAGAAGAATTGGGTTTTGTGGCAGCTGTGCAGCTGAACGAGAGATACATACGATTAGAAAGCTGTAAATGCAAATAAAAAGAAGGCATACGATTGAAGCTGGTAGTATTCAACCTCTAAAAGCCAAGAGCAGATATGAATAATTCAAAACTGCCTCCAACAAATTATCCTGGGTCTATCTGGAAACAAAACCAACTCTCTGGAGTCTCCTACTCATCTTATGACAGCCCAGTTCACGCTGAACATTCTTTCCTCTGGGTTTTTAGAAATGTTTTTATAATAAACAAGTATTCAGGCATGATGTGCAGATGATAACATTTACAACTAGGCCTTACAAGAGTAAGAGTTTGATTTGAAATTCATTTCTGAGTTGTTAATTATTCACCACCCTGGTTCATGCAACTGGATAAAAATTAAAAACTAGCAAATTAATTTTCATTTGTCCACATACATTATTTAGCATCCCTCCCACTTTAAAGACACATAGGGATAACTTGAAGCATGCTGCACATTTGGAATGCTTCATGGTGCACATTATTACTGCAAGATAACTTGAAGCATGCTGCACATTTGGAATGCTTCATGATGCACATTATTACTGCAAGATGTTGAAAGAAAATTTAAAAAATTAGACTCACCTGACATGTGGGTTGGGTTGTTTTTTTTACTTTTTACTAAAAGAAAGGGGATGCAACTATGCAGTAGTGGGATCCTACCTTAGTCATTACCGATTCGGTGTGATCGCATGTGCACATATGTGCACACGCCCGTAACGCATGCACCCCTAACAAGCCAATCAGCTGAGAGGATGAAGAAACAAAAAGCTACGAGTGACCCCCATATCCTCCCATGTGCTTTTCGGTCTTTTATCCTCTATCGGAGGCTTGTTTTCCAAGGTTTTTTTTCCTTCTCTCAGCTGATCGGAGGCTTATTTTTACTACTGGTTCAGGTGAACCAGTCTGAACTGGTAGCATACCACCACTGCAACTATGCCAGGAAAAAAAGGCATTATATGCTAAATATATTCCACTTGGAAGAGAAAAGGCATTTTCCCCAAAAAGTACAAAAGACCCATTTACAATAGAAATACTACTCAGTGCAACCAATGTAGAATTGTTTTGGGGATGCTTCTTACATATGATGTCAATAAAGAAAGGATAATTCTTTCCTATACCACCATACTCAAATAATGTACCACTGGGTCATATGGGCACCTAATATTGTTATATCATAATATACTGCATCTCACGATATTTATCTTTAAAACCACCAGTTTCATAAGTCATCCCTCCAGAAAATTTTAAAGTCAGTACATTTTGAATATAATTTATATTCTATTGTTTTAATGCTGTCAGTCATCTCTTAAATGAATTGTGAAGAAAGTCCACTTGCAAAGATTGAAATTCGTTCCCTTCATGTATTAAATATTGATGCATAGTTCCTAAATCTATTTCTTCTCAATTTTAATACGAAAACTCTGTGCTAGCTTTCATGCTGAGGAAATTTCACCAGAAAATGTGGACTTCAAGTTGAGATTGATCCATTTTTTTTAACCTATGGTACAAGCTTCATACAATATTCTTTTGAATTTCATACCTATTACATGGAATATGGCAACTGGATAATGTGAGTGGATTCTCCATGCTCTTACTATGGCCAAAAGACTAATATCACAGCATGGGGCCATGGTGGCACAGTCGTTAGAGTGCAGTACTGCAGGCTATTTCTGCCGACTGCCAGCAATTTGTCAGTTTGAATCTCACCAGGCTCAAGGTTGACTCAGCCTTCCATCCTTCCGAGGTCGATAAAATGAGAACCCAGATTGTTTAGGGCAATATGCTGACTCTCTAAACTGTTCAGAGAGGGCTGTAAAGCACTGTGAAGCGTTATATAAGTTTAAGTGCTGTGGCTATTGGAAAGATATAAACATATGACCTCATTTTCCCAATGGATTGAGGAACTGATTAAACTTGCCATTTGTCAGTAGATTTCAATTATTTATTTAATTTCTATAGACACTCATCCCAACAAGTGACTGGGTGACATACATCATAAAAAGTAAAACTGTGAAAACTACAAAGAATAAATACATACGCTTGCTGAGTAAAACCATTGCCATAGATCATTTGTATAGACAGATGACATGATAGGATTGTTCCAACAGCCTCCAGAATTTGTGGGTGCTCCAACACTGGAGGTTTTAAGAAGAGATTGGAGAACCATTTGTCTGATATGTTATAGGGTTTCCTGCTTGAGCAGGGGGTTGGACTAGAAGATATCTAAGGTCCCTTTCAACTCTATTATTCTGTTGAATGTAGAATTGTAACAGTTAACTGTTATAATGATGTATTATATTTTGTTTTATTTTTCTGTTTTCTTTTTTCACTTTTAAAGCACCTTTATGTGTTGTTTGATTCTCTGGGAATACATCTATTTGCATTATAGTTTTCTTTGTGTTTTGTTCTTTTTTCTGTCATTGTTAAGGAAAATGTAAAAAAAACTTAGTAGAAGCTTCACCTCACATGGAGGTTGTAGAAAACATTAATAATTTGACACTATCTATAATACACTGTGTGTTAATATATTGGGTAGTTAGAATAAAAGAACTGAGACTTGGGTTCAAATCTTTAACATGAAGATCAACAGGTAACTTTAAGCCAACTGTAGCTTTTCAATGTGAATCATCTTGCCAAGTTTTGTGGTGATACAGCAGAGGCTGTCAACACATGTATAAATCACTCTGAGCTATTTGAAGGGAAATCAAGATTAAAATGGTGTAAATAAATACAAATAAAAAATAGCCATATACATTTGTGGGTTCTTCATTCATTTTGAAGAGCAGAAGCTGTTGAATGTAAATTCATTATGAATTTGAGAACTCCTATCTTCACTCTGCATATTTTTGGAACTTTACTGAAAGCACAAAGGACATAAAACTATTAAATAAGCACATGTCAACAGCAGCAATATCAAAAATGAGTACAAATATAGGGTGGCACCACTAACCACTTAATTCTAAATGCATTACAAATGCTGAATAGGCTTGTGATTTGCTATGCATTTGATGTACCTTTTTCTAATGGTGAAGATTGAAGATTTTGCTCAGGATCTGGCCATCAGACCCTTGAGTTTTAAAAATTATAAATCTTAATTTGTTTATGGTAAAAGTAACAAAAGAAGGAAATGTGATTCAATGATGAATTATGGAGCCAAAGAGCATTGGCAAAGCAGGTAATGTGTTTCTTCTCTAAAAATAGAAGGGGCCCTCCAACAATGACTTTTGAATTGTGTGCACAAGCTGCATAGGAAAATAAATTCTTTCTCCCTCTTCTTGTAACTTTCTTTCTTCTATCCAGAAACATTCCATTTTATTATTCATTCTGAAGCAAAGCAGTGTATAGTTTAGTATTACTCCTTTTATATGGTATGCACTTATACCTAAGTAGCAAAGCAATAAAAATCACAATAGAATAGAAACTAGTGTCAACCATGTAACACTACAATTATTTTTGCCTAGGAAAAAGGCTCTTCCCCCTTAGCGAGAGAGAGAGAGAGTGTGTGTGTGTGTGTGTGCACGCGCGCGCTACATGTTGCAAATTTCTTCCATTCTGCTATTTCACTAGTTTCTTTGCTGTGGCTATAAATTTTTGTCATCTTTCTATATATATCAATTTGATGTAAGGCAGGGATGTCAAACTTGTGTCATCATGGCATCATCACGTGATGTTTCATGATTTTTCCCCCTTCGCTAAACCGGGCATGGGTGTGGCCAGTGCGTGATACATCCAGGCCGCAGGCCGCGAATTTGACAGCCCTGGTGTAAGGTGTATCACTTCTTGATCTTTGCCAAATCTCCTATCACCCTGTGAAATCTTCATTTCATTGAGTTGAATTTGCTACTCAGTGGACAACTTTCTCTTATTGAACTGAACAACATGAAACATTCTTACAAAGTATCAACTCTATGGGTATTAACTTTTTATTTGATTGCTCTGAGTATTTGCCCAGTGAAAGTCTCCTGTAATATAGCAATCATTAAAACTAGAAGCATATTTCTCATGTTAGGTTCTCAATAAATAACTTTTAAAATCATTTTTCCCTTTTAACATTCATAACCATGAGTGCATGGTTCTTGAAACTGATATACTAATTGTACTGTGAGAATTTCCACAAATCAGGGTGATAACAGTCTCTTTCCAAAATATTCAGAAAGTCCCTATGCAAATAGAAATTTCCAAATACAAATTTACATGCTTAAAGTGGTTAAAATCAGTCCTAGTCATAGAACAGACTTCAAGTGGTATTTAAGAACTGAATGGTAACAGATTATCTAATTTGCCTTGGCCTGCTGTGTATGTTGAAATATTCTAGATTAAATCTTCATGCTGAGAAGTCTCATCTAATTTATACCACAGGATAAAAAGAAATTTCAAATCACAACCAGCACAGGGACCATGAAAATCTAAGAGAAGAATGAAAGATAAGTCCTTTATGACAGGCTGATGAATCAGTGAAGTTGAAGCATAAGGAGTCCTAATTTGCAAAATGATTCTATTCATGTAATAGTCACCAGAGGTTGAAGCATTGCAGGAAATTGTATATAGACAAGTAAGCATCAAGTATCCTGCCCTACAGGATAATATCATTCAATTTGCAACAATAACAGATGTTGACAAGAAGGAAGCATTATGTCTATTAAGGCTTAAATGAAAAGATATATTACTAAATGTACTGATATATTCTAGTGGAACAATTTTACATCAGAGTTTCCTTTTGCAGTTCTTTGTTTGAAGCATGATGGCTTTCAGATCAACTGAAGAATATTTCTTGAAGGACTGCAAAGCTTTCTTACTGAATATTACCATTTTTTATGTTAGATTTCTATTTATTAATTCAACAACTTTGGCTGATCTACTTCTCTCACATAGACCTTAGAAAATAATTGTTGGTATATTCATATGAATATTTATAATCTTACCAAAATTAATAATTTTCTTCATAAATAAAGGGGTGCCTAGAATACAGCAGGTAAAAGATAAAAGAGCAAATCACTAGGAGCTCATATCTCAGGTTATGCTAACATGTTAAGGATGGTGAAGGATCAATATATTTTCATTTTTGTTACCTCCAAATATGCTAGTTAATACCTCTTTTTAAGAACCTTTCAGAGAAAGAAGAACATCTCCAGGGTTTCTGTGAAGAATTCTCTAGGCCCCTGGAAGGTAAAATCACTCTGACATGCTCAGTACATGGGGGGAAATTGCAGAATGGTTGCAGTTTCAAAGAATCCTGGACTAAGCAGAGTATTTAGACTCATTTAAGTCTTGTTTCAGGACTCAGTATAACAATGAGACTGCTTGGATTGCCCATGTGGGGGTACTTCTTCTTTTGAGACTGGAGAGAAAGAGTGCAAACCTGCTGGCAATATCTGATGTCTCAGCTTTCACTGAGAGTTTATACCTTCAGGCACCTTGTTACATCCTTACTGTGTTCTTTATTTCTAGTGAGAATATTGAAAGCATGGGCTCCATGATGGAAAAACTCCTCTTCCTCATCTTTTGACTACACAAATACTTGTGGTTAGGAGAACCCTGACTATGGAAGTAATGATTAGGCCCAGAAATTTATGATACATTAGATGTCCTGTTCTTAAAACTGTTAGAGCAGTGTTTCTCAACCTTGGCAACTTTAAGGTGTGGACTTCGACAGAAATCTGGGTGTTAAAGTTCACACTCTTAAGCTGCCAAGGTTGAGAAAGACTATGTTAGAGGTTAATAACAAAACATTAATTCCTGCCCCAATGTAGATTTTTCAGTAATGTTACACCAGCATCACTAAGCACATTTCAAAGCAGTTTGGTGTTACATTTTGCATTAAAAACAAAGAAAATCTGACAAATTCATCCATCTTTAGGATGGAATAAGAATAATTGGTCCTCTCTATATTTCCTATCTTTCTTGACTCTGTGGACAGAATTGACGCCTATTAATAAAGAGCTTCCTTCCATTCCTCATATTTAAATATAGTTTCCTACAGGTTCTGATTCCTTTGCCTTTTGTCATGTATTCTCTAATTTTGTCATGTATTCTCTGGGGAAGTTTTCAAAATTCTTAGCAGAAAGTTATATTTAATTTGTGCTTCCTGTCAAACGGTGAGTATAACAAGTAGTCATGAACTTAGCAAAACAATAGTCTCATTTTCCAAGTATATGTGCCAAGGAAGCACAACTGGCTACATTTTCTTCCATGTATTATTATATTTTTCCAGGGAGTAAAGATCACTTCAGATCCAGTTTGGTGTAGTGGTGAAGGCATCAGGCTAGAAAATGGGACACCTAGTTTTGTTTTAGGCACAGCACTATCTGGGTGACCTTGGACCGGTCATTTTTTGCAGCCTTAGGAAGATTGCAAAACCACTTCTGAAAAACCTTGCCAAGAAAATTGCCCAGTGTGCAAGAATCAGACATGTTTAAATGGAGGAAGAAAAAAATAATATTGGTAAGCAAATAGTCTATTTGTTGTTGCTGACAAATGGAGGTTAGTTAGTCTTTATTGGAACAATAAACTTTCTTTCCCTCATCAATGACTTACTAAACCAGCATTCACAGTTTGGTACCCATGAGATATGTTGGACCTCAGCTATCATCATTCTCAGCCATTTTTCTTAGCCATACCGACTGGGAATGTTAGACGAACGTCTACAATATAGAATCGGCTATGCTCAGGAAATACAAAATAATTTTAATAATTTTAAGAGAAAAATAGACCTGTGTATAGTTACTATTTTTATGTTATAGTTGCTATGTTTAAGTAAAGTCAAACACAGTGGTTCATAGTGGTTCACCTCAATGCAAAAGAGTATTTTTCTTTCTTCCTCTTCTTATTCTACTACTAATGCTACTGCAATCATTACTACTATTGAATAAGGGAGCTGAAATAGTACTTAAACATATTTTCCTTTGAAATGTGGCAATGTATAACTACGGGGCAAATCAAAATGGCTTTGTGTTTTGTTTGAAGCAACAGGACACCTCACAGATCTTTCACTAAACCTTTCATGAAGGAGAACTTGCAAAGGAAACCATAACCTGATTTTTTTTTCAAACCAAATTTTAATGCAAAGCATTATAATGCTTAACATTCATTTACTTTGCTGAAAATGCTTGTTGCTCCTGCAATAAACCTTGTTATTTCAATATCACAAGAAAGTCAATATCAGCAAAGGCTGGTGATTTAAATGAAAGTGGGCTTGTGTAAGCAAATCATTTACTACTCAAGCAGCATATTAGTTCACCTTCCAGAGTTCTGCAACATATAAAATTGGTGGCTTAAAGAGATATTTATTTATAACCTTCAGTGGCAAATAATTCATCTTTCACATTTGTAGAAGAGTAGGGATTTGTGCATATTATTTATTTATGATAAGCAGCAGTATCCAAAGCTTGTGGTTTCAAACTAATTGCTACTGGTGAATCTTTGCTAGCATGCCTGTTGAAAAGTTAATGTCATTTTTTTTACCTCTGGTTTAAAAAAAGAGGTTTTAGGAGCAGAATAAGTCAGCAATATAAAATACACACATTGAGTTGTATTTGAAGCACCTCTTTAAAAGGAACCTACTTCTCTTTTTGTTTTGTTTTTACAGTTTTTTTGTACTTTGGTATATCTTAGAATTCCTCCTTGTCATTTTGTGGACACTAAGTACACTATCTACTGTGGCCCTGAAACTAAGTTTGGCATTAGAAGGCGATTTCATCCCACCATCCCAGCCGCCGCTGCGGCCTCCGCTGCCGCCGCTGCGGCCTCCGCTGCCGGCTCTTTAGCCGCCACTGGCGACGAGGGTGGGATGTCAGAAGAGACACCCAGGCAAGAAGCTAAGTCACTGAAGAAAGAGCTGAAGCCACAGAATGTCTGGAGCCGCAGACAGTCTCTGCGCGCGCCAAATTTAAAGAGCCTCCTCAGCTGAGGAAAAGAAAGTCTCTCTGAGCTGAGGAAAAGAAATCTCCCTGAGCTGAGGAAAGAAGTCTCCCTGAGCTGAGGAAAAAAAGTCTCTCTGAGCTGAGGATAAAAGTCTCTCTGAGCTAAGGAAAAGAAGTCTCCTTGAGCTGAGGAAAAGAAAGTCTCCCTGAGCTGAGGAGAAAGTCTCCTGAGCTGAGGAGAAAGTCACTGCCTGACAGGCACTCTAGCCTCCCGTGCGAAAAGGCACCCCTGTTGGCGCTACCAAAAGCGCAGAAGTCTGAAAAGCCTCCCCAGCCGAGGAACAGACGTCGCCTCAAGGCCCGTGAAGGCTGGCGAAAAACCCCACCCCGTGGGCGCTACAAGAGCGCAAAAGCTTACAGCCTCTAGCAGAGGTCCAGGCTTCGCCTCAAGGCCGTGAAGGCCGGCGAGACTACGCTTCCATCCACCCACCTGGGCTTGTCTCCCTTGACATTTAGCACTACACTCCCCAGGGAGGGGGCGAAAGCTAGGTGGGTGGGAGGTTGGATTATCCCTACCCTAGGGGGGCCAGGAGAGCACGAAGGCCTGCTCCCTAACTCAGTGGTCCCCACATACCCCTTCACGCAAGCCACAGCTAGACCTGCCATCTCTGCAGCAGTTGGGGCTCCGGCTCCAGCCAGCCGGCTGCCAGCCCAGCTGGGCAGCCACGTTAATCTGTTACTGCTTCAAATAAAGAAACGTTATTCTTCAGCTCCTGTGTCTGCCTGGTGTGTCCGTCTAGACTAATACAACACTGGCGACGAGGGTGGGATGTCAGAAGAGACACCCAGGCAAGAAGCTAAGTCACTGAAGAAAGAGCTGAAGCCACAGAATGTCTGGCGCGCAGAGACTGTCTGCGGCTCCAGACATTCTGTGGCTTCAGCTCTTTCTTCAGTGACTTAGCTTCTTGCCTGGGTGTCTCTTCTGACATCCCACCCTCAGAGCAGGGGTGTCTAATTCAATTTCATTGAGGGCCACATCAGGGTTATGTTTGACCCCGGGGGATTGGGGGACGTGGCCAGGGTGTGTGTGGCCAGCTAGATGTCACTCATGTCAGGAACACCTGTGGTGGCCCATGCACTCTGCCGACGAAAATGGGCTCCTGAGCTCCATTTTCGGCTGCGACGGCCTCCTGCAACCCCCTGCCAGTGAAAAAGAACTCTGTTTTTGCTGGCAGAGGCACCACAAGCTGGTCACTGTTTCCAGGGCAACTCCATGGGCCAGATCTAAGCACCCTTTGGTCTGGATGTGGCCCACAGGCCTTGAATTCGAAACTTCTGCATTAGAATATAATTATAGAAGAATGGCTCCTAAATTTATTCTGAATATCTCATTCCACTTCTATAAATAAATCTTTCTGTCCCATCCTCTCTCCACTGAGATCTTAAATGGAGTGTCTATACAATAATGCAGGTATTTTCAAATTGGGCATTTGAAAGGTAGAATCAAGGTTTGTTAAAGCAATCGAACCTCTTAAGGCAAAGCAGTAAATAAAGACTACAGCAAATTTTGAAAATGCTTTTGCTTAGCCAGTGTGAACTCGCTTCTTTGATTAGGCAAAACAGCAGTACTATCTGAACTGCCAAGGCCTCACCAGATTTTCACAGGCAAAGAATAGAGCATAGTCCAGAGAGAGACAATTTTGAAAGATGGCTAAACTGTAAAATCCATCTGCCAATTACAGGCATGCTGAGATTGATGGGTGGTTTTCTGCTGACTGGTGACTTTCAGTGTGTTTTGCAGTAGTATATCCATAACAATAGACATGTATAGGATGAAATGTTAGTCGAGTTCAATATTTTTACCTGTTATTTTAAATTTCTAGCTTTTCAAAACCAAATAGTTCTCCTGGGTTTATCGGGGAGGGGGAATATATTATACCCCATTTATCAACAATGTTGAAAAAAATAAACTTAGATCCAGAACGTATTATTAAAGTTGTGCATCTGTTGTAAGTATTTCTTGCTTTGCTTTCAAATTGTGGTGTTGGAAAGGACTCTTGGGAGTTCTTTGGACTTGAAGGAAATCAAATCAGTTGATCCTACAGATAGTCAACCTTAACTATTCTTTGGAAGGACAGATACTGAAGCTGAAGCTCAAATACTTCAGCTATCAAATGAGAAGAGAGGACTCATTGGAAAAGACCCTGATATTGGAAAAGATTGAAAGCAAAAGGAGAAGGGGAGGGTAAGAGGATGGGATGGTTAGATAGTGTGCCAATGCAACCAAAATGAATTTGGGCAAACTTCATGAGACTTTGGAAGACAGGAGGCCTGGCGTGTTATGGTTCATGGGGTCATGAAGAGTCAGACATTGATTTAGCAATTGAACAACAGCAATAAATTTCTTACCTGGTTCTAGCATATGGGAAATCATACAAACTCATAGATAATTTAGAAGGTATAAACAGAAGGAAAAGTTCCAAGTCCTACATTCCCCTTTATTGATACAAACTATTGTTTTTCTTAAGGACTGGAAGATTTTTCAGTTAAAAGACAGGCAATAGTAAGTGGCAGATAATTAAAATAAAATAGTCTGACTACGATCTTCCTTAAAGCCAGACAAGGTTTCTTTGTACTTTAAATTAAAAATCATTACATTAGTGAATCAATAGATAGAATTCTAAGAATAATTTTCTTGCTGAATACCTAATAGTCCATGCAAAACCTACTCTCCTATTATTTGTCTTCCTTACCCTTTCATTGTATTTTATGCCACTAGGTAATTTCCAGAGCAACTAGCCAAAAGTAATTTATTCAGCTGTTATTTGTCTGGATGCTGCTGCTGTTTTGAGCCATAACCCAAAGCAAAATAAATCAAGGACTTTCTTTTGTAAGGAATGTTTTAATTTTCTTTTAATCTAACTTGACTCCAAGAAAGATATGAGACAGGATTATATATTACAACTTTCTAATGTAATATTTGCTAACTGCTGCTATGAATTTTCCCTACTGATTTTTTTCTTAGATAAGGCCTTAACATTCCATCCCTTTTCTTAAAATTAATATTAAGAAATGCAATCACTATAAAACTCTTCAAAGGGAGAGAAATGGAGAATTCCAAACTGCTATTCTACAAGGATTGAATGAAAAGAACGCCTCCAATGTTATACATTGCCAACCAATGGCAATGATGACAGATCAGAAGCTTATCCTTTAGTATCTCTTCTTTCTTCAATTGGTGAGAAGTTGCTGTGATTAATGGCTTTGTTGTTATTGTCCATGAAATGAAACCTACAGTGAGTAATTGCCAATGAGCTTTTTGACCTCATTTTTTTACTGTTATATGAGTCCTTCTAATTGAAATTAACCACCATATCTGGGTTCTTTATGATGATCACAATATTGATGAGAGTATTATCCAATGCTGGGCCAAAAAAATGTAAAGACGATGAACTGGGAAGAGCTGATTAATGTGTTCAAAAATGAAGTGGATGAACTGTGCAACAACTGATGAAATTTCATGTTTGAAAGGTTGAGGGCAACAAATGAGTTAGTCAAAGGGATATGGTTCCTAATTAGCTACTGCAGGAAAATCACACACAGACTGACTACAAACACTAGCATGACAAAGTAGCCACAATGATGTGTTGGAATATCTGCAAGAAATACAATTTGCCTGCAAGCAACAACTGATGTGATCACTCAACAGACAAAAGAATAGAAAATATAGTGCTCTGGAAAACCCCAAGCATCTGCCACATAACCAGAGGTGGTATTCAGCAAGTTCTGACTAGTTCTGGAGAACTGGTAGCAGAAATTTTGAGTAGTTCAGAAAACCAGCAAATAGCACCTCTGACTGGAGATTTTACAGTATCCTTCTCCTGCCACACCCACCAAGCCACAGCCACAGAACTGGTAGTAAAAAAATGTGAACCCCACCACTGCACATAACGATTGTTGATTAAAAGAATAAAGTTTAGATGGTGGACATTGTAATATAATAGCAAAACAGAAGAGAAAGAAGTGGGAAATCCGAAGATCTGCAAATAGAAGTAGAATGAGTGTGGCAACAAAACAATCATACCAATAGTAATAAGTGTGTTGGGTAGAATCCCAAAATACTGTATCTGGAGCATCACTCGGACATCATCTGCATTGACAAAATCACCACCAGTCAATTGAAAAAAACAGATTTACTTGGAACATCTTACATCCTGAGATGATACCTTTAACACTGTCAAACAACATTAGACTATCCTAAGTTTTTGGAAAGGACTCAAAGGGTAGATGAAAATGCCAATTCTCATTCCTTAGTTATACTGTAACTTCATAATTCCCACCACTTTGCTAATTGCTTAGGTTGGGGAGATGTAAATTAGACTCCAACATTTAGAAGGACCTGGGTCTCTGGATCTGAGTTTATTTCAATTAAATTTAAAGTGCACACTATGAGTGGAGGCAAATGGGGAATGCAATGGAGCACAAGATCCCTCCATAACAGATCTCCTCAGGAGAAAAATCAGTGGGAACAACTTGCAGGAATGTCTTGTGACCTTCCCTGCCAGCTTCCCCACTAACTTTGCTTGTGGGAAGTCAGCAGGGGAGATCACAAATGGAATTCATGGTATAGTGAGATGTGGCAATCATCATAAGCGTGAATTAGGATCTAGAATTTTGAGGAACAGTCATGGGTCTGACTCATTCAGCACTGCCATAACTGACTGATCATTGAACAAGTGGACATACCTCGAGGATACCTATAATATATAAAGGCACAAATGGAAGTGGGATGTTTAAAAAATAATAATATTTCAATTGGGTCAGGCTCTGTAGTCAAAGTATTTCTGACACAATGGCAACATTTCAAACTGGAAATCAGAAGTCTAATAAAAAATATTTCATTATCTGGACTTACTAGTGGAGTTGTATCTATGTTCAAGTGAATATCTGAAAATTCATACTTAATTCAACAATCTCATCTCTTGTATTTATAGTTATGATTACAAGTTAGTAAAGCTCATTTATATAATCTTTCAATGTTCTTCAAACTAAGAACAAAGTTCTTAGTTCTTCAAACTAAGAACTAAATAAACTTCTTTATTTAACTAAATACTATTACACAAGTCTGTCAATTTTCATTCATTCTGTAAATGAAGAATTATCTCAGTGCAGAAGTTTTATGCTGTAGCTTTGCAAATTGGTAATTACAATTCATGACATTTTAATGAGCATTTCTTCAGCACTAAAGCTTTATTTAACAGAATGGAACATTCCGAGATAACTTTTATTAACTTCCTCACTGTGGATATAGTTCCGTTGGTTCCAGCCTCACCTGGGACATTTATCTGAAGACAACAGCAGAAATGCAGAAAACGTGAACATACCTCTTCCTTTAACAGAAGCTTCCAGGGTTCAAGATAAAAGAAAACCTAAGTCCCCTTGTATAGCAAAGTGTGAAAGGTTTGAAATCTGAACAGATATGAATTCTAAATTAACTTTCTCACTTGCTTAGAAGCAGTCAACTATCTGTTATGGTTAATGTATTGGATGTACTGGAAATACAATTGAAGGATAGTTTCTAGCTTCTTCTAGTGGTTTACAAACTTGGCCACTTTAAGATGCATGGAGAGTTGAAGTCCACAACATCAAGTTGAAAGTTCCCAGTTTTGAAAAACACTGATTTATGCCTCTAAAAAGTCTATTATTATCTTTGTCCTGGTCTTGGAAGAACCTGACAAGCCAATTCCATCATTCTGGAAAGTTTCGAGAGTTGGGGGAAGCTGTTTCTAATAGGGTTTACAATACTAAGGATTCAGCAGTCACTTTGATCATCAATCAACACTCTTCCTTGATGAAATCTTGGGTACGTTCAATGACAGGACCAGCAGCAATCATATAAGCTGATTACAAGGGCAGACCATCTATTTTTTTTTTTTTGACAAGGGATATATTTGAAATGTGTTTTAGGAGTCACATAAAAATGAAGTCACTGCCCTCCTTTTTCATCTGCTCTCTTTCTTTTCTTCTGTCCCTCTCTAGAAGAAAGTCAGAGATAATTTGCTTTTACCAAAGCTGAATTTTGTTTGCAGAGTTTTTGAAATTAGTCATAGGCTACCTAGGATTCACAAGGTGACCAACCACAATGACAACAAACCATGTCTAGCTATATAAAGACACATAGCTTCAAACTGGGGTATTATCTGTTATTATTCACGTCCTTATCATTCACATCTTTCTGGCTTATCATTGTTTCTCTTACATTCAAGGGAGCATGCATGGAATCGGACTTCCTTGTATCCTTACTACAACTGAGATCAGTTGAGCTAAGAAGTAGCAACTGACACACATTAACAAGGCTTGACATAGTTACCGTTAGATGGATAGGTAAAGATCATGCCCTGTGGATCTTTATCCAATTTTGTCAGGTGTGCCAGTTGCAGGCCTATGTGGATCAGAAGCACTGGATAACAACAACAACAACAACAATAATAATAATAACAACAGCAACAACTTTTTCACTTTTGCAAGTGAAGCAGACAGTTGAAGAAGAGAAGCATGCTCTGGCAGATTATGTGAAAGACAGTGTTGAATCAGCTTTGATGGAGGTCAACAAGAGGAAGCTGCTCAAAGTGCAGCAAACCAAGAATCAATATAGGAAAACAGCGATGCAAACTCGGGCTGACAGCTGGTGTAACAAAGCACTGCATGGACAGTTTCTTGAAAAGATCCAAGGAAAAGTAGATAAGGAAAAGACCTGGTTATGGCTGACCAATGGAACACTGAAGAAAGAGACAGAGGGCCTGATTCTTGCAGCCCAAGAACAAGCCATAAGAATGAATGTAATCAAAGCCAGAATAGAAAAATCTGTTGATGATCCCAAATGCAGACTCTGCAAAGAAGTGGATGAAACCATCGATCACATACTGAGCTGTTGCAAGACAATTGCTCAGACTGACTACAAACAATGTCACAACACAGTCGCTCAGATGGTCCACTGGAACTTGTGTCACAACTACCATCTGCCTGTAGCAAAGAATTGGTGGGATCATAAGCCTGAAAAAGTGGTCGAAAATGAGCATGCAAAACTACTGTGGGATTTCCGAATACAGACTGACAAAGTTTTGGAACACAATATCCTGGATATCACGATTGTGGAGAAAAAAAAGTGTGGATCGTCGACATTGCCATACCTGGTGACAGCAGAATCGATGAGAAACAACTTGAAAAAGTCACCAGATACCAGGATTTGAGAATCGAACTGCAGAGACTCTGGCATAAACCAGTGCAGGTGGTTCCAGTGGTACTCGGCACACTGGGTGCTGTGCCTAAAGACCTAGGCAAGCACTTAAAAACAATTGGCGCTGACAAGATCACCATTGGTCAGCTGCAGAAGGCCACCTTACTGGGATCTGCTTGCATAATCCTCCAATACATCACACAGTCCTAAACACTTGGGAAGTGTTCAACTAGTGATTTGTGATACGAAACCCAGCATGGTTATCTTGTTTGCTGTGTTTACTGTCATTTTTGTGTACTACTACAACAACAACAACAACAACAACAACAACAATAATAATAATAATAAAACTTATCATGACACAATTAACTACTATGCTATACTGTTCTTAGTGCTGCCTTTGAACATTACCCAGAAATTGCAAATGGTTCAGAATACAACAGTTCAGCTACTGAGAAATGAGAATCAACATAACATAAGCATATGGTGCACATATTTCCGGTTCTACATTCATGGCAGATTTGTTTCTGAGTGCAAATCAAAGGACTGGCCTTCCAGTACAAGCCTTTTTGTTTTGGGTTCTAGAAATCTTCAAGATTGCCTTCTCCAGATTAAAACAAGCTGGGCAGTGCAAGCCTCCCAGTATAATTTTTAGTAGTCTTCCTGTCATTGTCATTATAATCATCATCGCCATTATCACTAAGATTATTTATTGTAGTTTTATCCTATGGAATATACAGCACCTTCTGAATATTGCATTCAGTTTTGGTCGCCACAATATAAAAATGATGTTGAAACTCTAGACAGAGTGCAGAAAAGAGCAACAAAGATGATTAGGGGCCTGGAAGTTAAAGCATATGAAGAATGGTTGCAGGAATTGGGTATGTCTAGTTTAATGAAATGAAGGACTAGGGGAGACATGATAGCAGTCTTCCAATATCTATAGGGTTGCCACAAAAAAACAAGAGAGGGTAAACCTATTCTCCAAAGCATCTGAAGGCAGGACAATCTTTAGGGTTGCCACAAAAAAAAACAAGAGAGGGTAAACCTATTCTCCAAAGCATCTGAAGGCAGGACAAGAAGCAATGGATGGAAGTCAAGGAAAAACCCAACCTAAAACGAAGGAGACATTTTCTGACAGTTAGAACAATTAATCAATGGAACAAGTTGCCTCCAGAAATTGTGGGTGCTCCAGCACTGGATGTTTTTTAAGAAAAGATTGGACAACATTTGTCTGAAATGGTATAGGGCAGGGGTAGTCAACCTTTTTATACCTACCGCCCATTTTTGTATCTTTATTAGTAGTAAAGTTTTCTCTAACCACCCACCCGTTCCACAGTAATGGTGATTTATAATGTAGGGGACAAAACTCCTACCACCCACCATGAAAGCTGGAATGCCCACTAGTGGGAGGTAGGGACCAGGTTGACTACCACTAGTATAGAGTTTCCTGCTTGAGCACAGGGTTGGACTAGAAGTCCTTCAAGGTCCCTTCCAACTCTGTTGTTCTGTTCTATTTTATTCCCGTGGGGCAGGTTAGATACCATACTGGTGACTTTCTAGAGGTTGGTGAAAACTGAGCTTTTCCAGAGAGATTTTGAAAAGTGAAAAGTCAACACTGAAGAGGTTCCCCTGAAGACATAATGTTTTAAAGTCAATTTTCATGGAAGCCCTACAGTGCTGCTTTCCTCTGATTATGTCTATGATCTTTCAAAGAGAGGATGCTTTGGATACATTAAAATTAAAAGACCTAAAATGTTTCATCAAAACATTGTTTAGACCATGCATGCCTTGGGGATTTTGATAATTAGTCAAGAATGCCAATATAAAGTTTATCATTGATTCTATACCAAAAATTTGAACATTTGAGAAGGATAATACTTTTAGTGATTTACAAGTGTTAGATATGAGATGATAGGTGATAGATGATAGATAGATAGATAGATAGATAGATAGATAGATAGATAGATAGATAGATAGATAGATATAATCACATATATGCACATGCACAACTAATAAAATCATACAAAATTTTAGGTAATACTTTGAAACAAATGCTTATTGCACTGTAAAAATATATACATTCAGTATTGAAGTGACTTTACTCAGACAGAATAAATGTTTCAGAAAAAGAGATTTAGAAAGATTTTTTTTCTCATGGCAGTGGAACAGCTGTAAAATATATTATAATGGATTTTTTTTTCAGTATATTGGAGATAAAAGGTGAGAGTCCAACAAATAGCATCAGTCAGCAAACAGAAAAGTAAACATATGAAAAGCAGAAAAACTAATTTCAACATGCACTAACTCTTTCATTGTTGAATTTAACAAGACAAAGGTCTAAAGGAAAACTATGTTATAGAAATCTTCACCAATTTTACAGATATTAATATTCAAACTGTTTCATGAAATATTTTCCATTGAAGAGTATCTTTGTGAATAATCCTGCCACAGTCAGTAATCCCTACCATTTTGTAATTTACATTTCTTCACATG
This sequence comes from Notechis scutatus, assembly GCF_049901735.1. Lineage (NCBI taxonomy): Eukaryota > Metazoa > Chordata > Lepidosauria > Squamata > Elapidae > Notechis > Notechis scutatus. The sequence continues at coordinate 146,303,807 of NC_142012.1, read as the reverse complement.
CCCATCCATGCCTATTAAAATACCTTAGATTTTAAGTGGAAAAAAAAGAAAGTCAACTATTTGCAAAAGTCATGTTCTAGATCAGTGGTCAGCAACTGGTGATCTGCAGAAAAATTATTTGCATATTTTATATTGCACTAAATACCCTTTATCTTTTTTAAAAATTCATATTAGTGGTCCACAGGATTTAAAACTATGAATTTAGTGGTCCCTGAGGTCCACTAAAGGTTGGTGACCCCTGTTCTAGATCATAAAAGTGATGAGAACTTTTTTTGCAGCATGCTGAAGACCATATTGTATCACCTTACAGATTGCCCCATCTAATTTCCACTCTTTCCTGGTTTTCTACTTCTCCCAGCACTCTGGCATTCTGTACCCATTGAACATGCTCAGTCTTTACTATTTACTTTATTTTCCATTTGGTTTGGGTTGCTTTGCTTACCTTTATAACCCCCTTCATACATGCAGTTTTGTGTATCTTAAAGATTACTCCACCAAAGGTTTCTTCCTCTATTTGATATCTATTTGACTACTTAAGAATTTATGCTTTGTTAACTGAGTTTCCTGTTTGTATTAGTGGCACACATCAATGAAAGGTCTCTGGATGTTTATACATCACTACTTAACCATGAACCAATAATGTGATGCAGCTGCTTAAAAAGGAAATGCTCTCTTGGTAGGATTAACTGGACCAAGAGTCCAGACCACATGAAGAAACTGTTTTACTCTATACTGACCTGATTGAATCCTAATTTGAATCCTATATTCAATTTCTGGCACCCCCAGTTCAAAGGGGACTTAATGTCATATAACCAATTGATCAATCAATTAATTCATTATCAATTATTCAAATTGATTATGTGCCATCAATCCAAGTCATTTTTTTACCTTTAGTGACCACTTTAATAGAGTTTTCTCCATGACAATCTGTCCCTAACCTGTTCTTTCATATCACCACTAAAACCGAGTCCATCTACTTTTCTGCTGTTTGTCCTCTTCTTCACTTTCTTCCACCTTTCCCAACTTTAGAGCCTTTTCTAGAGAGCTGGATCTTCACATAATGTGTGAATCTTATAAAGTAGGATATGTTAAGCCTTTGTGGCTCTTTGTACCTTGAATGACAACTGTGGGTTGATTTGTTCAAAGACCCATCAGTTTGTTTTCTTGGTTGCCCATAGTATTCCACACAAATTTAACTACAGTTGATGAGAACCAAGTTGATGAGAACCGGTTGATGAGAACCATACAAGATTCTTTCTCTGAGTGGTCTACTAATATCTATAGTACATTAATCTAATTGTTCCCAGTTCTTTTTCTTCTCTTTCCCAAACTTGCCCATCAAGCAAAACCTTGCTTAACCTCACTAGAAAGGCCACACAATGTTTAAAATATGTAATAAGGTTCTGCCGCTCTTGTTTAATTTTTGGTAAGAAGAAATGAATTATATCATGTCTATTTAGGCTTGCAGTAACATGACATCTATAATTTCATCTTGTATAGTCAGACTCTTAAAAACAAATGACTGAAAGTGTTTCTGTTTCATTCATATCCAGAAAGAGGTTATTATTATTCAGACCACATTATTCCTGTCATGTACAAATCCACCTTATTCCACCAGACTGTATGCAGAGTAGAAGATCATAAACCTTTTGTTGAAATACAAAATAGTGGAAAAGTCATGCCTTGCATAATATTGATCCTTCACAATGTTTCAGAAGGAAAATGCCGCTGAATATCTGCCAAGAATGAGAATATAATTACCCCTAAATTTAGAACAAATACAGTAAAACAGTTGGAAAGCCAATTGTTTTCTATTTAAAATCACAGGATTTCCATTCTATTACTGGATAAGCAAAAGCTGGAACAGTATATTAAAATCAATACTTTCTATTCCTATTGCAGCCTAATTAGTGCAATAGGAATCTTTGGTAATTACTCATTCTAAACCAGTACATGAAAGATCTAAAATGCATTTTTAAAATTTCAGTACTGTCCTCTTGATACAGTAAAAAAAAAATGACAACAAAGCCATTTTTCCATAATGGGTCAGAAAGAAGAAAGATAGATGAAAGAAATTGGAGCTGACTCTTTCCATATGCAGTTTCACATATATACGAATACTCACTTAGCCTTGATCAAAAGATACTTTAGAAAAGTCATCAGAAGAAATAAATACATTATAGACTGGGCTTTAAAATTCAAAGGTGGTCCAAATCTTTATAGTAAATAAGTGTTAGCCCTTCAAGACAGACTAGACTAGTAAACCAAGTTATGAATTCTAATAGTAATTCTAATGCCACCTTTATTCAAGGAACAAGTTTGAATGTGCTTCTTCCTCTCTCCCTTTCTGTGAATTAGGAGGGGATTGTTTGAGGCATTTACTTACATTATATTTTTGGACTGGGCTCAGCCCTCTTTATAGCCAGGAGGAGTGGTGCGGTGGCCTAGAGATGGAGCCCTCAACTCACAATCAGGAGGCTGTGAGTTCAATCCTAAGTAGAGGCAGATATTTCTTTCTCTGGGCACACTGAGAATATATCTGCTGAACAAAAACTCTGCATTGGTGACAGGAAGGGCATCCGGCCATTAAACATTATGCTAGCTCTGTTCAGTTGCCCAGACTCCACCCTGCAAGGGATTATGGAGTCATTTAATGAAGATGATGATGATAGTATTTCAGCCGGGAGAAAACGTCTTGGTTAGATCTAATAGAGGCCTCAGTCAGCCTCAAGGAACAATGAGATGAGCACATGTTTACTGACTGAACTAGTTAAAGGCAGGCAGGCAGATTAATGCATTACACTTCTTAGCCTTTCCAATATGGTATCAACTATGTAGCATAAGTTAAGGCTGCTTAGCCTAGAGGTATCTGGAAATTTTGGAATTTCAGTTTGAATATACTAGTCATTATGATATCGCCCTTTATATATTAGAAGCTGGGGTAATTGAAAGCCTTGAAAAGAGGTGATTTTGTAATTTGGAGATACAGTACAAAGCTGCATCTTTTCCCAAGGTCATTCAGAAGATAGTTTCTTATGTGTACAAGCACAACCACTTTAACAACAAAGGAAATCAGTTGTTTCTGCATTTGCATATGGATGACACTGAAGTACAGCCAAACAAATGCCAAAAAAAACCCTACAGTACAATTGGTTTTACAGACACAAAAATTAGTCCCTATTTCCAGCAGTTGTTAACAGACAATAAGTATTGCAGTAGTAGGCACTGCATCTCGATAAGGGGTTAGCCTTGAAGAGTATGCAGAAGCTGCAGCTGGTGCAGAACGAGGCAGCATGTTGTGGTTCACCGGCAGCCTGTGCAGACGGCAGCGGAATCGGACAGTGGGGAAGAATGGGAACCAGTCTGGGAGTCTGGGGAGGACTCGGACAAGGGTCCTGCATCCGATGCAGAGATAGGGCCAGAACCATCTGGGAGTGGTGTGCTAACTCCAGAGCCTCCAGAGTCTGGCAGCAGCGAGGCAGAGGAACCAGGGGAACCTGTTCCCCGTGCACGTGTGTGCAGAGCTGCTAGAAGGCAAAAGCAGCTAAAACAAAAGGGGCGACTCGGGAGTAAGGCTTGGAGGTGATTGCTCCTCCCCTAAGGTATAAAGGAAGCAAAATCATTCGCTCGGTTCAGATTAAACCTGGAAGCTCTGTGTGGACTTTGTACTTCGGTTGGTTGTTTACAGTTAATTTGGCACTTTAGTTGTTGGCAGCAATTCAAAGGAGATAAGGTGGGTGCTTATCTCGAGGGACTGTTTGGGACTCATTATGGGCTGGGAATGAGCATAATTCCCAGCGCTGAAATAAAACAAGAGTTGTTTGGACTAAGCATGTGCTTAATTACGGTCTCAGGAAGCCTTGATCAGAACACAGCATGAGTAAATCTGTATGGTCCCAATGCATGGAACACCTCTGCTATACGAACAGTACTGAATGGTGGGCTGCTTCCATTTCCAATTCAAAGTGTTGGTTATCACCTTTAAAACCTTTCATTGCATGAGAACACACTACCTGAGGAACTGTCTTGTCCCTGTTTCATTGACCTGTCCCTCTTCACAAAGCATGGATGGTATATTGTGAATACCATTGGTGAAGACTTCGCTGCTGTTGTCCCTGCCCTGTGGAAATCTTGCTCAGATAGATTAGGCAGGCCCCACCTTCCTCCGCCTTCCAGAAAAGTTTCAAGACCTGGCTTCACCAATTGGCATCGTGTGTGTGTGTGTGTGTGTGTGTGTGTGTAAATGACATACACTTCTGGGATGGGTTGGCAACTTGAGGGTTATCCCTCTATCCTTTTGAACTTTTTTAACCTCTGTAATTCTTAATATTTTAACTCTGTTTTTACTATTGTTTTTAAATACCTCACTTTTCATGGTTTTTATCTGTAAACCATTCATAAGTGAAATGAGCAATGTAGAAATTTGATAAATGAATAAATAAATAAATTTATATTAGAAGGCACAATTACTGTAATTTTTTTTCTTTATCAACCAAACGAATGGGTGGGTTTAAATATTTGAAAATAAAAATGTGAAGCAATTCAGATGAAATAAAGCAGATGCTTTTAGAGTGGTAGAAACATGCTAATTCAAATCTGCTCTAATTTGCCTCATCTGTCTATCAAATAATGCTTGTGGTATTATAGTTGCTCAAAACTGGCTATGATATTCCCTCTTGGGATTCAATCTGGTGACAAGAGTTTATTGCAGGAAGTCAATTTCCTGGGATGATGAGATTAATTGAGATGCATTTCTTTCACTTCTGCAGTGCAGCAAAGATGAATGAACATTTTATAATCACATCAATGCTCAGATATATACAGCCATTGCTTTTTTAAAATTAGAATTCCATGCCTACAGAGTTAATCCATAGTTGCAGGCCTTAGCCAGGCATTTAATGGGGCTCCAGGTTACAGGGGGCTGGAGATTGGGTAGAAGAATGTATCATCAATCATTGTCAAGCAGCACATGCCTAAATAAGAGGAGTCTCGTGACAGCCAAGTAAGGGCTAAACAAAGGTTTCATGAAATACTAAACAGCTTTTTTAATAACAGGAAATTTGATGTAATTTAAACATAAGTACCATGTGATCAAGCCCCTATCGATCACACCATGATAGCTTCACCCCACTTTTCCAAATAAAAGATTTAACTTTTTCCTGCTTCCATATTGCCTCCATGAATTGTATATATCAGAAACAAAATGTGGAGATTAAAACAAAGTATAACTAACTTTTTTTGCTGTTGAATACTTGCAGCTGTTGGATTATATAGGCCTGGCTAATCTTGGCCCAAGAATCCTGGAGAGGGAGAGGCAGAAGGAACAAAAGCCAAAATTATTTTAGAAAATGTTCCAGGGAAATCAACCCTTCTGTGCCAAATTGGCCAAATCTCCTTGATCAGATTACAGTGCACAAATACCAAGTGGTATTTATGTTAGTATATTTTAACATCGTATTTTCTATAATTTTAGAGTGCAAGAATAATACAATTCTTTATGAGGGATGAGTAAGCACCTTTTTATTTTTTATTTATTTATTTTTATTTATTTATCTCTTTGCACAGAAGTTTACATAATGAAATGAAATTTTAGATTTGTTTATAAAGGATTAAGACAAGATGATAAACATTACATTTGCTTATTTATCTCTGATAAAGATTACAATGTAGAGTAGTTCTTCTCAACCTTAGCAACTTTAATACTGTGCATTTCAATTCCCAGAATTCTTGGGTGGGGAATTGTGGGAATTGAATTCACATGTCTTAAAGTTGTCAAAGCTGAGAAACACTAATAGAGAGCAACATCTTATGGTATAAAAAATCCTTTGTAAAATGACAATATCTTAGATCCACCAATACATGAAGTGTGACTTCATTTATTTTATCTACTAAGCACTGAAAATCCTAGTAAGTCTTTAAACTTGTACATAATGATCAAATTATAATCCTGGGTTTGAGATCCTTCATTTCATAAATTTTGTTATAGTTGGTTGCTTTCTTGTTAAGAACTGTTATAAAAACCACTGCTGGTTAAAACAGTCATTGGGCACTGACAGTGAAGACTATCATCCCCATTATTTTTGACAGCAGAAATCTAGAAAAGAGCAGCAACATCGAGAAAGCTACAGATTTAACAAATTTGAGATTGAGATTTTCTTGATACACTGCTTTGACAAATCAAGAAAATATTCTACTTGTTTCCCCCTTTTGCTTTCTTTTAAAAAATTGAAAATATTATGATGGGAGTGGCAACAGAGAATTATGAATAAAAAATATCAAGATGCAAGCTTTCAACTATTGTCCTTTTTCTATCCAATGGCTGTGGGGCCAGAGTATTTACAAACATTACTATTATCATGGGAATCAGTAGGGGTTGATTTAACTCAAAACCTCTTCAAAATTATTTAAGATTAAAATTTACCTTCACTGTCATCTATGTCATCTGAACTTGGATATAAGCATTACCAGAGGGTTAATGCAGGTAGTCCTCAGTTTACAACAGTTCATTTAATGACCATTCAAAGTTACAATGGTTCTGAAATAGCAATAGCACTTAGATTTATATACCACTTCATAATGCTTTACAGCCCTCTCTAAATGGTTACAGGGTCAGCATATTGCCTCCAACAATTTAGGTCCTCATTTTACCAACCTTGGAAGGATGGAAGCCTGAGTCAACCTTGAGCTGATGAGATTCAAACTGCTGAACTGCAGCTAGCTGGCACTTAGCAGAAGTAGCCTGCAGTACTGCATTCTAACCAGTGTGCCTCTTGACTTATGACCGTTTTTCACAGTTACCAACTCTGCAGCATTTCCATAATCATGTAATCAAAATTGAGAAGCTTGGCAACTTGTTCATACTTATGGCCATTGCTGTGTCCCAAGGTCACGTGGTCACCTTTTGTGACCTTTGGAAAAGCAAAATCAATGGCGAAGCCAGATTCACTTAAAAACCAAGTTACTAACTTATCAACTGCAATGATTCACTTATAACTGGGGCAAGAAAAGTTGTAAAATGGGGGCAAAACTCACTTAACAAATGTCTCACTTAACAACAGAAACTGCGGGTTCCACTGTGGTCATACATTGCGTACTACCTGTATTTTTTCCATGCTGTTGGCAGAAATCAGAGGTCTTCAAACTTGGCAACTTGAAGACTTGAATTCTGAGAGTTGAAGTCCATAAGTCTTAAAGTTGCCAAGTTTGGGGAGCCCTGGCATAAATGATAATTCCAAGAACATCTTTTCAAAAACAGGGCAAGGAAAAATATTCCCTTTTGCTGTTCTATTGTACTTGTACACACTAGTGTGTAAATGAAGGGATGAAATGGTGGTGGTGGTTTTTTTTTTTTTTTTTTTTTTTTTTTGTTTTTTTTTTTTTTTTTTTTTTTTTTTTTTTTTTTTTTTTTTTTTTTTTTTTTTTTTTTTTTTTTTTTTTTTTTTTTTTTTTTTTTTTTTTTTTTTTTTTTTTTTTTTTTTTTTTTTTTTTTTTTGTTTTTTTTTTTTTTTTTTTTTTTTTTTTTTTTTTTTTTTTTTTTTTTTTTTTTTTTTTTTTTTTTTTTTTTTTTTTTTTTTTTTTTTTTTTTTTTTTTTTTTTTTTTTTTTTTTTTTTTTTTTTTTTTTTTTTTTTTTTTTTTTTTTTTTTTTTTTTTTTTTTTTTTTTTTTTTTTTTTTTTTTTTTTTTTTTTTTTTTTTTTTTTTTTTTTTTTTTTTTTTTTTTTTTTTTTTTTTTTTTTTTTTTTTTTTTTTTTTTTTTTTTTTTTTTTTTTTTTTTTTTTTTTTTGTTTTTTTTTTTTTTTTTTTTTTTTTTTTTTTTGTTTTTTTTTTTTTTTTTTTTTTTTTTTTTTTTTTTTTTTTTTTTTTTTTTTTTTTTTTTTTTTTTTTTTTTTTTTTGTTTTGTTTTTTTTTTTTTTTTTTTTTTGTTAGGTAATTTCCCAGGGAAATTCTACTCATATCAGATTACCATAAAAAGAGGGGGGGTAGCATTTCAACTACTTTTGTTACATCAGAACACTGGTAGAAAATAAATTTCATCTAGACATGGAAAAGACTGCTGAGAATTCAGATCTGTTTCAGCCTCCAAAGACAGGAGGGATATGAGAAACAGAAAGCTAGATTCAGATTGGCTGGAGGAACATGTGGGAGGTGGAGTGAAATAATCTGAATCTGATTATACATTAAGATTTCATTATCAATCAGTGCTGTTCATTTGTCTTAATTGGCTAATTCATTTGCTATAAACCTTAATTCTTAATTGGCCCTATAATTTCTTGAGAAAGTAGTTGCAGCTGAACCAAGACAAAATTTGTGGCTATTGGAAAATCATCCCGCATATCTGCTCTTCATTTAACCAGAGATTTGTGATTATGTGCTGTTGCACATGGATATATTTTCTTCGCCAATTGACTGTCAATTAAGGAATCATACTTGTTATTACAATTGCATCAATATAATTATTCTCTTTTGTTATGATATATTGAAGAGTGAACAAATTGATGAAATGGAAGTAAATGGAAGTTACAGCCAATGACATCTGCAGAATGCTCCACATAATTGATATATAAAGTGTACATATGTGTGTATCAAGATTCCTCTATGTGTGTGTGGTACCTTGGTACTCATCGTTAATTGGTTCTGGGAAGTGTGATGAGTACTAAAAATGATGAGTGCCAAACAAACCATGTGACCTACCACATGATCCTTGGTTTCAGCCAGGTGGGATTTCCTATTTGTCCCTTTTCCTATGTCAGTGACCTTCCCAACATGGCTGACTTCCTGTCTGTTCCCTCTTTTTCTATCACAGTGTGTCAAGTATCAAACAAAAATGAGTACTGGGACAATATTTTCACATCAAATGTGTTGAGTACTAAATTTGACAAAATTTGAAGCAGTATATATGTATATGTATGTAGATAGATATATAGAGATAGAACTATATGAACTATATGAATCTGTCTTTGTCATTAGACTAAGTATTCTGCAATTCCAAAATGTCATGAGAAGAAAATGGAATTACTTCTACAGATATGGTCACCTGCAATTGTCTAGCAGACAAATAAGTACACTCCTCCTATATGTTTTGTTAACCCCAATATGTCAGATGCCCAAAACTAAGGAAGTTTTTTTTCAGCAGTTTCCTTTATGGTTCTTCACCTATAGACAGAAATCTTGCCAAACTAAAGCAAACTACTTGCATTATGAAAAAATATATTCTTGAGAACTTATAAAGAAGAACTTTCTCCCACACAAACTATCTAAACTTTTCTATCTGTTGCCTCTGGAAAGCAGAGCCTTCCTCCTAGAAGTCTAGAGTGCATTTCGCCACACAATATGGTGGATTGTGCTTTGGACTGTATTCAGCAGATAGAGTAGAAACAGAAAGAGAGAGCAACTTTGTTAATCAAACTCAACTAACAGGTTGAAGAATTTCTGAATACTTCTAGGTAAAGAGATATATACTAGCAGCATAATTTTGTAGTTCCTCAGAAGTTAGCCCTGTTGGTTTGAGGGACCTTATTTCCAGGTCAAGAATAGTCTAGGAGTGGTTATTTCATCCTTGATCAGGAACTGAAAGATTCTGACCAACCTCTCTCTTTATTAATGTTGGAGGTGTTATAGGGCAGATTGGAAATTCCAACACTCCTCCAGCAGATAAGTGATAAGTGACTGAAAATCCAAAAAAAAAAACCCAAACAAATTATTGTATCCTGGCACTGACACACAGTTAATTTCTATTCTGTCATCATAAAATGGGGAGAAAAGAATCCCAGAGGGGAAAAATAACTCTGAGCAAAGTTAGAAAAATCAGAAATATTACATATGCTTCATCTTTCACCATGACCAAAATAAACCCAAACCTTCATCACCAAATAGGATTTTGTTTAAATAATCTTGATCTAAATACAAGATTGCTGAATATCTTATATTCACATGCATGTGTGAAAAGCAGACTAACTTATTAAGTACTTCATTTTCCTTTATTAAACTCATTTACATAAACCTCACCAAGCATGTGCTTGGTGAAGTTTAGTGGTGTTTCTGCAAGTGGCTTTTCTTTCTTTGTGCTGCAAGAACAGAATTTGCATTCAAATTAATACATTTGGTCACAGTGGGGACAGGAGGGAAATGCAATTCTCTTGAGCGTAGTCCATTAAAATGTGACTAGAACTTGTACAAATGCAAAGATATGGAAATGTATTTAAACATAGCCTAGCCAAGCAAACAAGGAATAAGTTACTAAAAGCACACATACATTTAGGATTATTTCCTATATAATTGTTTTAAAAATAAGCTATTATGGAATCTACAAATGCTAAAAAAAAGTCTCCATGGAATCATAGAATGTGAAGTGTGAAAGGGACCTTGGAGATAATCTACTCCAATGTTCTGCTCACGGCAACAATTCTTTACCATAGAATCTCTTTATAGATTGATATCTAGCCTCTTTAAATACTTCCAGCACAGCAAACCCACTGTAACTTCAAGTGGTTGTTTTAGTGTTAAACAATAACTTCTCAGGATGTTTTTTTTTGCACCCAATAAAAGCTTACTTCTGTATAATTTAAATCCATTGATTCTTGTGTTGCCTTCTTGAGCAGATTTGCCCCATCTTCTACATGATAGCCCTACATGATACTTTACAAAAATTGTCTTGTTTCCCAGAGTCTTAGTTTTTCTAAGCTAAACATTCATACCAAGCATTCCTTATAAGTTTTCCCTTTTATGACCTCCATTTTCTTGTTTGATCTCCTCTGAACATGCTCCATTTAGTCAAATTCCTTTTTAAAATTCTATGCCCAGAACTAGATGCGATATTTTAAATGTTGGGTGACAATGCAAAAAGAAAAAACGAAAAGAAAAGGAAAAATGACTATATTTGTGTCAATCCAGCCTAGGATTAAGTTTTCTTTGAGTTGTATCACTGTTGGCTCATGTTCAGCTTCTCTTTCAATAAGACAGTCAGGTAGCTTTGCATATTCTATTGCCCAGTGTCATTCTTCTCCATTTCTCATCCTTCTTCTCCCCACCCCTCCCTTCCAAATGTAGAATTTGTCTCTGCTCAAATTTATTTTCCTGGCTTCTTGTTCCAGCTTGCCAATATCTTCCTAAATACTGATACTGTCATTCTAAGACATTTATTATTCCCCTATCTTTCTGTCAGCTGCAAATTTGATATTCTAATCCCTTGTTTATAAATCCTTTATGTTGAAAAAAGCACAATGCCGAGAATGGAGCCACACAGCATTTTTTTCTCACCTCTTCCTTCTAGTACGTCTATCCCATTCCTATGATAATCTAAACAGCACACTCTATGGGGAAAAAATGAGATCAGGATGGTCAATGTTGATCAACCTATGTTGCTTCTTGACAAACAATACACTTTTATCAAATTGTATTTAATAATTTATTCCAGCATTTTACATGGTATTTGAGTGCTCTGTAGGCATCCAAGTCCTATTCTTCCTACTTTTGACAATCATATGGCATTACACCTATGATTTCTCAAAAAGATCACCCCATCGTATCTTCAACTTTTAACTGTTAGGGTTTGCTATGCATCTATAGTACTTTCCTTCATATCTTGCTATTTATTCTCAGTGAACATCCTAGCTCTAAAGCCCAAGAGTCTCATCTGAACATATCTAATTCTAAAAATGTAATTCCAATATTTCTTATATTGGAAATATATTTAGTGCCATTATTTTGGAATTATACAGGTAGTCCTCAGTTTACAACCACAACTGAGCCCAAATTTTATGTTGTTAAGTGAGACATTTGTTAAGTGAGTTTTACTCCATTTTGCAATTTTTCTTGCCTCAGTTGTTAAATGAATCACTGCAGTTGATGTGTCAGTAACCCGGTTGTTAAGTGAACATGTCTTCCCCATTGACTTTGCTTGTCAGAAGGTCACAAAAGGGAGTCACATGACCTTGGGACACAGCAACGGTCATAAATATGAACTAGTTGCCAAGCATCTGAATTTTGATCACATGATCATGGGGATGCTGTAAAGGTAGTAATTGTGAAAATCAGTCACAGGTCACTTTTTTCAGTGTCATTGTAACTTTGAACTGTCACTAAATGAATTGTTGTAAGTTGAGGACTACCTGTATTTAGTATAGTGCCAGTTTATAAAGGTTATTTTGTTCTCAGGTGAGGCAGAGATTTTTCATTTCACCTGCTTTACATTTTTTTAACAGACATACTGGTACATACACCCCATCAGACGATTCCCTTTGACAGCAAGTAATATTATGCAAAATTTAGGAAAATAATAAGAAATAGTAAACAAGAAAGTATGAAATAAATGAGCAAAGAGATATGAATAATTAGAATTAGAATACTTTTATTGGCCAAGTGTGATTGGACACACAAGGATTTTGTCTTGGTGCAAATGCTCTCAGTGTACATAAAAGAAAAGATACATTCGTCAAGAGTCAAGAATCATAAGGTACAACACTTAATAACAGTCATAGGGTACAATAAGCAATCAAATCATATTAGGAAACAGTCAACAGTTTTGAAACAGTCAAAATCGTAAGGATACAAGCGACAAAGTTACAGTCATACAGTCACAAGTGGGAGGGGATGGGAGATAAGGAGTGATGAGAAGATTAATAGTAATAGTAGTGCAGACTTTGTAAATAGTTGGACAGTGTTCAGGGAATTGTTTGTTGAGCAGAGTGATGGCATTTGGGAAAAAATTGTCCTTGTGTCTAGTTGTTCTGGTGTGCAGTGCTCTATAGCGTTGTTTTGAGGGTAGGAATTGAAACAGTTTATGTCCGGGATGTAGGGGTCTGTAAATATTTTCACAGCCCTCTTTTTGACTTGTGCAGTATACAGGTCCTCGATTTACTCCAAGTTTCTTTCTTTCTTTTTCTTAGAAATGCCTGTGATTTAGCCTGGGAGTTTTGCATGTAAATTATATTCTCCACCATTGAAATGCACTTTTTTTTTTTTACACATAGGAAAATCCAGGAAGTGGATGGGCATTATTCAGGCCGTTTTCTGAAATAGTTCTTCCTTGACTTTTCCAGTGATTTGCAACAGAGCTTCAGCAGTACTTGCAAACACTGGATACATTGGCTAGATTCAATAGAAAATAATTGAATTTTGGTGCCCTGATTTTCTATATATTTAATATAATACTTTTGTTAATCTTCTAAGAAGTTTTTATATATTTTTTAAAAACCACTAAATTCTCAGTAGTTACAAAACATCCCTTCACATCATCGGTAGCAGATATATGCACTCTTTTGTATGGAAAAATTCACTGCCCAAAACTATGCATATTGGGAATTATGCTAAAGCAATTATTTGGTTGCTAATATTTGGTAGCAACTATTTGGAATAGTAAAGCTAATATTCTGACCTATATTATGTTTTCAAAGTAATGGAATCAAGGAGCAAAATGATAGTCAGTCTATCACTTTCAAAGCCTAATGATAAAGAAATCAAAACAGTAAATTGGGGGAAGTGGATAATTTCTTTGTAGGACAGGGTAAATTACCTATTCTAGTATGATTAAATGCCTGGAAGATCACATGCTTCCCAGTGTATATGTGTATGCATTTCTGAATTCTGGATCCAAGAGATTAAAGGCCATCCAGTGTATCATAGGAATGGTTTATCTCACAATATAGGAGGAGGGGGGAGGGGGGAGGAAGAAATAGAGAAGGAGGAGGAGAAGGGGGAAGGGGGAGGAGGAATCTACTAAAGATCCTTCTGCAACAGAGAACAATACATGTGACAACTGCAATTTTATTGTATTTTTAAATCATAACATTTGACCAAAAAACTTAATACTTGAATGCACATTGTATTGATATGAAACTGATATAGATTAATGTTCCCCTATAAAATCAAAGAAAATAGTACATACCATTACAAATATATAAAAAGATTCCCCCAGGCTTTAAAAGTTTTCCTTGGTGCAAAATAAGGTGCATTTTGATATTAATAAAGAGCCTGAATGTTTGTGTTTCTGTTTATTGACTGATAAATGTTATATAGTGAAACATAACTATTATCAAAATAGACAATTATTATATACTGATTTATCAAGCCTTGAAACATACATTACCATAACTTTGTAGGTGTGAAGGACAAAAAAGAGCATGTATTCATTCAGTTTCAGAATGTGATGTAATTCAGATTGGAAGTTACAGTAGAGCATTATAAATCAATCCTAAATACTGTAATTTATACATTACATTTATACATTATAGTACATTTATATTGTAATACATACGTTATCTTCTCAATCTTTTAAGTGGTATGTGTCTTCCTCAATCTTGGGTCCTCTGGCAGAGGCCTAGGAGTTTGAGGGCTCTTCACAGTATCTTAGCTGTTCCTTGCACTGCATTCTTCTGGACTTTGATGTTCCTGGGATCTATTGGAGCTACCCTCCCAATTTGGGTGTCATAGCTCCAAGTGCTTCTGCCACCACTGGGGCTATGTTGGCCTTGACTTTCCACGTCCTCTCTAGTTCCTCCTTGAGGCACTGTGATTTCTCCAGCTTCTTATTCTCCTTCTTTTGGATGTTGCTGTCACTTGGCAGTGCTACATCTATCAACAACATTGTCTTATCTATTACCATGACTTTAGGCTGAGTGGCCACTACCTGCCTGTCCTTCTGGATCTGGAAGTCCTTTAGAATCTTAGCTCTGTTATTTTCTACTACCTTCTGTGGAAGCTTCTCCATAGACTTGGAAGGGTCTAGCCCATACATTGTGCAGATGTTCCTGTAAATTTTGCCTGTTACTTGGTTGTGCCACTCAGTGTATGTTGTTCCTTTGCGTGTGTGTGCGTGCACATGCATATATGTATGTGTTCGGGGGGGGTGTAATTCCCCAGTTTAATATATTTAGTATTGTTTTGCTGTGTTATATAATAGTTGTACATATATTTATTTTATATGCTACACATTAAGTTTCAGGGATTGATAATTATTCCAGAGGCTAAACTATTTAATTTTCCACAACAGGTGTCTTTGTCCATATAAACCATCATAATCTTGAACAATCTTTTGTGAGAATATCAAGGCATAAAAATTCATGGCATTGCAAGAGAATGTTGAAATCTCATGAAATTTAGCTGTCTCACACACAAAAGCTAATGAAAATTTTGGCAACTTTTGCTGCAAACATAGAACAACTATTGGCAATCTAAGAAATGATCAATTCTTTAATCTTTTATTTTTAACCATTTTCAGCATTTTCATCTGCAACTCTGCACAAAAAAGTTGGAAATGATCTATTAGATATGAATTCAAATTAGTACACCAGCAACAACTTATTTCCATTGTATTAATGTGATTCGGTTCATGGCTTCAACCCAAACTCCCATAAGTGACTCCTCTGGAGACAATGGAATTGTAAGTCTTGAAACAATTCTGAGAACTGCAATCCCCAACACATTTGGGGAGTAACTAAGTGAGAAAAACTGAATTAATTAAAGAAGCAGGAGAGAATGTATGTGATAAGTTAAAGGTAAAAGGCCGGTCAATACAAAAAGTTACAAATTATCTCAGTGCCAGGGAGGTAAGTAGATAGGTAGGTAGAAAGCAACGAGGGAGGGAGGGAGGGAGGGAGGGAGGGGAGGGAGGGAAGGAAGGAAGGAAGGAAGGAAGGAAGGAAGGAAGGAAGGAAGGAAGGAAGGAAGGAAGGAAGGAAGAAAGACCCTCATCATGTGAATTAAAATTGATATATATCATCAAAATATAGATACCATCTTTAATATATAGAATAATTTTCAGAACTAAGATAACTAGACAATTGAGCTACAATGACACTGTAACTTGGTGGGAACAAGCTGTTTATGAAATCATTCAAATAAAGAAATAAGGTATTAATGCCTAACACAGGTTCCATGAAAACTTAATCATTTTCCACTTACGTTAACAGTTTTAGTACCACCACAAAAATTATTATTTGAAAAGAGCGCTACTAACTTGGGTAAACTCCTACAAAATATGGTGTTGGCCACCAAATTAGATGGCTTTGAAAGTGAATTAGGAAAAGAATAAGTGATCTACATCAAAAGTAGAAATAGAGCCAAAAGATATATGTCTGCTTTTCAAGTGCTAATTGAAACTATTAACTAGAATAGTTTCATATATTACTTTTGTGGTTAATATTGGCATTTAAACAAACTCTTCTGCTGAACATAGAAATCATACTTTATACTCTCCAATACTTGAAATTGTTCTGCAACTCAAGGAATAGGAATATTATTTGACTGCTGAAGTGAAAAAAACCCACTCCTAATTACAGGAATAAAAATTAGGGAAGATTGTTGACTCATGAACATTCATCGGATATTATTAATTTCTCATAGGTACAAAAACACTTATTTACAATTAGAAATTAAATTCCTAATTTAAGAATTCTTAATAATTCTTAAATTCTTAAGTTTAGTAACTTATCAGCTACTAAACCAGCAAGACTATTGATATGTGGTGTAATTGTGAAAAAAATGATCACTGTTCATAGACCCATTATTTATTGTGGCACAAAGCCACATGAGCTATAGATAGGCTGACTTTTGTAACCTGCTATTCAGGTATAGATATGACATGGAAACAGGATAAATTTAATGGCACTTATATAATTCATTTTCAGGGCAAAAAAATCTTAACAGGTCTAAAAGCAAAATGATTAATAAAAAGTTATGAGCACATTGGTAACTTGAGTTTCTCAGACAAACATGGCCGTTATGTCAACAACAAAAAGTTGTCCAGCTTGAAGCCTATTAGAACCATGTGGTCATTCAGTTGAAGCAGATAGTCTAGATCATGAAAACCAGTTAACTAAGCATGTGGGAACAGCATCAGCCACCACAAGAAGACATGGTCTTCCTACACACCTAGCAGCAAATGACAGAGCTGCTATAGTTCTCATCACCATAGCCATCTGATGCTGATTGCAATTTTTATATCAGATGAGTACAATGGGAATTCAAACAAATTTACCATCAAAATGATATGAAGGCCAAAGAACAATCCACCAATTGAGCCCATGTAAGATTTTTGGTGAGCTAAGAGAGTTATTATGTGAGCAACTGTACTTCTGATTCTGACTAGTCCTGATTTGGACTTCCTTCCCACCTTCCTTCCTTTGTCCTTCCCTGCTTTCCTCCCTCCCTCCTTCCCCCCCACTAATTTCAAGGATTTTTTCAGGCAGGTGACAATTGCCCATGAGATCCACCATCTATGACAGCGAGAATGTTTGGTGTCAGAGTAATTACAGAATTTCAGTTATTGATTGGAATGAAAGAGACTTACTGTAATTGACTAGTTCAAGGATGGACTGTTTGATGAATTATGAAATGAGCTAGTTTGTCAGGAACCCCAGACAAAATTATTGCATTAATCAAGGTCTGCTTGAGATTCTGTGAGGAAGGGAAAATGTCGCTATACACTTTCATTTACTCTTTTATTCCCACACTGGAAACTTCTGAAGTTGAGACTTCATTAAGAGCCAGCAGAACTCTGCCTACTATTCAAGAGAAGTGATACTGTTGTGGTTTTCAAAAAGGTTTTCAAAAAGCAATTGGACTTCATTGTTTTTTTTTTCCTTTGAAAATCTTCACTTCTCATGCATGAGAAGCTAGTCATTAGAACTGAAGAAGCTTCTTGGATGATAAATGAAATGTTTTCAAAGAAAAAGAAAAAAGTCTAGTTGCTTTTTGGAAAAAGCATCTTTGGGACACCTATGACCTGAATGATTAAGAATCTCTAGAGACAAGTGACACTATTGCACAAAAAGCATACATCTACATTATAGAAAACATGCCCAGTATGCATGAGAATGATCTGGTAAACTCCCATTTTGAAATATTAGTAAATTCACATAATTGTAGGAATGAGGCATTTTGCTTGCAAGGGGTTCTAATTGCTCCTTCTCTCACTTGTCAAAAAATGAAGCAATATGGGAAACTTTTAGATTCAGGTCCTATGAAAATACACTCAACTTCTATAATTTACCAATGGTAACCACTAAGAGCTTTTGTCCCAAAGGTGCTTTTCCAGGAGGCAACTGGACTTTCTTGTTTTTAATTTGAAGATTTTTTGCTTCTCATCCAAGAAAATTCTTCAGCTCTGACAGGATAGTGGGGAATGGAAGGATTTATACTCCTTGCAGACAGCTGGTCATTTGCATCCTTTAAGAGGATCATTGAAGCACTTATATGTGTCCTCAGTGTCACCTGAGTAGTGATCCTGGTTCCTGTATTAGGGTGTTCATTCCAAATTGTATAGCTAAAAATCTGTAGAGATTGTCAGTCATCCCGGTCATGGTTGCCCCAAAGGAGGCAGGAAAAAAACTTTTACTTCCTGGTGGCCTTGTAAAAGCACCTTTGGGACAATCATGACCTAGATGACTGACAATCTCTACAGATGTTTCGCTATACAATTTGGGATGAACACCCTTTGAATGGTGTGGGAGTAGGAATGGTTTTCCAGAGAAAAATTGCAGGAACCAGGAACGCTACTCAGATGACCCTGAGGACAAGATAAACCTCCAAGTGCTTCAACAACCTTATGAAAGGATGCAAATGACCAGCTGTCTGCTAGGAATATAAATCCTTCCATTCCCCACTATCCTGTCAGAGCTGAAGAAGCTTCTTGGATGACAAATGAAAGAAAAAACAAGAAAGTCCAGTTGCCTCCTGAAAAAGCACCTTTGGGACATTCATGACCTGAATGACTGAGAATATCTACAAACTTTTAACTAAAAGCTTTTATAACTTTACTTGGTTTCCTGCTTAAATTTTCCTGGAAATGGACTGGTTACTGATTTACAATCTTTGACCTATAGCTGTTGGCACTAAATACCAGGCCTATCTGCAATAAAACAATGTCATTTGCAGTTTCACTGACAATGATAAGATAGAGCTGGCATGCATTACTGAAACCTAGCTAGATAATGCTTCACCCCCCACTTCTAGAGTTAAGCTATGGAGTGGTGATTGTACATTGAGAGTTCTTTTAGTATGAACTCTCAATGTTCATACTGTTTGATGGTAATTCATTTTTAGCTCTACAATGCATGTTGAACTATAGAACAAGCTATGGATGAAGCAAACATGCTAACCACATTATATTACTGAAACAATAATAAAGCAGTAGATTAACAAATATTAAGTAGCATGACCTGATAATATGCAACAAAGCATGTATTCATTGTATTACAGGATATATTCTTAAAAATGCATTGTAAGAATTGATTATATGACATTGTCATTTTCAGCTCCTTTCTCCATGATGATCTATCCTTGACCTGATATTTCAAGTCTCCCAATACTGTACTCATTGCCAGTGTATCCCAGTCCCTCAATTTTGCTGCTGGTCATCCTCTTCTCTTCTTTCTACCTTTCTCAGCATTAGACCCCTTTCAGAGAAAAGGGTCTTGACATATGTGCCCAAAGCAGGATACTAATGTTTTATAATGCTCTAATGTTGTTTTCTAAATTTCAATAGTCAATACTCTTCCTATTCTGTGTCTTCAAAGTCTGTAAGATTTACTTATGGAAAAGACAGTGATTGAGGACTGTTTTCATGCACAGTTTGGAAGTAAACAAGCAGGTGAATTCCTCAACTGAAGCCATTGTTAACTGCATTCTAAATGTAATACCTAACTATGGCCAAAGTTATATAATATAATACCTAACTATGGCCAAAGTAGAGGGACGTGGTGGCTCAGTGGCTAAGACGTTGTGCTTGTCGATCAGAAAGGTTGGCAGTTCGGCGGTTCAAATCCCTAGCACCATGTAACGGAGTGAACTCCTGTTACTTGTCCCAGCTTCTGCCAACCTAGCAGTTCGAAAGCATGTAAAAATTCAAGTAGAAAAATAGGGACCACTTTGGTGGGAAGGGAACCGTGTTCCGTGCATCTTTGTCATTTAGTCATGCCAGCCATATGACCACGGAGACATCTTTGGACAACACTGGCTCTTTAGCTTTGTAATGTAGATGAGCACCACCCCGTAGAGACAGAAATGACTAGCATGAATGTGCAAGGGGAACTTTTACCTTATGGCCAAAGTGGAAAATGTGCTGAAATCTGGAAATTGATTTCTTAACTTATTTTCAAGACTGATGGACTAAGAAGCTTCTGCAAATAACTATGTGGCCTCTCTACTTTCATGCATTCTGCCTAGTGGCCCTTCCAACCACTTTTATGCAGAACAGCTTTCCAGACTCCGAAGCACAGTATACACTTGTTTTCTAAGCCTTATTTAGGCAAATGTTTTATGTCACTGTTTCTCCATAGATCAGTCAGGATCATGTGTAGGTTGGTGACAAGAGACCCATCGTCCTCACTTTCAAGAAGTTAATAGGTGAAGAATGCTGTGGGGTCTAATCAAAGGTCTTGCTGCTGTCCCACCCAACACTGAGTTTGCTACCTGGTGTGCCCTTTTTCTTCAAACTGAACGTATACTAAGACTGCAAATTCTGTAGAAAAAGACCACAGGGAGACCCCTTCAAAGCCTGTGTACCCCACCAATGTCCATTGCTGAGTTTTATAGAGCATTTATCACAAATTCCATATCACAGGATCACAAGATGTTTTGTGTGTCCTTTTACAGTAATCCCTGTCCCTTTATAGGAATGTCTTAGCATGTTTACATATATTCAAAGCTTTTCCTAACATCCTAATATGGTAACCGCAAAATTTCTACATGTTCTATAACATTATTCTTCCAATAAACATCTCTTTTCAATTGCTCACTTTTAGCTCTAATATTTATAAACCTGTCTGTCTCATCCTTCAGTAAACTTGGGGTTACAATTTAGCAAGCTAAGTGTACAGTTCCTGACTCTATAATTTAAGCTTTTCCTTTGTAACTCAAACTTTTGTTGGGAATGTGAGATCTTCCCTACCATCATCCCTTGCACCATCTCAGCCAATCCCTACATCCTTGTCACTGTGATGGCTGAGATAATGTGGTAGTGTATGACACACTGAAGAAAGTGAGCTTTCATCTAGAGCTAGTGACTCCTGGCATTGATTTAAAAAAAGTGGGGGAGGACAGTAACATTTCTAGAACCTCTTGAACCATCACCTAGGTTGAAAAATCAGTCAAAAGTAAGAATGCTTTCTGATAAGGGATTACTTGAGGAAATGAACAGTACCTAAGGCAAAAAAATCTATAAAATAGTGGGAGAAGTAGGGAAAGAAACATCATACTTAACTGTCATAAGAAGAATCTCAATTTTGTGTTTATTGAAAGAAATCACCATAAATGACAATAATACAATTGTCATCCTAGTAGGCGATAAATATTCTGATCCAGTCATGCTGTGTTAAATGTCTGAGTTGCTTCTGCCTAGTTTGAGCCCTGGAGCCTGACTTTAAAATTATTTTTCTGTTTAATGAAACCTTTAGAAGAAAATAAGTAATCATTGGAAAAGACACAAATGCTTACTTTTGTGACACGCTTTAAACAAATATAAACTTATTTCTATATTTACATCTATGTATGAAATCCAAAAGGAATGTGAATACAGTTTGCTTGGCTGAAGAGATTGCTTCAGTTAAACTCCTTAAACTATTACAACTACCACAAATAATAAGAGCACTGATGGACAGTATTAGGGTCTTATAGGTATTGTTTTTAAGCAGAGAACCATAAGCAAGCCTATTATTACTTTGACATTAAAAATAAATATTTTCAATTAATAGCCCAAGTCCTCCTGATAAGAAAAAGAGAAGCAGACGTTACTGACAGTGTTGGTATTATAGTTATTAACTTCTGCCTCCATTCTTCAAATATATCCTTGAATATTTCTGATATTATAACATTATGTATCCTTCTGGAAATCGCTGTATAAGCTAATACCAAACTTTGTATATTTTTTCTTTAGCTTAAAATTTCTAGTGTCCACTGTCTAAAATCATTTGTTTTTGTCATCAGATGCAGTTACCAGAATAATCAAAATAAGTTTATTTCTGATTAGGTTATTCATTTATTTTTAAAGTTAATTCCAACACTGATAGCCAGAAATGTAACTGTTCTTATTCAAAAGAATAACACTGAATTTGCCTATCCTGACTTAAATGAAATGAAGCTTTAGATATGTTAAAAAGAAGCAGAAGAGGAATCAAAACTGATTTGTATTTCCTCTGAATGCATATTTAATATAGGAAAATTTCAGTTTAATGGGTCAGTTGAGATAAGCTGGTATCTGTTAAATCTGAATAAAATTTCCCAACCACAAACAACAGTGACTTCCACCTGGAAAAAATGGCATTACTTTGCTTTATTCCCGCATTCCTTATATATATTTTATTCATAAATTCACGAGGCATACAATAGTACGATACATGAACAAAAGAGATCATGCTAATACATATGCAGAAGTGATTGCTGTCTGAGTTTTCCCCTCGCATAATACACTTTGTCCATTATTTCACGTAGAAGTCCAAATTCAGATTTTCTTTCCTATAAGATCCTTCTGTCAGAAAGATCTTGACAGACTTGAGCCTTGGGCCATATACAACAAGATGCAGTTCAGTGGTGGGAAAAGCAAAGTCCTGCACTTAGAGAGAAAAAAACCCTAAATGCACAGCTACAAAATAGGCATTACATAGCTCAATAGTAGAGCAGGTGAGATAGTGGTAGTATTCTACTGGTTCGGCCTGGTTCTGCTGAGCCAGTAGTGGCGGTAAGCAGCGGGGACTGAACTGGTTCTCTCTGACACTCTGTGTTGGGCCCATGTGCCTGCCCAGGCTACCATACTAACCTTTATGTCCTGCTTTTGAATCACATCTGCTTTGTGTGGCACATCAATTGCTGCGCGGCAGCTCTGAAGTGACAGGGAGAGTGCAGGATTACAGGAGGTGTGTCAAAACATCTCTGCACCTGAGCAAAGT
Source organism: Notechis scutatus (assembly GCF_049901735.1). Lineage (NCBI taxonomy): Eukaryota > Metazoa > Chordata > Lepidosauria > Squamata > Elapidae > Notechis > Notechis scutatus. Next base: position 146,280,931 of record NC_142012.1, on the reverse strand, counting down.
GTGTGTTTGGTGCACGCGTGCAAAGTGTGTGTGTATGCACAAAGCACGCCCATCAAGCCATGCCCACCAAACCGGTGGTAACAATTTTTGAAATACACCACTGATGTGAGAGGGATCTAGGTGTCCCAGTGGACCATGAGCCAGTGCTGTACTGCAGCTACCAAAAAAGCCAAGGCAGTCCTAGGCTGCATCAACAGAGGGATAGCATCAAGATCACAAGAAGCGATAGTATTCCTCTCTACTGTTCAAGTGAGGCTTAGAATATGCATCCAGTTCTGGTCACCACAATACAAAAAAGATGCTGAGGTCATGATAATGGGCCTGGATGCTAACCTGTATGATAAATGGTTAAGTATTTTTAGTATTTATTTGATTTGTCAATCGCTTACAAGATACAGGTATAAGAATAAATATAGTTTTGAATACATGAGATAGATACTTATAAGAAAAATAAAAAACAATAGGACAGGGACAGTAGGCACGATTGATGCGCTTATGCACACCCCCTACAGGCCTCTTAGGAAGGGGGTGAGGTCAATAGTAGACAGTCTAAGGTTAAAGTTTTTGGGGTTGGGGGAAGAAACCACAGAGTCAGGTAGAGTATTCCAGACATTGACCACTCTGTTGCTGAAGTTGTATTTTCTGCAGTCAAGTTTGGTGCGGTTAACTTTGAGTTTGTATCTATTGTATTAAGGAAACTAGATATGTTCACTCTAATGAAGAGAAGGCTTATGATAATTGTCTTTCAGTGTTTGAGGGACTATTACAGGGAAGAGCTTTATTGTCCATAGCACCTGAGGGCAGGACAAGAAGCAATAGATGGAAGCTCGTCAGAGGGAGATTCAACCCTTTAACTCATTATTGATCCTAATAAGCCAGTCCTTTCAAAGTTTTAGGCCAATGAACCCTGGGCTAATGCTTCCAAATTCAAGCATTTTCAGTTCTGCCATTGATTGTTTGCTACCTATGAGAGCCAACTCCAGCAGAACAAAACCAGCCTTTCTACTCTAATGCTCTCCAATGGTCATGCTGACTGCGAATTAAGTGAATACGAAAGGCGCTGTGCTGGAAATGCTTACTTTTGCAGCCAGAGGTTGCTATGGAAGCTAGCTAGGCTATTGTAACACGCCAGACTTTCAATTATTACCCCACACTTAGATTTGTATTTTCTTTTATTGTGAGTTTGATAGTAGGCCCCACTAACAACCGAGCTGCCCTGCTTTTCTTCTCCGTGCCCAAAATGCTTCCACATGCTGAATTTTACAAAACTTATCTATCACTAATCTTGTTTCTGGGCTTATGAAAGGAACATGAAGTTACTCAAAAGGACAATAAACCTCCGTTTTTTTTAATTTAAAATTGCTGTGAGGATATTCATAGCCGTCTTTGTGACAAGTGCTGTCACCAAGGTCTATATTTAATTGCTTCTTCCACCCCCAACCCAAGTGAATATGTTTGCTGTCCTAATGATAAATCTACCACTGACCCCCTTGCAAAAGAAAAATTGCTCAAGCTTCTCAGTATGCTGGCTCTGCAGGTCACATCGATCATCCTCAGGCCCCTGTTTTACTTTTAATTACAAAACTTCACTCACAAATGTTACTTCCATTCCTGAAATCAAGGCAAATGTAGGTTTTAATTTGCAGAGCAGCAACTTAAATTTTCAACTGAGGCATTAATTTGCTGATACAAATCAACCCCAATAAAAATGTGTAATTTAGATTTCCACGAAAGGCCTTATTGCAATTCTGCACTGCAGCCTATATTTCCCAAGCACATGGCATATTTTCTTGAAATAGTGGCAGATCCCCATCCCATTGGAATTAATGATATTACATTTCATTAAGCTCAAGAAGAGTTTGAGGGGCACATAATTTTTCCTTTAAGCTGTGTCGAATACAGTTTTATGGGCAAATGTAGAAAACAGCAGCTGTGTAAACAAGTCCATAGAAATGGTGCTGGTATTTTCTGTGCAATCTTAATCTCTAAAAAAATCTTACAGACAATTATAAATTCCATATTCCACTTAGTCTCCCAATTGAGTACCCTTCAAACATATCACTAGAGCACAGCATACATTGCAGTACCTGGAGACAATAGAACAGAAAGGAAATAACTGGAGAAAAATCACATAATGCAAAGATCTTTAAATAGTGGTGGAACGACTCTGAAAAAAAATTGCAAAGATAGTCTTAATAGTAACAGGTGCTTTGGGCGGAATGTTGAGCACCACTTGAACATCATTAGCATTGACAAAATCACTATCATGGACCAAAATGCTAAATCCAGTTTAAACATCTGGCTGACTATGCAATGAACCATAATAATAGTAGCAATAGTAACAAGAACTACTTGAACAGCCATTTAAATCCTAAAAATTGCTTCCCAGAAGTGTCATGCAGCCCTATAGATTCCATACATACTGCTGGTATTCCTCATATAATGGAAGTTATGTACTTACTTCGTGTGTGCAGAAAAAAAATTGGAGGGGGGGAAATCAGTCAACAGTTATATTTATTTATTTATTTGTTTACTGTAGGCTTTTTTTAAAAAAGAAATTTCTGAGTACTGTCATTTATTATTTTGCTGGGCTAATCTCTCTGATCATTCTTTTTTCTGTTATTGTTTTAATCATGGCATTAAAATGCTACTTTCAATTAACTAAATTGGATACCCATTTTCAAACTAAGTAAGACTTCTGATCATTTTTATGATCCACAAGAAAAGGTGGTTATCATAGTGTTAAGAGTTAACTGTTATCACTAACACTTGACAAAGACTGCAGAACATGATATATTTTTTTCCCGTTTAGAGACAGATTTCAAGATCAATAACTATCATAACAATTTTTATTCCAAGAAAAATTGCATGGTAGAACTCCCTAATCTTGCTAGATTTTTCTTTTAATATATTTTTCTAAGTAAAAGCACCGCCAAGTTATACTATTTACTTGGATTGTGTAAGATGAGATTTTAACAAAATCATGGGAACTCAAATATGGTATTAACTTTATTGGAGGAAAAGTAGTGAATGGCAGATAAATTCTATTCTGCATCTCTTAGGCATAAATCAATATGTGAATGTACAAAGGTAAGAAAAACTGGCAGTTTTATCCATTATTGGTAGATAATCATGTTTATTCAGAAGCATAGCACCTCTGTGTTCAGTGGTGCTTACCAAGAAAAATATATTTAGAATTGAAATTGAAGCAGTCATGTGTGAATTGGACCTTCTATGTTATAAGGCTGCACAAAAACTTAAATAACATTTCATAATTAGATACTAGAAATACATGGACAGCAGTTAGCCCTGATATTATTCTTTGTAACCACGGATAGTCCAAAATAAATTGCCTACTACTGTAACAATATCTGGGCGAGTTTATGCTAAAATGTTATATGAATATATGGCAGAGTTGGTTTACGCTGGAAAGGTGTGTGTTTCATCCTTCATAGAATTTTAGCTTCTCTTTTTTTTAAAGGAAGTTGAAGTGTCCTTCCCCTGCAACACTTGTGCCAATGCATCAATCTGCAGGACTGAGGGTAGTAATATGACCAACTTCAAAACATTCTGAGAGATTTGGGGGAACAGAAATGATGTTATATACAGTATATAATGCAGATATCTGCCAGCAAAGCCAGTTTGTATCACTAATCTTCCTTTTGACAAATCATCTATCTTCCCATAGCAGTATTTTACGCACACATGCACACAAATATATACACAGGCATATAAGCACATTCATACATGCATGTGACAGTACAATCTATAGTAAAAGAGAGGAATTGGCAGAGGCTGTTGGAGGGATGTTGGGATGCTTCTCATTTTGCAATTTCTAGTGGAACAACTATCAGTCTTTGGATTTTCATCTGTCCCTTTTTCCTGTAAGGATCTATTATTAAACAAACATTTATACTGAATTATTCCAGGATAATTCTTCAATAACATGAAAGCTGGAGGTGTTAACTAGCAATAAATGGTATGTGAAAATAAAATGAAAGCTGCTGTCATCAACAATAGAATAAAGAAGTACATGCAAACTCAGGGGAGGCATTTCATTCTAAGTTCCAGACAGAGAACAATACTGAGATAGCATTTGAGGGATTCAGGATGGGGTGCGGCAACCATCTTGACTCTCCTGGATGTCATGGTGAGCTCAGATAAGTGTGTGCACGCATGCACATTTGCACTCATATTTCCTTCCTATTTCCTCCTTAAAACTTATCAGTAAAGTTTGCAACTTCTTCTCTGCGTCCATGGATATGCTTGGTCTGGGACAAGGCACTAGATCTCTCAGCAGCTTGCAATGTGATCAGCCATGGTATCCTGCTGAACCAGCTTTGGGGACTGGGAATGGAAAGCATTGTTTTGTGTAGTGGTTCTCCTCTTTTTTCCATGAACAGTTCAAGTCAGTGTTGGGAGGGAGAGGTTCCATGCAAAGTCACTATCTCAAGGCCTGGGTCTCCTGCCTCTCCTTTTTAATATCTACATGAAGCTACTTAATAATGATATGTTACAGCATGGAGTGTGGTATGATATTTGGGACGGAGATGTTATACACCCTAAGCTGGGCAAGTGAGTATCTACAGGCTGTGAGTATTTTATTGGGGAGGAATCCATTTTGACTCAAACCTGACAAGAGTATGTGACTTTGGTTTTTTGGCCTCCTAAGATCTGGTGATCTATGCCTCTGGACATAGTTGTACTCCCCAGATGGAACTGCTGTACAATATGTGGGTCCTTCTGAACTTACAGCTTCTGCTCAGAAACCAAATGGCAGCTATGGTAGGGGGGTATTTTGTACAGATGTATCTTGTGAATCAAGTCACTCATGCTTAGGTGACTTCCTGCTTGGATTACTTCAATGTGCTTTTCATGGGGCTGCCCTTGGACTAGAGTGATAGAAGCCTGTGAATAATTGTTGGGACATTCTGGGAGGATTACTGAGGCACTGGGTGTTTAGTTTTAATTTTATGATTTTGTAGTTTTGTTGCTGCTGTGAGCCGCCCAG